>NC_134239.1:5000-361689 GCF_965152275.1 Natator depressus
CCACCCAGTGACCTGGGACAAATATATACCACCCCCGCTGGGAGCCTCCAAGAGGCAATACTTCCCCTCCCGCAAGCACATAGTCGGAGTGTAGCAAAAGCCTTTTAATAACAGAGAGAAACAATGTGGCATTATGTTGGGGAAACACCACCAACAGGATTCGTAACACAACCCATGAGCAAAAAACCCACCCCAAGCAAATTGGGGCATACCCTTTCCCCTTTGGTTCTTGAGTCCAGCAACCCCAAATCACCCAAAGTCCCAAAAGTCCAATGACCCAAAAGTCTCTGTCCCTGGTCAGGGCAGCCCCAGAGTTCGAAAGTTTATCTGCAGAGTTTTACCTCCCAACCTGGGTGGAGATGGGGGGGGAGAGTGGTATGGGGCACCTTACATGATCTGAAGCTGACCGCCCCACAGCTCCATAGGCCTTCGCTCTGCTCCGCTAGCCACCCCACGAACTGCTTCGCTCGACTCCACGGCCCACAAGCAGCTCCCGCTGTCCTATGAACTGCTCCACCAGCCTGTCCACAAGGCACTGCAGCAGTCCCACAAAACTGCTCCACAATATATCTTCAGGCTCCCCCACTACTTAACACAACGCTCAGTGATTTCAGCTCTTAGTCAGTTCAGCTCTTTGGTGAATTCAGCTTGCAGCAGGGGAGCCTGAGCACTGGTGCACTGTTAGCCCAAAATGAGCTCAGCAGCCTGTAACGAGACTCCTAATAGAATCAAAATTAGCTCTGATATTCCACAGTGGAGAGAGGAGAAAGTACAATTAGCATGTAAGAACCTCAGCCAGGAGCCCATACCACCAAGTATTAATACTTGTCCCCAGCCTCTTTCAATTCACAGTTTTGGAACGCATGTCCCTTGCCTAGCGAGTGCTACTTAGTTGATGTTGAGTCCCTCCATCCTAACAAAAGGCCAAGTACAGTTCCAAGCACAGTTCCCATAATCAGGGTAATAACAATTTATTCTTCCTGCCCCAATAACAGAGACACTGGGGATCCCACAGCAGCCAAAGTGACCACTTGGGCAGCTATGGCCTCATTCCAGGCGGGGTGGGTGTGCCTATGCAAATGAGATCGGCCCCTGAAGTTCTTTTCCACAACTTGCCACACCTCACCACCAGATGTCAGGGTGGAGCTCATCCTGACACTGCTTACATCTGTAGTTAATAAATTTGTTTGTTTATTCTACCTGAAGCAGTGTGTTTGGTTTGAAGCATGTCAGAAACTCCCCTTGGGATAACAAGCCTGGTACATATCAATTTCTTTGTTAAATTGATGAACTCATATAAGCTTGCAGTGTCCAGCGGGCATAACTTGACACTGCAAGATGGAGGTTCCTAGGGTTGTGTCTGGGACTGGATGTGACATTATTGACATAAGCTGGGACCGTATAGATCATTTTTGCAACCAAAGTCCTGTAGTGGCACCAAAACTTGTATAAAGGGGATCAAATGAGGTGTCTAAGAGAAGGTTATGGTTTGCTGGTTATGATGATGCTGTCTATATGTGTGTATCATTTTTATAGTTAAAGTTATGAATATTGGCTCTATACTGTCTGTATTTCAAACTTGTGCTATTCTTCTGGGTGACACCCCAGACAAGTTGGTGTCAGCTCTGCCTAGCCTGCTTGATGGCCCATTAAGGACCATCAGCTACACAACTGACCCACTGAGAGAAGGCAGACACACCTTGGGACTCAGCCAGGTGCGCAGGGACCTGCCTATGGACAGAGCTCTGAGGTGTTTCCAGGCCATGGGATGGGCAGCTTGTCCTTGGGACAAAGAAAGAAAGAGCACATGGCAAGAGACTATACAAAGCTGCTGCAGCTCCTCCATCTGGTCTTCAATCCTGCTTCATATCTCTGGAGGGACTTTGCTACATTGAAGCTTTGAACCAAGGACTGAAGGACCCATCCCAGCTGGGGATGTTCTCCAGAGACTTGATTTGAACCTGCAGTTTATTCTGTCACTGCTGCAAGCCTGAACCAAGAACTTTGCCATTTTTTCATGCTTTGTGTGTATAAAAACGTCTTCTGTATTTTCCACAGTATGCATCCGATGAAGTGAGCTGTAGCTCACGCAAGCTTATGCTCAAATAAATTGGTTAGTCTCTAAGGTGCCACAAGTCCTCCTGTTCTTTTTGTGAATACAGACTAACAGGGCTGTTACTCTGAAACCTGTCAGATGTGGATTGGCGTCTCCCAAATTCCATTGTCAGTTAAGTGTTTCTTTATTGGGCACTTACTGAGAATAGTCCTTGCTCAAGAAGCAGACCAAATGCTTCACTGAGGCTACTTAGAATTAAAATACATTGAAGTATAAGTACATAGCCAATATTCCTAACTTCAACTACAAAAATGATACACACATGCAGATAGCATAATCATGACCATCAAATCATAACCTTTCCATAGACATCTCACACGACAACCTTTGTACAACATTTGCTGCAAATATATAACAGTGACTGGCCACTGGGCGTCACTGCTGCTTCAAGGGAAATACACTCTGTCTATTACCCTAACTGGCCACTGGGCGTCACTGCTGCTTCAAGGGAAATACACTCTGTCTATTACCCTAACTGGCCACTGGGTGTCACTGCTGCTTCAAGGGAAATACACTCTGTCTATTACCCTAACTGGCCACTGGGTGTCACTGCTGCTCCAAGTGGAACATGCACTGTTCATTACATCAACTGGTTACAGTAGTAGTTGGGGGCTTGTAGTAGCATGGGGAGGTTATGGTAGTAGTTGGGGGGTTGTAGTTGTAGTGGGGAGATTCTCTTAGTAGTGCGTGTTTTAGTAGTAGGGGTGTAGTAGTAGTTGGGGGGTTGTGTTAGGATCTGGGGTGTTGTAATATGAGTTGGTGGGTTGTAATTTTAGTTGTGGGGGTCGTAGTAGTTGTTGGGGGGTTGTAGTAGTAGCAGGGGGTTAATAGTAGTTGGGGGGTTGTAGTAGAAGTGGGAGGTTGTAGTGGTATTGGGGGGCTGTAGTAGTAGTGCAGGGTAGTAGTAGTAGTAGTAGTTGGGGGTAGTAGTTGAGGGGTTGCAGTAGTAGTGGGGGGCTCTACTAGAATGTGGGCGTTAGTAGTAGTTGGGTTCTCCTAGTAGCAGTTTGAGGGTTGTAGTAGTAGTTGGGGGTTGTAGTAGAAGTGGGATGCGTGTACTAGCAGTTGGGGCAGTAGTCGTTGGGGATAGTAGTAGTGGTGGGGGGTTAACTAGCAGTTGGGGCAGTAGTCGTTGGGGATAGTAGTAGTGGTGGGGGGTTAACTAGCAGTTGGGGCAGTAGTCGTTGGGGATAGTAGTAGTGGTGGGGGGTTAACTAGCAGTTGGGGCAGTAGTCGTTGGGGATAGTAGTAGTGGTGGGGGGTTAACTAGCAGTTGGGGTGATGTAGTAGTACTTGGGGTGTTGTAGAAGTAGTTGTGGTTTTTATTATATTTGGGGAGTCGTATCAGTAGTTGGGGGGTTGTAGTAGAATTGGAAGGGTTGTAGTATCTGTTGGGAGGTAGTAGAAATAGTTAGGAGATAGTAGTGGGGTATGGTAGTAGTATTTGGGGGAGCCGTAGCAATTGGGGTGTAGCTAGTTCTGGTACCCCCCCTCCCCCGTTCTACTACTCCTACTACTACCACCAGAACCCCCACCTACTACTATAACCCCCCACTACTACTACTACTACTAGATACCCCCCACTACTACTACTACAACCCCCACTACTACTCCTAGTACTGTTACTACACCCCCACGACAACAACAATTACTACTCCTCGTACAACTCCTCACTACTACTACTACCACTACAACCCCCCCCCCCACTACTACAATTATTTTGGCAAATTCATTGAAAAATCGATTAAAATCTATTTCTGAAAAAATGTACTTTTATTTGTAAAAAATCAAATAAAATTTGAAGCCAAAGATAGCTACTTTTTTGATTGAACACAGGAAAAAAACCTTTAAAAAACCACAATTTTTCATTGAAAAATCAACAATTTATTTCTGAAAAAATTTGATTTGTCTTGGGAAAAATCAAACAAAAATTAATGAAATTTTAGCTCAATAAATCTATTTTTTTAATCAAAAAGACAAACAATATTTTGGCCAAAACCTCCCCTTTTTTTCATCAAGAAATTCATTACAACGTATTTTCTGCCAAAAAATAATTTTTCTTTGGAAAGCTTTTAGCAAAAAAGAATCTTTTTGTTCGAAAATGTCAAAATATATTTTGGCAAGAAAAAAAATTTCATTGAAACGTGGACTACAATTTATTCTTGAAAAAAAATGATTTTTCAATGGAAAAAAATATATAAAATATTTAGCCAAAAACATCTATTTTTTCATTGAAAATGTCAAGCATATATTTTGGGAAAATTGTAAAAATCATTTACAATTTAGTCCTGAAAAAAATGTGGGTTTTGGAAAAATAATTTTTAAATAAAATATTAGCCAAAAAAATCCATTTTTGATTGAAAATGTCAAATAAATATTTTGGCAACAAAAATTAATTTATCTTTGAAAAATCAATTACAACTTATTTCTGAAAAAGGGATCTTTTTTTTTCTTTGGGAAAAAATCAAATAAAATTTGTAGGTGAAAATATGTATTTTTGATTGGTCAAAACAAATGTGAAAAAATAATTTTTCATAAATAAAATCAACCACAATTTTATACTGAAAAAATTATTTTTATTTGGAAAAAAATAAAAAAAATATTTTTTTTAGTAAAAAAAATTCTATTTTTTGATCAAAAATATAAAACAAATATTTTGGCAAGAAAACATTAAATTTTAATCAAGATATTGACTACAATTTATTCCTAAAAATAATTCTTTTTTTTTTTTGGAAAAAATCAAACAAAAATTTAATAAAGATTTTAGCCAGAAAAATCTATTTTTTGATCAAAAAGGTCGAACAAATATTTTGGGGAAAAAAAATCACATTTTCATGGAAAAGGGATCGATTACAATTTACTTCTAAAGAAACAGATTTTGCTTTCGAAAAAATCAAATACAATTTGTAGTCCAAAAAGAGCAATATTTGTATCAAAACATCTTTGGTGCAAGTAGAGTTCATTTCTTACCTGTATGCTGAGCATAGGTGACTCATAGGAGGGACACAGAGGGGGCACCAGCTGAAGGGGGCGGGGCATGTAACTTTTCCCTACCCCCAGCCCGGGGTCCTCGCACTCTCCCTGTCCCCTCCCCATCCCATGTTACCCGTGGGCAGAATGTGGGGCTGCTCTGGTGCCTGGCTGTACTGTCCCCAGCCCGCTCCCAGCCCTGTCCTCTGGCAGGGCTGTACAGACCTCAGACAGGAGATGCAACTGCATGGAAGGGTTGGGGGCAGGACTGGGGGCGGTACAGCTGCACCAGAGGAGCGGCCGGCATGGGGCTACTCACATTGTGCTCCTGTGTCTATCCGGTACAGCCTACCAGCAATAAATAATGGTACTGTGGACCGGACCTCCCTACTTGCACCACTGTCTGTGGGGCACAATTAGAACTTGGTCCAAATCCATTCCTAGTGAAAGCAGGTGCTGTAGAAACCGTCACACCTTGCTCTGGGTGTGGGAATCCTAAGGTTGGGGAAGGGGTCCCAGTTCCCAGCCCCCTGTCTGCACAAACACCAGCCCTCCCTCCTAGGTGGGGTCAGAGTTAAGCCCGGCCAGGAACAGTCCCAGGTCAGGGTCTGGCAGGAGTTCCTGACTCCCTTCCCCTGGTACAGCACCTGCCTAGATACACACTCTGCCTCCCACGGGTGCAAACCCCTGGAGCAGCCCCACCTGCCTGCAAGCTGTCAGCTCAGAGCACCCACTTCTTCTCCTGGTCTGTCTTTATTCCCCTCCCTTCTCCAAATCTTCCTGGGCTTGTCCCCCATCCTCCTCCCCCCACCCCATCTGCTCATTGGCTCAAGCCCTCCCTGGTGGACCATAGTGGTTTCATGTTCTCTGTGTATATAAATCTCCTCATTGTATTTTCCACTGAATGCATCCGATGAAGTGAGCTGTAGCTCACGAAAGCTTATGCTCAAATAAATATGTTAGTCTCTAAGGTGGCACAAGTCCTCCTTTTGTTTTTGCGGTTACAGACTAACTCGGCTGCTACTCTGAAACCTGTCATAGTTAAACCTGTATCCTTGTTTGGAGTGGCACCTTCCCCCCGCCTCCAGCCAATCAGGTATGAGCAAAGAAGCAAGGCTGGGGAAACACACCTGTCCCCAGGTAGCAGGCATGCCCCATGGCTTGGCCACGCTCAGCACGCCTGTTTCGTTCAAGTAGGGGTGCCCCCCCCCATTTGACCTGTGAGAATGTTGGGTTGCTCCTGCCTCATTGTTCTGTTCTCCTCACCACCCCATCAGGGTCAGGCTTTGATGCCTCCTCCTCCTGGGCCTCCCACTGCTTGGGCCCTGCCTTGGGGTTAGGACCGCAGTCCAGGCGCTTCCAGTTGGGATCCCATGTGAGCCCAGTGCCACTGGGAGGTGCTCAGTGGCAGCGTGCACTGGGTCGTTAGCCAGGTGATCAGCTTTGGCAGGTGCTGCGGCTCTGACAGGGTCCCTGGTCCCGCTGGCAGGTGTCAGTGCCTTGTGGGTGGTAGGCTGATGCCCTTAGTGTGGCTGCGGTACAGAGAGCACAATGCCTCGACCAGCTGTGACTGAAAGCGCAGCCCTTGGGCCGTCAGTGTCTTGCAGGGGTAGCTACAGGGCTGGAGGAGGTAGTGCCGGAAGGCTTCTGCGGTTGCTCTGGCCATGATTTCCCTGAGGGGAGCGGCAACAAGGAATTTGGTGCACGGATCCACCTTCCCCTTCCTGTCTCTGCTTCCTCCAGGTCTCATTTGGGCTCTGTGTGGAGGCAGTGCACTTTCTGGTCCTTCCTCCCACCACCAGCCCTGCTAGTATCCGGGGAATCCAATCCACAGCCCCCTGCTAGCCCAGCCCTTGTCCCCCCAATCTACTCAACCCACAGCCCCCTGCTAGTCCGGTACTTGCCCCCCCGGCCCCTTTCAGTGCCCGGCAAACTCAACCCACAGCCCCCTGCTAGCCCAGCCTTTGCCCCCCAACCCCACCCCAACCTCTTCCACTGCCCAGCAAACCCGAGCCCCAGAACCCTGCTAGCCCAGTAAGAGGCTCCCCACACAGCTCTGTAAGTGCCCCTCTATCCAGGCCACCAGGGGTCACTGCCCCCCATGGGGAAGAGGTTATTCTAGTGTCCTCATGCCTCTCTCTCACTGTGCGGTCAGCACCTCCTACTGGAAGCACAGGTGTCTCCTGCTCCTCCAACATTTGCCTAAGGGTGGCACTGCCTGGCATGGCGCCCTGTGCTGCCAGCCTGCTGCCTTATGGAATGCAGCCCGGGGCCTAGCAGTCATTTGCCCCAGTATATGCTGTAATAGGGTCCCAAGCAGTAACCCCAACCCTCCCCTTCTTATCACCTTCTGCACCAGCAGCCGCTCAGCTGCATCTGCTCTGTTTGGGGGCTCGCCCTGCTCCTGCTTTTCACTTGCACTGATTGTGTGCCATGGGGGACTGTGGGCACCTGTTTTCATAATCAGAGCATGGGCCCAGTGTGCTGTGAGCTCAATTTGCTCCAGCTCCTGTTGCACCTCTGGTGCTCGATGGTGGCCCCAAAAAAGGCCATCAGGGCAGCAGAGAAACAGGGACTGTATTTTCCACTGCATGCATCTGACGAAGTGGGCTTTAGCCAATGAAAACTTATGCTCAGATAAATTTGTTCATCTCTAAGGCAGTGGTCCCCAACCTTTCTGTGGGAATAGCACATTCCTATTCCCAGAAGACTGTGGCGGGCGCCAGACACCCTGCCACTGAAATGCCGCCAACAAGCAGAAGCGGAAAGAAGCACAGCCGCCAAAATGCCGCTGAGAAACAGCAACGCTTCTTGGTGGCATTTCAGTGGGCGGGTCTCCAGTGGCCACACTCGGTGGCAGCATTTTGGCGGCGTGGTGTCTTGTGGGTGCACAGAACTGCCCCGGTGGGCACCATTGTGCCTGCGGGCACTGCGTTCGGGACCCTGCTGTAAGGTGACACAAGTACTCCTTTTTCTTTAAGGGTATGTCTACACTATGGAATTAGGTCGAATTTATAGAAGTCGGTTTTTTAGAAATCGGTTTTATTTATTCAAGTGTGTGTGTGTCCCCACAGAAAATGCTCTAAGTGCATTAAGTGCATTGACTCGGCGGAGTGCTTCCACAGTACCGAGGCAAGCGTCGACTTCCGGAGTGTTGCACTGTGGGTAGCTATCCCACAGTTCCCGCAGTCTCCGCTGCCCATTGGAATTCTGGGTTGAGATCCCAATGCCTGATGGGGCTAAAACATTGTCGCAGGTGGTTCTGGGTACATATCGTCAGGCCCCCGTTCCCTCCCTCCCTCCGTGAAAGCAAGGGCAGACAATCGTTTCGCGCCTTTTTTCCTGAGTTACCTGTGCAGACGCCATACCACGGCAAGCATGGAGCCCGCTCAGGTAGCCGTCACCCTATGTCTCCTGGGTGCTGGCAGACGTGGTACTGCATTGCTACACAGTAGCAGCAACCCATTGCCTTATGGCAGCAGAAGGTACAATACGACTGGTAGCCGTCATCGTCATGTCCGAGGTGCTCCTGGCCACGTCGGCCAGGAGCGCCTGGGCAGACATGGGCACAGGGACTAAATTTGGAGTGACTTGACCAGGTCATTCTCTTTAGTCCTGCAGTCAGTCCTATTGAACCGTCTTATGGTGATCAGGCAGGCGATATGGATTGCTAGCAGTCCTATTGCATCATCTTCTGCTGGGCAGCCATGAGATGTGGATGGCATGCAGTCCTTCTGCACTGTCTGCTGCCAGCCAAAGATGTAGAAGATAGATGGAGTGGATCAAAACAAGAAATAGACCAGATTTGTTTTGTACTCATTTGCTCCCCCCCCCCCCCCCGTCTAGGGGACTCATTCCTCTAGGTCACACTGCAGTCACTCACAGAGAAGGTGCAGCGAGGTAAATCTAGCCATGTATCAATCAGAGGCCAGACTAACCTCCTTGTTCCAATAAGAACAATAACTTAGGTGCACCATTTCTTATTGGAACCTTCCGTGAAGTCCTGCCTGAAATACTCCTTGATGTAAAGCCACCCCCTTTGTTGATTTTAGCTCCCTGAAGCCAACCCTGTAAGCCATGTCGTCAGTCGCCCCTCCATCCGTCAGAGCAACGGCAGACAATCGTTCCGCACCTTTTTTCTGTGCGGATGCCATACCAAGGCAAGCATGGAGGCTGCTCAGCTCACTTTGGCAATTAGGAGCATATTAAACACCACACGCATTATCCAGCAGTATATGCAGCACCAGAACCTGGCAGAGCGATACCGGGCGAGGAGGCGACGTCAGCGCGGTCACGTGAGTGATCAGGACATGGACACAGATTTCTCTGAAAGCATGGGCCCTGCCAATGCATGCATCATGGTGCTAATGGGGCAGGTTCATGCTGTGGAACGCTGATTCTGAGCTCGGGAAACAAGCACAGACTGGTGGGACCGCATAGTGTTGCAGGTCTGGGACGATTCCCAGTGGCTGCGAAACTTTCGCATGCGTAAGGGCACATTCATGGAACTTTGTGACTTGCTTTCCCCTGCCCTGAAGCGCATGAATACCAAGATGAGAGCAGCCCTCACAGTTGAGAAGCAAGTGGCGATAGCCCTGTGGAAGCTTGCAACGCCAGACAGCTACCGGTCAGTTGGGAATCAATTTGGAGTGAGCAAATCTACTGTGGGGGCTGCTGTGATGCAAGTAGCCCACGCAATCAAAGATCTGCTGATATCAAGGGTAGTGACCCTGGGAAATGTGCAGATCATAGTGGATGGCTTTGCTGCAATGGGATTCCCTAACTGTGGTGGGGCCATAGACGGAACCCATATCCCTATCTTGGCACCGGAGCACCAAGCCGGCAAGTACATAAACCGCAAGGGGTACTTTTCAATAGTGCTGCAAGCTCTGGTGGATCACAAGGGACGTTTCACCAACATCAACGTGGGATGGCCGGGAAAGGTATATGACGCTCGCATCTTCAGGAACTCTGGTCTGTTTCAAAAGCTCCAGGAAGGGACTTTATTCCCAGACCAGAAAATAACTGTTGGGGACGTTGAAATGCCTATAGTTATCCTTGGGGACCCACCCTACCCCTTAATGCCATGGCTCATGAAGCCATACACAGGCAGCCTGGACAGTAGTCAGGAGCTGTTCAACTACAGGCTGAGCAAGTGCAGAATGGTGGTAGAATGTGCATTTGGACATGTAAAAGCGCGCTGGCGCAGTTTACTGACTCGCTTAGACCTCAGCGAAACCAATATTCCCACTGTTATTACTGCTTGCTGTGCGCTCCACAATATCTATGAGAGTAAGGGGGAGAGGTTTATGGCGGGGTGGGAGGTTGAGGCAAATTGCCTGGCTGCTGGTTACGCGCAGCCAGACACCAGGGCGGTTAGAAGAGCACAGGAGGGCGCAGTACACATCAGAGAAGCTTTGAAAACCAGTTTCATGACTGGCCAGGCTACGGTGTGAAAGTTCTCTTTGTTTCTCCTTGATGAAACCCCCCACCCCTTGGTTCACTCTACTTCCCTGCAAGCTAACCACCCTCCCTTCCTCCCTTTAATCATTGCTTGCAGAGGCAATAAAGTCATTGTTGCTTCACATTCATGCATTCTTTATTCATTCATCACACAAATAGGGGGACGACTACCAAGGTAGCCCAGGAGGGGTGGTGGAGGAGGGAAGGAAAATGCCACACAGCACTTTAAAAGTTTACAACTTTAAAATTTATTGAATGCCAGCCTTCTTTTTTTTTGGGCAATCCTCTGTGGCGGAGTGGCTGGTTGGCCGGTGGCCCCCCCACCGCGTTCTTGGGCGTCTGGGTGTGGAGGCTATGGAACTTGGGGAGGAGGGCGGTTGGTTACACAGGGGCTGTAGCGGCCGTCTGTGCTCCAGCTGCCTTTGCTGCAGCTCAGCCATACACTGGAGCATACTGGTTTGGTCCTCCAGCAGCCTCAGCATTGAATCCTGCCTCCTCTCATCACGCTGCAGCCACATTTGAGCTTCAGCCCTGTCTTCAGCCCGCCACTTACTCTCTTCAGCCCACCACCTCTCCTCCCGGTCATTTTGTGCTTTCCTGCACTCTGACATTATTTGCCTCCACGCATTCGTCTGTGCTCTGTCAGTGTGGGAGGACAGCATGAGCTCAGAGAACATTTCATCACGAGTGCGTTTTTTTTTCTTTCTAATCTTCACTAGCCTCTGGGAAGGAGAAGATCCTGTGATCATTGAAACACATGCAGCTGGTGGAGAAAAAAAAAGGGACAGCGGTATTTAAAAAGACACATTTTATAAAACAGTGGCTACAGTCTTTCAGGGTAAACCTTGCTGTTAACATTACATACATAGCACATGTGCTTTCGTTACAAGGTCGCATTTTGCCTCCCCCCACCGCGTGGCTACCCCCTCAACCCTCCCCCCTCCCCATGGCTAACAGCGGGGAACATTTCTGTTCAGCCGCAGGCAAACAGCTCAGCAGGAACGCGCTCCTCTGAATGTCCCCAGAAGAAAAGCACCCTATTTCAACCAGGAGACCATGAATGATATCTCACTCTCTTGAGGATAACACAGAGAGATAAAGAACGGATGTTGTTTGAACGCCAGCAAACATACACTGCAATGCTTTGTTGTATGATTCCCGAGTATGTGTTACTGGCCTGGAGTGGTAAAGTGTCCTACCATGAAGGACGCAATAAGGCTGCCCTCCCCAGAAACCTTTTGCTAAGGCTTTGGGAGTACATCCAGGAGAGCCGCGAATGCCAGGGCAAATTAATCCTTTCACATGCTTGCTTTTAAACCATGTATAGTATTTTAAAAGGTACACTCACCGGAGGTCCCTTCTCCGCATGCCGGGTCCAGGAGGCAGCCTTGGGTGGGTTCGGGGGGTACTGGCTCCAGGTCCAGGGTGAGAAACAGTTCCTGGCTGTCGGGAAAACCGGTTTCTCCGCTTGCTTGCTGTGAGCTATCTACAACCTCATCATCATCATCATCATCTTCTTCGTCCCCAAAACCTGCTTCCGTGTTGCCTCCATCTCCATTGAAGAAGTCAAACAACACGGCTGGGGTAGTGGTGGCTGAACCCCCTAAAATGGCATGCAGCTCATCATAGAAGCGGCATGTGTGGGGCTCTGACCCAGAGCGGCCATTCGCCCCTCTGGTTTTCTGGTAGGCTTGCCTCAGCTCCTTAAGTTTCACGCGGGACTGCTTCGGATCCCTGTTATGGCCTCTGTCCTTCATGCCCTGGGAGATTTTGACAAAGGTTTTGGCATTTCGAAAACTGGAACGGAGTTCTGATAGCACGGATTCCTCTCCCCATACAGCGATCAGATCCCGTAGTTCCCGTTCAGTCCATGCTGGAGCTCTTTTGCGATTCTGGGACTCCATCATGGTCACCTCTGCTGATGAGCTCTGCATGGTCACCTGCAGCTTGCCATGCTGGCCAAACAGGAAATGAGATTCAAAAGTTCGCGGTTCTTTTCCTGTCTACCTGGCCAGTGCATCTGAGTTGAGAGTGCTGTCCAGAGCGGTCACAACAGAGCACTCTGGGATAGCTCCCGGAGGCCAATACCGTCGAATTGTGTCCACAGTACCCCAAATTCGACCCGGCAAGGCCGATTTAAGCGCTAATCCACTTGTCAGGGGTGGAGTACGGAAATCGATTTTAAGAGCCCTTTAAGTCGAAATAAAGGGCTTCATCGTGTGGACGGGTGCAGGTTTACATCGATTTAACGCTGCTAAATTCGACCTAAAGTCCTAGTGTAGACCAGGGCTTAGAGACTAGGAGGTAGCAGCTCCTTGGCCAGGGCTGGCCCGTTCTACTTGTGGGGCAGGGAAATAGTGTTTGTGCTGCCTATCTGAGGGCTGGTTCTCACAGAGGGTCACTCTAAGAGCCCTTCCCAAAACAGTTCTGGAGATGAGACTATAACTGACACATGCTGCAGGGACCCACCACCCACCTCGCATCAGGGCGTGTTTCTGCGGCAGAGAGAAGGCGCCTGAGCCCCAAACAGCTCACTGAGCCCTGCCCCCTGTATTTCATTCCCCCCAGGGTTTTCGCTCTCACACACACCTGCCTCTGCACCTGCGCCCCCCATCCCCACGCACCCACCTACACCTCCCTCCGATCTCCACGCACACCTACACCCCCCCACACACACCTACACCCCCCCCACACACACACCCAATGCAGGGGGAGGCTCACGCACCAATCTCAGTTGCAGTCAGTGGGGTTACAAAATGAGCATCAAAAGAAAATTCCAGCACATATTCCAACAGTTGCTGGGCTTTGGAGCTCTCTGGCAGAAGCAACACCCCCATTGCAGCCATTGACTTTTTCCACACTCCCCCAGTGGAGCTGGGAGTAGCCATAATACCACCCAGGGCCAGCAGGGGGCACGCTTCAGGTCACACGTCTCGGCCTTTTCCGACCACTCCTCCAATTGTGGTACTTTTCAAAAGAGCAGCAATTGTGGCTCCTGCCCCGTCCCCTTTCCAAGGAAGCAAAGGAAGAGGCTGGAGCGCACACAGCGTTAAGGAGTTTATCTTTTAATGTCAATAAATAAGCAGCTAGAACAGTCTCTTAATTTCCTCCTCTGCGAGCTGCACATTGGCCTGACAAAATGTTTCCATCTGTTCAGTTATCTTTTGCATTAAAAAAAAAAACCCACCCGGTGAGTGAGGAGGTCACTGGGTGTGAGCTGGTAACACAGCGAATGGGCTGGGTGCCCAGCAAGGAAATGGGCTTGACAGGGGGGAGGCGGGATGGGCAGGGGCCGCTAGGACAGACTAGCAGCTCAAAATGTACAGAAGCAAAGTAGCTAGAACGCCGGGAGGAGGGCAGGCAGTTTGCAAGGGGGAGCTTCCCCCCATTCTCCAAACACAGCGGGCAAACCCCCATGATGTCCCCCCCACCCGGCTGGGGGAGGAGAAGGAGGGCTGCTTGCAGCCTTTGGTGGAGGGGAGCAGCTGTTAAATAAGAGGGGGTGGCCGAGGCTCGTGGGGAGGCGAGGGGGCACCGAGCGGTTCTTCACTGTTGGGGTGAAGATGCAGTTTCTCTAGTGGCCAGAGGTGTCACTTCTTCCTCCTCTTCGGGTCTTCTAAACCCACTGTGGGGAGAGAGAGGACACATGAGACAAGGCGGGTGGGGAGGGGGGCGGTCCTCAGGGCCGGGCCAGTGACCAGCCCCAGGTGTCAGGGTTTGTGTCCCAATGGCAGGATGGCCTCCAAGGTCTGGTGTCTAGCCCTTGTCTCACCAGTTGAAAAAGTCCAGAATGACCTGTAATCTGGCCCTCTGCACCACCCTCTTGTGGCTTGCTGCCCCCACCCCCAGGCAGCACTCGAGCAGAGCGGTCTCTCTCTGGGGCAGGGCAGGGCAGGGGCTGACTGGTGCAAACACACAGGGAGGCACTAAGTAGGAGGAACCATTTCCACTTCCCTAGTTAACCAGCAGCTGCTCGGCAGGGATCTCAGCAGTGCCAGGAGCTGCTGTCTCCAGGCCCTATCCTCACCCCCGCAGAGCAGCTAGGGTGACCAGACGTCCCAATATTTAACTCTTTGCCCGTGTGCCAACTGATGTCCTGATACTGTAGGGTTGCCAGGCCCCCGGTTGGTGCGGAGCTGGCAGGCTCTCTACCTGGCTCCACGCAGCTTCTCAGAAGTGGCGATATCTCCCCCTGGCTCCTAGGCACACGGACAGCCAGGGGGCTCTGTGTCCTGCCCCCACCATAAGCACCGGCTCCGCAGGTCCCATTGGCCAGGAACCGTGGCCAATGGGAGCTGCGGAGAGGCGCCGGCGGGTGGAGGCAGCGCACAGAGCGGCCTGGTCGCGCCTCCGCCTAGGACCCAGTGGGAGATATCACCGCTTCCCCAGAGCCTGCTGGGAGCCCATACCCTGTACCCCCTCCTGCATGCCAACCCCCTGCCCCAGCCCTGAGCCCCACCCTTGCACCAGGGGCTGGAACCGAGACCATGCGCCCCTGACCCACGGCTTGTGGTGGGGGCTGCAGCAGGGGCCGAATGTCCCACTCGCAGATTCCTAGAGCTGTGCTCCCCCCTCCCCCATGGCTCGGGGGGGGGGGTGCTGTGAGCCTGCGATATTTAACTCTTGCGATCTGGTCACCTAAGTGTCGCAACTGGTGGAAACAAGAGCAACAGCAACTGGCTCCTTTGGTGGCAGCTGTTGGATGATGGGCCGTGGGGGAAGAGCTCCTAGTGCAGCAGCAGCATGTGTGACAGCATCAGAGTGACACCCCATTGGGTCTCCACAGCCAGGGGGTGAGTGGAAGGGAATGGAGAGGCACAGCGGGGGGCAGGGAAGGCAATGGGGGTACCTGGCCCAGCCAGATAGCGGCACTAAGGCTCAAACAGGCGACACCACCCGGCCCCAGACCCCAACTGCCAAACTGCAGTGGGGACCCAGCAAGGAGTAGCTGGTAAAGCAATGAGATTTCACATGCACCCACACACACACTCTGCAGCGCCCCTTGGCACAGACAGACATGGGGCAGGCAAGGCATGCAGCAAAGGATCGTGGGATACCTGAGACACAGGATCAAGGAGATGGAGGGAAAGGAGATTACGCTACAAGGGGAAAGGATAAAAGAAACCAGTGTTAACAGAGCTCAGGGGAGGAGGTTGTGCGGGAGAGAGGGTTAGTCCAGACCTGCACATGGGATGGATGGATGGAAGGTGAAACCCATCAAGGGCATGGGGCTCAAACCCACACCAGAGCAGCACAGAGTAGGGGGTGGGGGGGCTCAGCAGCAATCTGGCCCAGCCCCTTGGGGAGACTGGAAACAGATACTCCCAGAAGGTAAAGGACACGGATTACAACAGGTGGCAGGGACAGATGGGGTAAAAAACAACAGGAACCCTGACTCTGGTCCCGCTGCTCTAACCACTGTACCCCACTCCCCTCCCAGAGCTGGGATAGAAACCAAGAGTCCTGGCTTTCAGCCCCCACCCCTGCTCTAACCCACCAGGCCCCACTTCCCTCCCAGAGCCAGGATAGAACCCAGGAGTCCTGGCTCCCAGCTCCCCCTGCTCTAACCACTGGACCCCACTCCCCTGCCAGAGCGGTGATAGAACCCAAGAGTCCTGACTCCTATTTTGCCATTCTAACCACTGTACCCCACTTCCCTCCCAGACCTTGGATAGAACCCAGGAGTCCTAGCTCCCAGCCCCCCTGCTCTAGCCCCAAGAGCAGTAAGCACCCGGCTCTGTGCAGCTTGCTCTCTGTGGTGCTGGGGCTGTTCTGGGCCCGTTTGAGCTGCCCTGATGGGTCTGTTACATGGCAGGTGATGCTGATGGTTCGTGGTTAGTGGTATGGAGGGGATGGAAGACAGAGAAGGGGGTGGCACCCTGGTGCCAGCTGGAGCTTGGGGGCAGGTCCCTGCGCTGTGTCCCATTGGGTGGGACTGGCATCTGCACAAATTCACATCACAGCTCCAGCTGATGAATCCTGCTGGGAGGCTCCTATGGGGCTGCAGCTGGGCCAGGCGACCCAGGCCTGCCCCACGGCAGGGATGCATCCTTACCTTCCAGGTAGTCCCGGGCGACAAATTTCAGCACCTCATCCAGGAGGATGACAGGGAACGAGATCTTCAGCACCACAAGCCAGTGGGTCAGGTCCAGAGGTGTCAGTTTGAAGATCATCTGGGTGGGGGGGGACAGCAAAGGGGGAGGAGGAGGTCATGGGGAGAACAAGGCAGGGGAACTCGAGCCTGGGGAAATGTCTCCACAGGGCAAGCCTAGAGCCTCTGGTGCTGGGGATGGGCAATGCCACAGCCCTGGGGAGCAGGGCTCGGGGAGGGGTGGGAGCAGATGAGACCTTCTACCACTGGCGGTGAGAGTAACCCACCCCTCCTCCCCCGGCCTGGGCACTGTGCTGCACAGGCACCTGGGCAGGGCAGCACTTACGGGAAGGGGGTCGACGTAGAGGATGAGGAAGTGCAGGGACATGGAGAGGCAGATGGAGCTCAGCAGCCAGATGTTCACCCAGGGTGGCATGCGCACCAAGGACTGGTTCTCAGACAGGCTGTGCAGAGAGAGCAGCAGAGTGAGCGAGGGGCTGGGCCGGGAGGTGGGGAGGGGAGAGGAGGGGAGGGCAGGGAGGTGTCCTTGCCTGTTGAGGGCGTTGCACATCTCGATGGTGACCAGCACAGACAGGGCCATGGTCATGGGCACAGGCGACTCGAACACCTCGCAGTCCAGCCCCTCAAAGTTCACATTTTCCTCCGTACACTGCATGAAATGGGACTGGGGGGGGAGGGGGGTGTCAAAATGCAGACAGCACAGTGCTGCCAGCCAAACTCCTGCCCCACACGGCTCCTTGCAAGGGACACAGAATCCCCTCCCCTCCCCCCCCCCCGAGCACAGGCTCCCCCAGCTCTGCACTGGGGCATTGGGGCCAGGACTGATTGCTGGGGAGAGCACCCAGCTGAGCCCTCCCCACACACACACAGCACAGGCCCCCCAGCTTTGCACTGGGGCCAGCTCTCACCAGCTGGTGATAGGAGACGCCAGGACCATCCTCTGCATAGAGGAACCACCAGGCAGCGGCACCCACCGTGGCAGCTCCGACGTAGCCTGTGGGCAGAGCAGAGAGGGGAGGCATGAATGCGGGGCAGAAGGGGATGGGGCTTTGCAGGAGAGGGTGGGAGGGCTTTACCGCCAATGGTCATGTAGCGGAAGAAGAGCCAGCCACTGATGAGGGGTTCCTTGGGGCTGCGGGGCGGCTTGTCCATGATGTCCAGGTCCGGGGGGTTGAAGCCCAGGGCAGTGGCCGGGAGCCCGTCAGTCACCAGGTTCACCCACAGCAGCTGCACGGGGATCAAGGCTTCTGGAAGGCCCAGAGCAGCTGTGAGAAAGATACTGTGGGGAGACAGGGGGAGTGAGAGACAGAAGAGGGACAGGGCTGGTGTGTTCGGGGGGGGGCAAGGCAAGGTGTCCCGGATCCCCAGGATCAGTGAGACGCCCCCAGCTTTGCAGCCGTTTCTAGGGATCTCCTTCAGTGTGTCAAACCCCCTGGGGTCTCCCTCTTCCTCCAGGGTCAGCCACACGGCCTCACTGCCTCCTTGGACTGGATCTCTGGGCTGCAGCCTCCTGCTTCCCCCGTGACCTCTGCCCAGCGAGTCCCGCTGAGCCAGACCCTGGCAGAGACACGCCCACGCTGCCAGGACGGTGCCCCTCGCCCAGTGTGGCAGGGACAGTCCCACAGCACTGGCGCACAGTCAGGTGTGTTAGCTGGGCACGGCACAGGGAGCCCTTAGGGTCGCGCAGAGGGGTGCAGGTTACAGCCCAGTCCATTCTGCTCAGCCCAGAGCCCTGCCAGGCTGTGGGGAAACCCTTGGCACAGGCTCTGTCTGTCTGTCTGTCCCTCTGTCTGACCTGCTTGGCAGGTCCCAGGTAAGAGCTTCCAGCAGGCAGCCCTCTATTCCCCCACCCCCACCTCAGCCCCTAGTCCAGATGGAGCTGGATCTCTGCTCAGCCTCCAGCTGAGAGGCAGTGAACCCATCGCCTGCTGGCTGGGTGGGCGCAGCGGTCCATGTCCTGGGGAGGGGCTTCCATTGTTCTGATTTTCCATTGAGGGGGTGGGCCTCAGCCAGCCCATTGGAATCGCCTCTCCCTGCTCAGTCAGTGAGGTGACACACACTGTGGTGAGAGCAAATTTAGCCCCGCCCTGCCCCAGGAAGCCATGCAAAATACAGGGGAAACTGAGGCCCACATAAGACTCAAAAACACTACAGAAAATTCCCACTTCATCACACAAGGCTGGTGTGGCTGCGGGAGGGGAAGGACAAGTTGGGTTTGGGTGGGGGCAAGTCTGGCATGGCTGGAAGGAGGGGAGGGACAAGGCTGGCATGGCTGGGGGAGGGGAAGGGAGGGGAGGGACAAGGCTGGCGTGGCTTGGGGTGAGGGGAGGGGAAGGCTGGCGTAGCTGGGAGAGGGGAGGGGACGTCTGGCATGGCTGGGGAAGAGGAGGGAGAAGGCTGGCGTGGCTGGGGAGGGGAGCGAAGGTTGGCATGGCTGGGGGTGGGTTGAGGGGACAGGATGGTTGCAGTCGGGGGCCGGGGCACTCACCATACGACCTCGCCCACGTTGGAGGAAATGAGGTAGCGGATGAACTGCTTCATGTTGTTGTAGATGGCCCTGCCCTCCTCCACGGCAGACACGATGGTGGAGAAGTTGTCATCAGCCAGGACCATCTCGGAGGCCGTCTTGGCCACAGCTGTGCCAGAGCCCATGGCGATGCCGATCTCAGCCTTCTTCAGCGCAGGGGCATCATTCACCCCGTCGCCTGTCTGTGTGTGAGGGGGGTAAGCCACTGAGTGTGGGATCCCCAAACCCCGCTGACCCCCGCATCCCCAAGCTCACAGTCCCTTAGCACAGCCTGTCTCCTCCTGCCATGGCAGGGACCCTCTTCCCTTCCCCTGCTCTCTGCCCCCACCCCAGTGATCCCGTCCTCACTATGGCACCCTCCTAGGGTCCCCCCTCACCATGGCTGTGATCTCGTCAAAGGACTGCAGGAACTCCACGATCTTGGATTTGTGGGTGGGCTCGACACGGGCGAAGCAGCAGGCCCGCTTGCAGGCCTCGCGCTGCTCGGCGGGGGGCAGGTCGTCGAACTCGCGGCCTGTGTAGGCCCTGCCCATCACCTCCTCCTCCTCGGTGAAGATCCCGATGCGGCGGCAGATGGCGATGGCCGTGCCTTTGTTGTCCCCCGTGATCATGATGACGCGGATGCCGGCGTCACGGCACAACTGGATGGAGCCCATCACCTCCTTCCGGGGTGGGTCCAACATCCCCACACAGCCCACAAAGGTCAGGTCCACCTTTGGGGGGGGAGCTATTAGCACATGCTGCGCCCATAGCAACCCTCCAACCAGACCCCAGCCAACCCCCATCCCCCAACCCAACCCCAACCAGCCCCAATCCCCCCACCACACCCCAACCAAGCCCTGCCCCATCCCGCAACCACTCCCCAACCATCCCCCATCCCCCAACCATGCCCCAACCAGTCCCCCAGCCCCCAAACATGCTCTAACCAACCCCCGCACACTCCCCCATCCATGCCCTCAACCATACTCCCATCCCCCAACCCCACCCCCACTCTCCCAACCAACCCTCCCCATCTCCCAAACACATCCCAACCACCCCACCCCATTCACCCAACCACACCCCATCCTCACTCCCAACTGCCCTACCCATCCCCTAACCACATCCCCACACTCACCCCCAAACCACGCCCCAACCACCTCGCCCCCATTCCCTGAACCACTCCCTAAACAACCCCCCAGCCCCCCACTCCCAGCCCTGAACCAACCCCTGCTTTCATCTCCCCAAACCCTCCCCAACCACGCCCCTGCCTTCATCCCCCAACTATGTCCTAACCAACCCCCATGCTCATCCTCCCAAACAATCCCCACCCTGACCCCTCAGCCACTCTCCCAACCAACCCCCCAACCACTGCCCCAACCAACCCCCACTCTGACCGCCCAACCAATCCCCACCCCAACCCCCTAACCACTGCCCCAACCAACCCCCACCCTAACCCCCCCAACCACTGCCTCAACCAGCCCCCATCCGACCCCCCAACCACTGCCTCAACCGGCCCGCATCCGACCCCCCAACCACTCTCCCAACCAGCACTGGCCCCCCGCAAACACTGCCCCACCATCCCATGGGTGGGGGGGGGGCTGAACCTGACCTCATACTCGACAAACTTGGCGGAGTCCTCCAGCACCATGTCCTCTCTCCTTGGGGGGGTGTCGCGTGTGGCCAGAGCCAGGCAGCGCAGTGTGTCCCGCCCCGTCCCCCACTCCTTGATGATGGTCAAGATCTTGTCTTTCACCAGGGGCGTGAGGGGGACACGGGTGGTGCCCACTCGGACATAGTTACAGCGGTCAATAACCCCCTCAGGGGCACCCTTTGGGAGCAAGAGCATGAGAGAGGGAGGGAGAGAGAGAGAGAGAGAGAGAGAGATGGACGGACGGACAGAGTGAGGTGGGGATAGAGCAAGAGACAAACAGATAGAGCGAGAGACGGACGGACAGAGAGAGAGGTGGAAGGACAGAGTGAGAGACGGACGGACAGAAAGAGAGGCGGACAGACAGAGAGAGAGGCGGACAAACAGAGCGAGAGAAGGATGGACAGAGAGAGAGGCGGATGAAAGGAGCCTAGCGGGGACAGAGCGAGAGATGGACGGACAGAGAGAGATGGATGGACGGAGCCCAGCGGGGACAGAGCAAGAGATGGATGGACAGAGAGAGAGGCGGATGGACGGAGCCCAGAGGGGACAGAGCAAGAGACAGACAGACAGAAAGAGAGGTGGACGGACAGAGAGAGAGGCAGACGGACAGAGCGAGAGGCGGGCGGACGGAGCCCAGCAGGGACAGAGCAAGAGACGGATGGACAATGCGAGAGACGGATGGACAGAGAGAGAGGCAGATGGACGGAGCCCAGTGCAGACAGAGCGAGAGACAGACGGACAGAGAGAGAGGCGGACGGACAGAGAGAGAGGCGGGCGGACGGAGCCCAGTGGGGACAGAGCGAGAGACGGCCAGAAAGAGAGGTGGACGGACAGAGCGAGAGATGGACGGACAGAGTGAGAGATGGATGGATGGAGCCCAGCGGGGACAGAGAGAGAGAAAGACGGACAGAGAAAGAGACGGATGGACGGAGCCCAGGGAGGACAGAGCGAGAGATGGACGGGACAGAGAGAAAGGCGGACTGACAGAGCGAGAGTCGGATGGCCAGAGTGAGAGACGGATGGATGGAGCCCAGCGGGGACAGAGTGAGAGGTGGACGGACAGAGCGAGAGATGGATGTACAGAGAGAGAGACGGATGGACGGAGCCCAGTGGGGACAGAGTGAGAGTCGGACGGACAGACAGAGCCAGAGACGGACGGACAGAGAGAGAGATGGACGGACAGAGAGAGGCGGACAGACGGAGCCCAGCTGGGACAGAGCGAGAGACGGACAGACAGACAGAGAGGCGGGCGGACGGAGCCCAGTGGGGACAGAGAGAGAGAGGTGGACGGACAGAGTGAGAGACGGACGAATAGAGAGAGGCGGACGGACGGACCCCAGCGGGGACAGAGAGAGAGACGGACGGATGGACAGAGAGAGAGGCGGACGAATGGACCCCAGGGGGGACAGAGAGACAGACGGACGGACAGAGTGAGAGACGGACAGACAGAGAGAGGCAGATGAACAGACCCCAGCAGGGACAGAGCGAGAGACGGATGGACAGAGAGAGAGGCGGACGGACGGAGCCCAGCGGGGACAGAGCGAGAGATGGACGGACAGAGAGAGGCAGATGAACAGACCCCAGCAGGGACAGAGCGAGAGACGGATGGACAGAGAGAGAGGCGGACGGACGGAGCCCAGCGGGGACAGAGCGAGAGATGGACGGACAGAGAGAGAGATGGACGGACAGAGAGAGACGGACGGACAGAGAGAGAGGCGGATGGACGCTCCACTGGCTCCGGCTCCCTGACTGGCAGGAGGTCACCGAGAGACAGGGAGGCTGGTACCCAGAAGCCCCTTCTCAGAATTGTGGGGCCATGTGGCTCCCCCGGTGACAAGCTAGGCCTAGTCCTAGTAAACAATAGGGGCATTCCCAAAGGGTTTGGATAAAAGACAGAGCATCCAACCCACCGTAGCTCTGTGACACTGGGTACCCTGGTTTCCGTGGGGATCAGAGGAGGCAGCTGGGGGATACCCAGGGTACCTGGTTTCCGTGGGGATGGGAGCCTGGCACTGACCTTGACGAACATCTTGTTGCTGACAGCTGCGCGGGAGGCCTTGGCAGGGGAGCAGTACACAGACATGGACTTCCTGTCACGGGAGAACTCCAGGGTGAACTCCTTCTTCATCAGCTGCTTAATCACCTGGGGGGGGGCAGAACAGGGGCTAATGGGGGAGCAGTGACCCCCAAAACGCACCAGACATGGAGCCCAGGGCAGCTCCTCCCCCCGACTCAGGGACCACAGGGACAGACCCTAACCGGCCAGCCTGGGGGAGGGGATGGGGGGGAATAGACCAGACCAGGAGAGTGTGACCCCCTGGGGAGCCCAGCACAACACATCTCCTGCTGGGCCAGATGGGAGGAGGCAGAGTAGGTGGGTATGAGTAGTAGGGGGGCAAATGCTCACACAGTTGCAGGCATTGGCATGGTGGGCAGGGGCACTGGGGGGTCCTGGAGGGGGCAGTGGGGTGGTATCTGGGGCAAAGGTCCTGGTGGATGAACACTTACAGAGTTGCAGGCATTGGCGCGTTCCACCTTGGACAGACTCCGCACATCTGTGTTGAAAACATTCATCTTCTCCACCAGGCAGGTCAGAGCCGTCTCGGTGGCTTCCCCCACTTTCTCATAGGCACCCTTGGCCTGGAAGTACATGCAGCAGGTCAGGGACGGGCGTGTCCAGGCAGCAGGGTGGTCATGCGGGATCTGGGTAATGCTGGCAGGTGGGCAGCAGGATGGGGGATGCAGGTGGCCCAGGTAGGGCCGGCACTAGACCAAATGTCACCCCAGGAGAGGAGCATCTTCAGCACCCGCACCCCCCACATTTGTTAAACTTCTGAATACCTTATATTTTATTGCATTTGTAGCCCATTTCACAACTGTGAGGCACAATGTGCATGCATGATTTATCCCCGTCATATAAGACAATAAATTTGCACGCTAGGATCTGTAAAATCTGTATTTATTCATGCGATATATAGGCAGATAAAAAAAATTGTTTCCTTTAAACTTATAGAAACCTTTTAATTTTAAGAATAGCTGAAATGTACTAACATCAAGAAATGGAACTGTGCACTGACCTTGGGTGGACCTGTATTAGTTAGTGTTACAGTAGGTGACAGGTTTAGAAAGTTAACCCTAGTCCTTTGGTTCAAAAGGTGGCTTTTCTCGCCTTTGCCCTCATGAACTGAAGCCCAGCATCCGAGAGATCCAAAGACTGGCCAATGGTATTTTCAAGTGATAAAATAGCAAGTGATGTCAATCTCTCATTGGCCGTCATCAATAGAAGATGTGTTTTAATGAGCCTGAGCTTTGAAAAACTGCACTCACCACTCACAACTGTGACTGGCAACATGAGCAGAATCCTCAAAGCTCTCCACACATTAGGAAAAGAGTCTTTTAGCTCTGCATCATGAATGAATTGGAGAAGTTGGAGTGGAGAGCGCTTACCAAGTGGTAAAATGTTATGGATGTGGTCCAATTTGACATAGAGGTCTTTATCATTGATGTCCGAATATTCCCCATGTGTCAGCATCCGGTGAAGGTTTGTACAATTGTTCAAGAGTGTTTTCCTGTCTGCCAGCAGGTTATTAAGGTCATACAACACCCTCCCCCCGATCTTTTCGCGGTGCTTCATTTGTCCGAACCTTTCTTCATTGGACACTCGAGCAGTGTCAATGAGTGAGCAATAAAATTCCCTCTTGAATTTTAATTCTGAGCATCCCATCACCTCATCTCTACCCTCGTAACCAAACTGTCTCTTCTTCCGGTGAACATGAGTTTCCTTTAAGACAGGCTCGACTCCTAAGTTTTCTGCCATTTCTTTGGCAGCAGTGATGGCATCTTCAAATCAAAGCCACAGCAAAATCAAGGCAGCTTCTCATCTGTAAGGGACTGCGGAAGACCTTGTTACGGCCTAGCTAGGGAACTTACGCTTTCTCGAGGCCGCCCGGTCACTGTAGGACATGGAGAACCAACTTTAACCGGTTTGAGGCCGGTTTTGTCTGCCTTGCATGGCCCGTTGCCAGGTAGCGGAAAGCCCCCTTAGGGAAGTACCTAATTATATATTCATGAGCTGTTTCTGTGTACTGCTTATTATGGCTCGCTGGTTGCCCCTTCGTCGGACTCCGTCCCAGGCAAGTGTGCTGGGTTCTCCACCTCCGTGACAGCAAGCTGGGAGTCCCCGTTGCGGGTGTGTCACTAACCTTCAATAAAGCCAATAACTCGCTGCTTAGCTGCGCGTGGGTCTCGTTTTCTCAGAATGCCTCTGCCGGCCTGTGGTGCTGCGAACACCTTGGCCCAGAACATCATCAAAGTAGTAGCGATCACAATGTCCATCAATTGAGTTTCTAGTGCCATGCTTACAACATTTGCTTGGAACAGGTTATCATGCCAAACCACAATTGAGACCAGACATTTGAAGTCAGTGATCTGGTTTGCCAGGCTTGGCACCTCATGCTGCATTCCGGCCTTGGCTTTACTCGACTGCGACCGTTCCGTCAAGCATTGTAAACCTCAGTCACTTGGTACCTCACACTGTCAATGCGACTCTCCCAGTGAGTGTCACTTAGCAACTGCACCATTAGATTTGTAACACTGTCCATGAGGATCTTCCACCTGATAGTTGATGCTGAAAACCAGACGTATATCTTTTGCAGTACTCCAAAGAGAGATACTGAATCTAAAGATGACAAAGCTGTGTCTGACATAACCAGGTTGAGGGAATGGGCGCCACAAGGCACGAAGAAAGCCCTTGGATTCAGAGCAAGGATCCTTCCCTGGCCACCACTGTTTCTTCCCTTCATGTTCGCGCCATTGTCGTAGCGTGGCCACAGCAGTCCTGAAGCTTTCATAGAATCATAGAACATTAGGGTTGGAAGGGACCTCAAAAGGTCATCTAGTCCAACCCCCTGCTCAAAGCAGGACCGATCCCCAATTAAATCATCCCAGCCCGGGCTTTGTCAAGCCTGACCTTAAAAACCTCTAAGGATAGATTCCACCTCCTCCCTAGGTAACCCATTCCAGTGCTTCAACACCCTCCTAGTGAAACAGTGTTTCCTAATATCCAACCTAGACCTCCCCCACTGCAACTAGAGACCATTACTCCTTGTCCTGTCGTCTGCCCACACTGAGAACAGACGAGCTCCATCCTCTTTGGAACCCCCGTTCCGGTAGTTGAAAGCAGCTATCAAATCCCCCCTCATTCTTCTCTTCTGCAGACTAAACAATCCCAGTTCCCTCAGCCTCTCCCCATAAGTCATGTGCCCCACCCCTCTAATCATTTTTGTTGCCCTCCGCTGGACTCTCTCCAATTTGTCCACATCCTCTCTGTAGTGGGGGGCCCAAAACTGGACGCAGTACTCCAGATGTGGCCTGACCAGTGCTGAATAGAGGGGAATAATCACTTCCCTCGATCTGTTGGCAATGCTCCTACTAATGTAGCCCAATATGCCATTAGCCTTCTTGGCAACAAGGGCACACTGCTGACTCATATCCAGCTTCTCGTCCACTGTAATCCCCAGGTCCTTTTCTGCAGAACTGCCACTTAGCCAGTCAGTCCCCAGCCTGTAGCAGTGCATAGGATTCTTCCATCCTAAGTGCAGGACTCTGCACTTGTCCTTGTCATCAGATTTCTTTTGGCCCAATCCTCCAATTTGTCTAGGTCACTCTGGACCCTATCCCTACCCCCCCAGCATATCTACCTCTCCCCCCAGCTTAGTGTCATCCTCGAACTTGCTGAGGGTGCAATCTCATCTTATTTTATTCTCATTCAAAACGTTCATGAATAGTTCTGTTAGGCCTTTTCCAGTAGAGTCGGAAACAGATGAAGTGTTCCTTTCCTTGGATACAGCCATCCTCGTCGTCAACAAATCTTACTGTAAATGGCATCTTTTCACGGCGACTGTTGGGAGAGCAGTCCATTATTATAGCATAGTACTTTGCTTTGCTGAGCTGCATCAATGTGGTAACAAGCACCTTCCTTGCCATAAAGTCAATCAATTCATTTTGAATTGCTTTGCTACAGTAATGGTCCATTGCTTCTTTACGAACTACTCATAGTAGGTGTTCAGGCATGACATCGTCGTATTTCGCAAGGAGCTCTACCAAACCAAGGAAATTACTGTTATGTTCAGTGAACAACTTATCCAAGGAGCCCCGGAAAGACAAATTATTCTTTGCAAGGAAGAGCATTGGTGTAGTTTGGGGGGGGGGCTGTAGGGAGGGCACTGCCCCCCCAAAAGAGGCGAGGTGCGGGGAGTTACATGGGGTCATGTGTCATTTCACGTCCCCATTTCTGCGAGCGTGGTGCTGCCCTTCAAGGGCAGGGGAAGGGGGGCTCTGTCCTTCCCACACTGTGCCTCCCCCTCCCACCCTCTCCACATGGAGCAGATGTTCTCCAGGTCTCTGCCTTGACAGCTGGATGCCGCCTCCTGGGTCCCTAGTGCCTGCTTGTTTCCTGTACAAGTGGGAGTGCCTGTGGGGGCAGAGGCAGGGCAAGAGGTGGGGTGGGGTGGGGGGAAAGAGACAGTGGAGAAGGGGGGGTGGGATGTGGAGGGGAGGGGAAGAGAAGGGGAGGGATATGGGGCATGGGACAGTGGGGAGTGGAAACAGGAGGGGATGGGGAAGAGAAGGGGATATGGGAATGGGCGGTGGTGGGTGGGAAGCAGGAGCCCGGCATGTGGCATCCCTGGGACAGCAGCAGCCTCAGCAGGGAGCAGCGACATGCAGTGCCGGAGCGGCCGCCAGCACCAGCTGGAGCTCCCCTGTTAAGCCATCCTGTCCCCCAAACCAGTGAGCCAAGGGAACGGGCTTCAGTGTGTGAGTGTGGTTTCCTCCCCCCCATCCGCCCCACATATAACAGTCAATCTATCCCTACAAGGAAGAGGGTAATTGAGATCAGACGCTCGAGCACGTTCCTCCAGTGCTGAGTTGCTACGTTAATAATGCACTGGTTTTCTGCACCTGTGCATTTATTCAGCTTGAGCCTTGACTCGACCTCCATCCATTTGGAGTAGGCTGTAAAATGGCTGAGTGACTTTTCATGTTGCTTCAGAACATCAGCTAAGTTACGCCAGTAACTTGTACCCAGAAAATGCAAGCAATGATTTGGCATTCTTGTCAAATGTTTTGCAACAAACCCAGAACACTTTGCCTGTTGCTTTCGAGCATACTAGCCAACGCCGATTCAGTGTCTCACCATTCTCGAGCACTGTATCACAGTGTGACTTTGAGAAGTGTCGCTTCTGCTCATTTACTGGAAATATCAAACCCTCTATTTTCCCCGCCCCGTTCCAAATTGTACGATCCATATCGGCAGAGTTTAGGATCGCCGGCCATAAAGCAAGATCTGATGTATCGAGTTGTGGTGTGCAATTTTTCTCACTGCTGTTTCATCGTGGAAGGCTGATTCTTCTTTATCATTTCTCTCCTTTTAATGTAAACCAGATTTCTCTTTGTCATTACTTTTCTTCCTTTTCATGTGAGCCACATTCTTCTTTATCTTCACTCGCCTTTACGCCGCCAGGAAAACTGGATGACTGTCCATCACTTTCCTCATATTTCCATTGCTTATCTTTTAGTAAATCCGCTAATTCCTTAGTAGTAGGACTTCCATCATTTGTTGTTACTAACAACAAAAACAGCACCCCAGTGCCTGCCCCTAAATCTGGCCATGGGCCCAGGTAGGAGTGAGAGGGATGGGGGGTGAGGGTGACCTAGGAGGGAGGAATTCAGGGTGACCCAGGCGGGGTAGGAAATGTGGGGTGCAGGGTGTCCTGGGGGGTGCAGGGTGACCCAGGTGGGGCAGGGAATGGGGGGTGCAGGGTGACCCAGGCAGGGTGGGGAATGGGGGTTGCAGGGTGACCCAGGTGCGGTGGGGAATGGGGGGTGCAGGGTGACCCAGGCTGGGTGGGGAATGGGGGGTGCAGGGTCACGCAGGTGTAATGGAGAATGGGGGTTGCAGGGTGACCTGGTGGGTGCAGGGTGACCCAGGTGGGATGTGGGGAATGGGGGGTGCAGGGTGACCCAGGCGGGGCGGGGAATGGGGGGTGCATGGTGACCCAGGCGGGATGTGGGGAATGGGGGGTGCAGGGTCACGCAGGTGTGATGGATAATGGGGGTTGCAGGGTGACCTGGGGGTGCAGGGTGACCCAGGCAGGATGTGGGGTGTTCACCTCATTGTAATCCAGGGAGGAATCATTGCAGAGGGCACAGATAGTGGCCAGTTCAACCAACCCATCGTACTGCCCAGCCTTCACATGCTTGTCATTCTTCAGCCTGCAGAGACACAGGGTAGGGGAGTGAGGGGGAGATGAGATGTGGGAAAGAAAGGGGGGTGCACAGAGATGAGGAAGGGGAGGGAGGGACAGGGACACACAGAGATGGGGGAGAGAGGGGACACCAAGAGGCAGCAACGAAGGATGGTGACAGATTGCCCCAGAGGGGAGGTCAGCGGCAGAGTGGAGTCATGGGGATGGTGGGAGTGTGGGGGTTGCACGGTGGCTGAGGATACTGGGGGTTTGGGTCATGGGAGATGCTGGAATTAGGGATGTCAGGGGTCATGGGGGATGCTGGGGTTGGGAGAGTCAGGGTGTGACATCCTGTACTGCCATGTTCAGCACTTTTATATGGTTATGACATAATTTTGTACAAAGTATACCTTGTGAGGTATTATTTGAAAACTCATAATCTGCTGAACATCGTTGTCCCGTTAAAAGGTATATAAAAGCACTGCATGTAAAATGATGAGCTTTTACTATAAGTGCGTTGCTAAAATATGTTGTAATTCTGGAGAACACCCACAGACTTTCTGGAGGATTCTCTGCTCCTTGAAGTCTTTAAACCATGGTTTGAGGACTTCACTAGCTCAGACATAAATGAGAGGTTTATCGCAGGAGTGGGTGGGTGAGATTCTGTGGCCTGCGTTGTGCAGGAGGTCAGACTAGATGATCATAATGGTCCCTTCTGACCTTAATATCTATGAATCTATGAATCTATGACTAGCTCTCCAGAAAAAAACAAAAAAGACTGAGCACAAGTGCTCAAGAGCCATTACCTGTTTAATCGGGCATTCAAAAGAAGGGGGGAAGGTATAGACAAAAGAATTTACAATTCATATGAAGGACAGTTTACAGACTACATATGCAATGGAACTGCCTAACCCCATGACCCAGCAAGGATTTTTCCAGCACAAGGGGTTGGGGTATAAGAATAGAGAACACACAACACACAAATTACCTCTCCTCCCCCACATCCACTCATGGCAGCAAGACCACTTGAAAGACAATAGGAGAACTGGGGGTAGGGGCGGTAGTCCTGGTTGGGAGGCTTTCCAATTAACACAGACTGCTGAAAGTTTTTGGGTGAAAGAAACCTTTTTGGTTTAAAACTATTAGCCTGGGTAAAGTTTAGGAAATAGATGAGTGTTAATCTTGTATTTCTTCTGTAACCCATTCTGACCTTTGTGCCTTAACACTTATAATCATTTAAACTCTCTCGTTCTCCAGTTAATAAACTGGTTTTATTGTTTTATCTAAACCAGTTGAAGTGTTTGGCGAATCTCTAGTCAGGTTAACAAGGCTGGTGCATGATCATTCCCTTTGATGGAATGACGGACTATTCACGAGCGTACACTGTTCGGGGTGGGGGTCCTGAGCAGTGTAAGATGCACATTTCTTGGGTGCAAGGCTGGGGCTAAGAATTTGCAGGTCATAGTTCAGGAGTGGTTGGGAGCACATTCATGTAACTTTTCTGGGAGTGACTGTACATGCTAATGGCTGTGTGTGCGCAGAGTCTAGAGAAGCTGCTTGTCATTAGCAAGGCTGTGAAAGAGGCACCGTGGGCTGGAGAGTTAAGGGGACACAGCAGTTTAGTGGTTCAGGTTTTACCCTGGGGCGTGTCACACAGGGGTCATGGGAATGTCAAGAGTCATGGGGCATGCTGGGGTTAGGGGGATGTCAGGGGTCAGGGGTCCTGGGGTTGGGGATGTCAAGGGCCATGGTGGATGCTGGGGTCAGGGGCCATGAGGGATGCTGAAGTTCGGAGTGTCAGGGGACGTAGGATGTCAGGGGGATATCGGGGGTCACTCACACTTCTCCCTCAGGGGCGTAGGTCGATCCGGTGATGCTCAACTCATTCAGGGAACAGACATCTCCCTCCACCTTCTCAACAACAAACATCTGCCAAGAGACACAGAGAGACAGGGTCAGGGCTGGCGGCCCACGGGGATGTGGGTCAGGGACACATGGGGGGACTGTCCAGGGAGGGGGGGCGCCCCTTACCTTGCACACAGACATCTGGTTGGTGGTGAGGGTGCCGGTTTTGTCGGAGCAGATGACTGAGGTGCAGCCCAGCGTCTCCACGGATGGCAAGCTCCGGACAATGGCGTTCTTCTTGGCCATGCGGCGGGTGCCCAGGGCTAGGCAGGTGGTGATGACCGCTGGGAGACCTGCATGGGAGGGGAGCAGAGGTTAACGTCCAGCTTGTTACCATGGAGTCACTGCCAGGGCCTGCTCTGGACCGGGAAGGATCAGGGCTGGGAACAGCTGGAGTATGTTCATCTCCAGAGGGCTGCAGATGGAGCCCGGACACTCGGGCCCTGGAATGGCTCCAAAGAGCAGGCAGACCCTAGGCCCCGCAGACACACAGACTGACCTTCAGGAATGGCGGCCACAGCCAGGGCCACGGCGATCTTGAAGTAGTAGATGGCACCGCGGATCCAGGAGCCGCCGTGGACGGGGTCGTTGAAGTGGCCGATATTGATGAGCCAGACGGCCACGCAGATGAGCGAAATGACCTTGGAGAGCTGCTCCCCGAACTCATCCAGCTTCTGCTGCAGCGGCGTCTTCTCCTGCTCCGTGGCTGCCATCTCGTCCCGGATCTTCCCGATCTCGGTGCCCACCCCTGTGGCAATGACGATGCCCACAGCCTTGCCAGCTGCCACATTGGTGCCCTGCAGGGGGAGGCAGTGAGGGGTGTTGGCAGGGGAGGAGGAGCAGCAGCACCAACAGGGGGTATGCATGGAGACCCTGTGGAGCCCAAAACAGGGGACTGGGGCAAAGCTCTGTCTGGCCAGCATGGCTGGGGGCATTGGTGACCCCCAAGGGCAGGTCTCTAGTCTGGGGGCGACCCTGGGGAGTAGCTCTCTGGCTGGGTGCAGGGTGGGGGAAACCCGGGGATAGCTCTCTGGCTGGGGTACAGGGTGTGGGTGACCTGGGGGGGTAGCTCTCTGGCTAGATGCAGGCTGGGGGTGACCCGGGGGTAGCTCTCTGGCTCAGTGAAGGTTGGGGGTGACCCTGGGGTAGCTCTCTGGTTGGGTGCAGGGTTGGGGTAACCCAGGGGAAGCTCTCTGGCTGTGGTACAGGGTGGGGGTGACCTGGGGGGGTAGCTCTCTGGCTGAGTGCAGGGTGGGAGTGACTCCAGCTGGGGTGCAGGGTGGGGATGACACAAAGTGGGGGGGTTTCTTAATGGTTTGCATGAACACTGTGGGTGCCTCAGTTTTCCTGTGTGCTGCATGTGGAACAAGGGGGTGGGTGAGGGTGTTTGTTGTTGCAGAGGACCAGGTACGACCTCGCCTAGCAGCCTGGATCCCAGACAATGGCCTGGAGATTGGGTACCCTAGCAACTGGTGGCTGTGAACCCTCCCCACCCTCCAGCTTGGAAGTCAGCTGGTTCAAGCCACTGGGAGGACAATGGGCTGAGGAGACAGGACCCTGGTGACCTGACCAGCCAGTTCCAGTCAAAGGGGAACAAAGGATGGAAGAGAGGGGGTCCCAGGCAGTACCAGCAAGAGATTTTAGCAGGTATTGGGTATCGGAAAGACTTGGGGCTAGCCCCGACCCTCCAGAGATGGGGGTGGAGCTGCGCTCTGCTCCTTAAAGGAGCAGAACATGGCTAGGGAGGGCATTCATTCTTTATATGGCTTTAACAGCACAATGAATATGCTAACAAACTTAAACAAAGGCTTTGTTTAAGTTTGTTAGCATATGTATTGTGCTGTTAAATTGGCCAGGAGACCTCAAGAGGGGAGGAGTGGGAGAGGGGGGAACGGAAGGTGTTTAAACAGTGTTTTTGATTCTGTTTCTCCCCATTGGTCTGAATTATCCGTGACATTCATACTGCATCACATCAAGTCCAAATCATTAGAGGAATGCTTGCACTGACAAAAGGTTTCAGAGTAACAGCCGTGTTAGTCTGTATTCGCAAAAAGAAAAGGAGGACTTGTGGCACCTTAGAGACTAACCAATTTATTTGAGCATAAGCTTTCGTGAGCTACAGCTCACTTCATCAGCTGTAGCTCACGAAAGCTTATGCTCAAATAAATTGGTTAGTCTCTAAGGTGCCACAAGTACTCCTTTTCTTTTTACTGACAAAAGGATGTTTGGATTCTGATGTCAGCCCAATTCTGCAGCCTGACAGGAATCAGGTGTTGTCCCCAGTGTACCTAGAATTCTTTACAGCCAAACTAGTCTAACATGCATTTTGCTAACTGGAACTGGAGCAGCAAAACAAATTTAAAAAATGCCTTATTTTCCATCTTTGTGGGTGAGAGAACTATAAGTGAAGAGTATAATGCTCGACACTGATGACCTTAAACCAGCTGCCTCAGGAATCTGCCAAGAACTTTGCTGAAAATATGTCCCTCCTCTTAGCAACGGAGCTAAGATGTATCACATATCTGCCCACCTTTAGTCGAAGGAAGCTCCTTCTGATCTGACAGCTCAGGCATTGTCATTTTCATCCAGAACAATTTACAAACTTGGAATCTAATCCTGTAAACCCTTAATCATTTGATCAATCCCATTGAAGTGAATGGGCCTATTTGCATGTCTGGACCACTTTTGTGGTAAGAGATTCAGGAGTCTGTTTTGTTCCTATAAAGGAAGTTGAATCTCCCATTGAAATTCAATGTTTGGGTACAATACCATAATGCAGTTTAGGATACAGTTTTACTTAAAATTTGTTTTTTAATAAGTCATACATATGCTGAAATGGCTCCTCACCTAACTCCCATATTCCATATAAACAGACTAAAATACTACATACTTTGGGGGCAAGTCAGTAGTTAAGCATGTTGATATTTGTATATACAAACAGCCATTTTATCACTGTACTGGAAAATATAGCTGAACTTAATTTTCTATGGAATTTGAAGAAAGTTTAACAGCCCCAATTGTTTTCTGTGTTAATCAGCGTGAACCTGAAAAAAATACATGCCTTCTAAGAGAAAAGAATCAGTCCACACTTACTGAAAAAAAAAATCCTTCTAACTGGTGTTCAGAAGAGTGCTACAAGACACATACATAACCTCATGAGCAGAGGGCGGAGAGGATACCCTCCTGTGATGTTGCACTCCATATGATTTTAAGAAAATATGCTAATGAGTATGAATATAATGTAACTGGAATATGCTTCATGCAAAAGGTCTCATGTAAGGTATCATGCATCTGATGAAGTGGGTTTTAGCCCACGAAAGCTTATGCTCAAATAAATTTGTTAGTCTCTAAGGTGCCATAAGAATTCCTCGTTGTTTTTGCTGATACAGACTAACACGGCTACCCCTCTGAAACCCATTACAAAGCTTATAACCTACTGAGTGTGGTCATCCTACTTGTATAAATGTATCACTCTTGTATCTGCAACTAGAAATATTAAATACAACTCTGAGTTCCTATTGTAATTATGCAAAGTGTGGGCCATTAATGGTGGTTTGGAATCTTGATAGCTCCCATCAACTAGGACAATTGGTTGTAAATGGCTCTGTTTACTTGCAAGCCTTCCTGTGAGTCAGGCCAGGAAGAATGAAGGCTTGAGGTCTCACAGGACATGTGACCATGTCACCTAGTACTGGAATCCATCTTAAACCTGGTGCTTTTCCATTTAGAAGGAGGGGTGAGGACCCAGAGAGACAAAAGATTCCCGCCTTGTGCCAAAGCTATATAAGGGTTGGAACAGAACAAAGGAGGTTCCAGTCATGAGAAATCCCCTAGTTACCACCTGAGCTGGAACAAGGACTGTACCAGGGGAAAGGATTGGGCCCAGACCAGGAAGGTCTGCGAAAGAAGCTTATTGGAACATCTCTGAGGGTGAGATTTTATCTGTAATCAGTTTCTTAATGTATTGGGCTTATACTTACGTGTTTTGTTTTTTTTCCTTGGTAACTTACTTTGTTCTGTCTGTTATTACTTGGAACCACTTAAATCCTACTTGTTATTCTTAATAAAATCACTTTTGCTTATTAATTAACCCAGAGTAAGCAATTAATACTGGGGGAGCAAACAGCTGTGTATGTCTCTCTATCAGTGTTATAGAGGGTGGACAATTTATGAGTTTACCCTGTATAAGCTTTATACAGAGTAAAACAGATTTATTTGGGGTTTGGATCCCATTGGGAGCTGGGTGTCTGGGTGTTAGAGACAGGAGCACTTGCTAAGCCATTTTCAGTTAAGTCTGCAGCTTTGGGGGTGTGGGTCAGACCGTGGGTCTGTGTTGCAGCAGGCTGGCATGTCTGGCTCAACAAAGCAGGGTTCTGGAGGCCCAAACTGGCAGAGAAAACAGGCTCAGAGGTAGTCTCAGCACATCAGATGACAGTCGCAAGGGGGATTCTGTGACCCAACTTGTCACACCTTCCACATTATGACCAGCAAAATAATAATAATAATAATAAAATTTCAAAGAGGCAGAGGTTCACAGATATGAAAACCTAAAAACCTGTGTTATGCTTTAAACTACCTCAGCCCATGCCAGGTTTATGAACATTAAAAAGTTAACTGCAAGGAACATTGAAGCCCATTAACCTGAATGGGGCCAGCCAGTCTGCCCCCATGGACTAAAGGTGCAGTCACACCTGAACAGCTCAAAATTAACCTTGCCCCTTTAGGCTAAATGGAGTCGTGTCACTGGCTCCATCTCTGTTGTTACATAACAGATAAAACTCCAGTGGGGCCTGGTGCTGGCACAGAGGGTCTCAGGTACGTGGTGTGATTTTTCAGAATCTCTTTTGGGACTCGTCATGTAGGTGAAATAACTGGTACTTATGATTATGCTATTTCTATGCATGTGTATTCATCTTGGTATCTGAAGTTATGAATATTAGCTATGTTTACTACATGTTTGCTCCTGTGGTAATGCCCACAAGGTATTTAGCCAGCACATGAAGGGACAAGTCAAGCTGAATTGCCCATTAAGGAATACTTAGCTCACACTGGACCCTGGAAAATGCCTGTCTACACTTAATGGACTTTTTGTGAATGTTCTAACTAGAATATGGGTGGGGGTGATGGACATGTAAGTTGCCCATGTGACTCCAAACACCATCTTTCACAGTGAGAATAGATTTCCCTTTACTTGGCACTTGGCAGAAGCTAAAAGGCCCTGGTCTGGAAACATATCTATTTTGCCTTTCCTGCTCTGTCCTCTTTCCTGCTCCAGCCTCTGGGCTATGAACATATACTAATGGGAGCATTCTAACCAAGGGACTGAGGACTTTAAGGTAATCTGGAGCCTTGATATTCCTTGATCCTTTGCAGATGGACTTATGAGCTGGAAATGGTACAGAGACTGTTCTAACCTCATTGATTGCTGATTTCTCCCTTGCAATGGACAAAGAACAGATGTTTGCTGACTTTCTCATGAGTCAGCAGCCTTTGACAGCTGTGGTATAAGCAACGTAGCCCTTGCTTGAGTGGTTTTGTTCTTTCCTCTCCAAATGTCAAAGCCTGCTCCCATTGAACTCAATAGCAAAACTCCTTTTGATTTCAATGGGAACAGGATTTGGCCCCAGAGATCAGAGAATGTAATTTTGATCAATTGCTTATCTGTCCAGAGACAGTTCTTATGAATGTTCTGCCAGGCTGATTCTGATTTCCCCTCCTATATGTCATGCTGAGGAAAATAATAAAACAATTTGGGCTGTAGTCCTATCAAGATGTACATGGCACACACAGTTCTATGCCTCTTTTCCATCAAACTCAGATGGTGCAGCATCTTTGCTTTCCTAGTGCCTGGCGGAGAGCAATACTTAGATAAAGGCAAGCTGGCAGAAGCTTAATTTGAACATAAGGGAGGCACTGATAGCATGTTAAGGGAAAGTGGGGTGATTATCCCTCCTATCCTTCTTTCATTTAAGAATTTTTCAATTTGGGGTGCTGCTGGATCCTCAATGACACCTGGAAGTACAGGTGGCACCAGGGGCCCAAAGCATAAAATTTTAGACATGTAAGGGGGGGTGTCGGAGGAGACGGGCAGAGCATGGGGGCCCTGGGCTGGGGGCAGGGCAGAGAGGAGTCACATGGAGGGTCACCTGGGGAGGTCACATGCCCTCTTGTGTCCCTCCCATGAGTGTAGTACGGGCAAGAAATGATTTCTACTTGCACCACTAGTCCCAGGTGATCTGTTTGCCCAGGACCGAACACAAAGGACAAGGAGGGGCCAAGGGGAGAGGTGATATAAGAGGCTCGGCTGGAAGGAGCGGGCTGCTGGACTCGGGGGAGAGAGAACAGCCGGAGCCCACCTGGATGGGGACAGACCCAGCTGGATGGTGCTGAGACTGGCCAGGCCTGAGGGCCCTGAGAACTGCCTGTGCTGGATTCAGATGCTCAATAAACCTCCCGTGTTATGCTGGCTGAGTCACTGCAGGCTGGAGATCGGGGGGCATTGCTCTCTCTGAGGGTGGAGGCCCCGGGGGGCCAGAGCGAGGGGACTCCCTGAGGGGGCCCACGGCAGAGACGGGCGTGCTGAAGGCTCAGAGAGGTGCAGCTCCAGGAGGCGCCGGAGCCCAGGGCTTAACCCCCGAGAGAGAGTGGACCCCCGAGAAGGGCTGTCACACTGAAGGGGGTTCCTCCCAGGGGCCGTACGGAGCTGAGAGAGAGCACAGGGCCTGGGAGTCCATGACGAGGGTGACGTGGGGGACAGCTCTCTGGCTGGGGGGAAGAGGGGCAGCCCTCAGCATGGGGGAAGAGATATTCAAGCCCTCATGCAACACTCACTGAGAAGAGCATGTTCTTCTTGTCCTGGTTGACAGCACGAGGGTCTGGGACAGGTTCCGTGTGCTTGATTACCGAAACAGACTCACCTGGCAGGAGGAGCAGAGAGGGCTGAGCACATGGGATGAGGGCACCAGGAGTCCTGCCAGACAGACACCCGACATCCCCACTACATGGACAGATAGGCACCCACAGACGCAAACAGGCCCAGACACACACACACACACAGGGAGCGGAACAGGAGCTTAGAGACGCCCTCCTCCACCCCAGCGAGACCCACTCACCCACCGACAGACACATGGACAGTCAGACAGACAGACACATGGAAAGTCACCCAGAGAGACACCCCCCCACACACACAGTGACACCCACACAAACACCTCCCAGACACCCCCCCAGCATACACCCCCCCAGACACTCACAGACCTGCTGCACTGGCTACTGTTATCCCCCAGGGCTACAGACTCACAATCACAAGCTTGAATTTCTCATGCCTGCCCCGCAGTTCTGTCCCCCCCAGACCAGATTTGCCGTCCCTAGGCCCCCAACCCAGTCCTTCCCCCACCAGCCCAGCCCCCACCCCAGTTCTTTTCCCCGCAGCCCAGCTCCCAGGCTGGTTTGCCCCCCACCAGGCCCTGTACCTGTCAGGATGGACTGGTCCACACGCAGGGTGGTAGATTTGATGGAGATGATCCGGATGTCAGCTGGCACCTTGTCACCCACTGCATGGAGAGGCACAGGACATGCTGTGATGGATGGACACGGGGGAAGGAGTGTCCCCACTACCAGAGTCTGGAGGGCAGACCCTGCACTCCACCCCCTCTCAGCAGGGCTGCAGGGGATGCTCAGGGCAAAAGGGTAAGGGGGCTGTGTGACTTTGGCCCAGCTCATCCCTGGGGTACAAGGCACTGAATTCCCCAGGGCCGGGGTTGAGAGTGTTGGAGCAGCAGCTGGGGGGACACGGCCCCTGCGTGTCAGCAACACACAAGACCAGGAGACCACACCGAGGGAGGGAGCCAGACAGCCAGGGGTGTGGAAGAGGTTATACAGGGAGAGGAAATGCTGGATCTTTTGTCCCTGTCCACCCCTAGCCGGGGCACCAGCCCCGCTATTCCAGGCGGGGATCAGGCCCCCCAGCAGTGTAACCCTAGCTGCCCCTCTCCGCTGGGACCCTTCCTGTCAGCTCAGTAAGTGTCTCCCTCCTCCCCCTCCTTAGTGCCCTCTATGTCCTGCTGGCCATGTCCTCGTAACCCTGGCTCATCACATTCCTGCTGCCCCGGCCGCTTGGCACTGCCCATAGAAGGAGCGCCCGGCGCCTCAGCCCCCCCTCTTTGCCCAGGGGGCTCTCAAGGAGATGGCGAGGTCAGGGCTCCCGGCTGGCTGGCTGGCATGGCTGGGGGGCACTGGGAAGGGGGATATAAGGCCACCCCCCAGCCTGCAGGGAGGGGTGGAGATGGGGCCATGGCGGGGGACACAGGGTCTCTCCCCCCAGGCGGGGGGGGGGGGGGCAGTTGGCTGAAGCCCAGGCCCGGGAACACCTGTCACTGAACAAGTGCAGCGCAAAGGGGATTCCACGGAGCTCCGCTTTCAGCTGGGGCCAGGGACTGTCTGTTCCCAAACACCCGCCTCTCAGCCCGGGGAGAATGAGGCTGCGTCTGCCCCACAAGCCAGGGTCAGGGCAGGCTGGGGCCAGGCAGTAAACAAGGCCAAGAGAGGCTGGGAGGCCCTGCTCAGCCAGCCCCCACAGCCCCGACACCCTCGCAGAGGGGACGGGTGAGGAGCATCGGCGACCCTCCAAGGGCATTGTGGGTAATCATGGCAACAGCATGGTTGGGACGTCACCCCGACCATTCAACCCTCAGTACACAGGGTGTGTTTAACCGTTGCCCGAGGATGCCCCGTGCCATTTGCTCCATGGTGCCTTCAGCACCTTGATGTGCTCACTGCCACACACTCACCAGCCACCTCGGTGATGTCGCCGGGGACCATGTCCCGGGCCTTGATTCTCTGCACAGACTTCCTGTCTGCGCGGTACACCTTGCCCATCTCGGGTTCATACTCCTTCAGGGCCTCAATGGCGTTTTCAGCGTTCCTCTCCTGCCAGGGCAGCACAAAAAGTCACGCCCACCTGCCCACAGCCCCCCGGGGGCTGGGTGAACTGAGACCCCCTCAACCGGCAATGAGATGTGGGTTGGGTTGCTGTTGGCTGTTTACACAGCAATCCGTCACTTGGTGTTGAGGTGCGGCCACCTCTGGGGTGGTGCACGTGGCTGTTTACACAGGGGCCCATCGCCCGGTGCCAAGATGGAACCCCATTCTGGGATGAGACATTGATGTCAGTGACCACTTCTAAGTCTCCTGCGCTATCTCCCGGGTCACTTCAGCAGTCTCCCATCCAGATACTGATCTGGCCTGACCCTGCTTAGCACATAGAGGGGGTGGTCGCTGGCCCCTGGTTACCTGCCAGACTCCTACGATGGCATTGGCGATGAGGATCAGGAGAATGACAAATGGCTCCACAAACGCAGTGACCGTCTCCTCGCCTTCCTCAAACCAGGCCAGCACCTATGAGGGGCAGAGCCACAACCAGGTCACGTCTGTGTGACCTACAGAGCTCCCCATGCACAGCACAAGTCACCCTTCCCATCCCATGGCTGGAGAGCTACAGCCCTCCCTTCCCCTCCTCCACAGAGCTACACAAACCCAGAGTGCTACACCCTTCCCACCCATATGGCCAGGGAGTTACAGCTCTCCGTTCCCCTCCTTCACACAGCTACACCCTCCCACACACACCCACGCACCCTTAAATGCTACACGCCTTCCACCCACAGCCATAGCCCAGACCTTCACCATGACCCTCCCCACACAGAGTTCTACGCCCCTCCCACCCACATGACCAGAGAGCTACACTCCTTACTCCCCCTCCACCTCCACAGAGCTGCACCCTTCTCACCCACATGGCCAGAGAGATACAACCCCCTCCCCACTATACTCTCCCACACGCACACACAGAACTACACACTTACACAGTGCTGCACCTCTCCCCTCTCCTCCACAGAGCTACACCCTCCCCCCATAGAGGGCTACACCCACTTAGACACACAGCCAGAGCACTACACCCTTCACGCCACATAGCAAAAGTGCTACACCTCTCCACAACTCTACATCCTCCCCCGGACACACATACAGTTCTACACCCTCACTCTCTCTCCCTCACACACACACACATAGTGCTACACCTCTCTCCTTCCCCCACCTAGCTACACACTTGCACACCTCCCATAGATGCCCAGAGCACTACGGCTTCTTAAACACACAGCCAGAGCACTACACCCCCCTCCATACCCCCAGAACTACATGTGTCTCTCTCTCACATACATCCTACACAGATCTCCCCACACACACACACACACACTGCAAATACTACACCCCAGCCCATCACTCGGAGCATTATAGTCCTTCCCATTCGCACACACAGCGCACAACACCCTACCTCACACTCCCGCAGGTAGCTACCTAGCTCCCAATACTCATTACTCTCTTGGGTATTTCTATTATAATGGAGTCTTGTCCCAGGTGCTGCACAGACCTCAACTGAGATCAGGAGCCCCCTTAAGCCAAGTGCTGCACAGACCCTGCCCAGGATCCAGGGGTGTATGGGGATGTATGGTAGATAGATAGATAGATAGATAGATAGATAGATAGATAGCAGTAGGGAGATACTACCAGCCACCTGACCTGGATGGTGATAGTGACTGTGAAATGCTCAGGGAGATTAGAGAGGCTATAAAAATAAAAAACTCAATAATAATGGGGGATTTCAACTATCCCCATATTGACTGGGTACATATCACCTCAGGAAGGGATGTAGAGATAAATCTTCTTGACACCTTAAATGACTGATTCTTAGAGCAGCTAGTTCTGGAACTCACAAGAGGAGAGGCAATTCTTGATTTAGTCCTAAATTGAGCACAGGATCTGGTCCAAGAGGTGAATAGAGCTGGTAATAGTGACCATAATATAATGAAATTTAACATCCCTGTGGCAGGGAAAACACCACAGCAGTCCAACACTGTAGCATTTAATTTCAGAAAGGAGGACAACACAAAAATGAGGAAGTTAGTTAAACAGAAATTAAAAGGTACAGCGCAAAAAGTGAAACCCTTGCAAGCTTCATGGAAACTTTTTAAAGACACCATAATAGAGGCTCAACTTAAATGTATACCCCAAATTAAAAAACATAGTAAGAGAACCAAAAAAGAGCCACCGTGGCTAAACAACAAAGTAAAAGAAGCAGTGAGAGGTAAAAAGGCATCCTTTAAAAAGTGGAAGTTAAATCCTAGTGAGGAAAATAGAAAGGAGCATGAACTCTGGCAAATGAAGTATAAAAATACAAGTAGGAAGGCCAAAAAAGAATTTGAAGAACAGCTGGCCAAAGACTCAAAAAGTAATAGCAAAAATGTTTTTAAGTTAAACAGAAACAGGAAGCCTGCTAAACAACCAGTGGGGTCACTGGACGATCGAGATGCTAAAGGAGCACTCAAGGACGATAAGGCCATTGCAGAGAAACTAAATGAATTCTTTGCATCAGTCTTCACTGTTGAGGTTGTGAGGAAGATTCCCAAACCTGAGCCATTCTTTTTGGGTGACATATCTGAGGAAATGTCCAAGATTGCAGTGTCTTTAGAGGAGGTTTTGGAACAAATTGATAAACTAAACAGTAATAAGTCTCCAGGACCTGATGGTATTCACCCAAGAGTTGTGAAGGAACTCAAATGTGAAATTGCAGAACTACTAACTGTGGTTTGTAACCTATGATTTAAATCAGCTTCTGTAACAAATGACTGGAGCATAGCTAATGTGATGCCAATTTTTTAAAAGGGCTCCAGAGGAGACTCCGGCAATCACAGGCCGGTATGTCTGACTTCAGTACTGGGCAAACTGGTTGAAACTATAGTAAAGAACAAAATTGTCAGACACATAGATGAACATATGTTGGGGAAGAGTCAACATGGTTTTTGTTAAGAGAAATCATGCCTCACCAATCTACTAGAATTCTTTGAGGAGGTCAACAAGCATGTGGACAAGAGGGATCCAGTGGATATAATGAATTTAGATTTTCAGAAAGCCTTTGACAAGGTCCCTCACCAGAGGCTCTTAAGCAAAGTAAACTGTCATGGGATAAGAGGGAAGGTCCTCTCATGTATCTGTAACTGGTTAAAAGAGAGGAAACAAAGGGTAGGAATAAATGGTCAGTTCTCAGAATGGAGAGAGGTAAATAGTGGTGTCCCCCAGGGGTCTGTACTGGGCCCAGTCCTATTCAACATATTGATAAATGATCTGGAAAAGGGGGTAAACAATGAGGTGGAAAAAATTGCAGATGATACAAAACTACTCAAGATAGTTAAATCCCAGGCAGAATGTGAAGAATTACAAAAGGATCTCACAAAACTGGGTAACTGGGCAACAAAATGGAGGTGAAATTCAGTGTTGATAAATGCAAAGTAATGCACATTGGAAAACATAAACCCAACTATACATATAAAATGATGGGTCTAAATTAGCTGTTACCACTCAGGAAGCAGATTTTGGAGCCATTGTGGAGAGTTCTCTGAAAACATCCCCTCAATGCGCAGCGGCCATCACAAAAGCAAACAGAATGTTTGGAATCATTAAGAAAGGGAGAGATAATAAGACAGAAAATATCATGTTGCCTCTATATAAATCCATGGTACGCCCACTTCTTGAATACTGCCTGCAGATGTGGTCACCCCATCTCAAAAAAGATAAGGATCACTTGATGATTACCTGTTCAGTGAAAACAGCATGGGAGAGGTTTGCTGCTTGTCATCAGTAAGGCATTGTGAGAGACAATCCAGCTTAGTGAGGTAAGAGGACACAGCGGTCCCACAGTGCCACGTTGCACCCCAGGGATCTCGTCATATACCCCATCTAATCTATCTATCTATCTATCTATCCCCATCCACCCAATCTAATCTAATCTAATCTAATCTATCTCCATACACACTCATCAATCTATTTTATCCCAAAATAGCTTCCATTTCTGGCCTATCCCCTCTACCTGGTCACAATCAGCTTGGTTAGCTGCAGGTTTACTGTCCCAGGGCTCCTGAGGTGCTGGGGTGTCACCTCCTGCTGCTCTGACTCAGGGAATAACTGGATTTCACACACACCCCCTGCACAGACACACCCCACCCCTACCAAGCGAAGCACTCCTGCACAGACACACCCTCAGGCATGCACACGTGCAGCACAATGCACACCTCCTCAGACACAGGGGCCAGCTCTCTAACTCCCCCCTGCAGCAAAACAGCCACACGTGTGTGTACACACTCACACAGACCCCCCCAAGTGTCTCCCACTTTTGCACAGACATCAGCCCCCTCTCCCCCCGCCCCCATCTGCCAAACACACACAGTTACACACAGGGATGGGGCAGCCTTGCCCAGGCTGGGCCCAACTGTGCCCACTCAGGTTTCATCCAAGGCCCAGTGAGATTGAGATCAGTTTACAGGCCTCTTGCACTCACGCAAGCGGACGGGGGGCCCAGCTGTCGCCACCCTCCCCCCCCAGTACATATCAAGATCAAGGGGACATGGGAGGAGGGCTAATGGAGCCACATGGGGGGAGAATCACTTGGGGGAGGGGCTCCTCCCCCCACCACTGCCTATCCAGGCAGGGTCTCCCATTCTTTAACACCTGCCAGACGAAGCCCTGGGCCTCCCTCCTTCCACTCCCGAGCCCTGGCTTCCTCTTTCCACCCGCAGCCCTGGCCCAGCTGCCGACACTTGAGATGCTGCCTCTCCGGAGCCGATACTGAATCCTTTAAGACTGAATTCCGGGCGGGCCTGGGCCAGGCCTCCGCACAGAAAGGTCATGGTGAAGGACGATGCAAGACGACTCCCAAAGCCTGCTCCCCTCCTGGCCTGAGGAGCCCCGGGCCCCCAGCACCTCTGCCACAGAGACACAGCGTGGGGCCTGGACGGAGTGGGGTGGGACCGTACCCCTGGCCCTTCCCCAGGGACACCTGTCCCCCAGCATCTCCCAGTACTTTGCACACAGGAGTGATCTAGACTTCACCCTGCCCTGCTCAAAAGGGGGAAACTGAGGCACAGAGAGCCTGTGGCAGGGTCAGGAATAGAATCCAGAAATCCTGACTCCCAGTCCCCCCTGCTCTAACCACCAGACCCCGCTCCCATCCCAGAGCCAGGGATAGAACCTAGGAGTCCTGACTTCCAGTCTCTACCCCAATGGGTGTCCCAGGACATACCAGCCTCTCACACTAAAATTTACTCCTCAGTTCCCATGTTATACATAGAGAGCTCCCTTCCCACCATAGCCTCTCCCCCAGCCCTCTGGGACCCCCCAGTCAATCATGGAGCTGCAGCACTCTGGGACCCCCCAGGCCCCATCACTCACGAAGGAGATGCATCCCCTCCCACACCCTGGGACCCCAGCCCCCCGTCACTCACGAAGGAGATGCAGGCCGCCAGCAGCAGGATTCGCACCAGCAGGTCCTCAAACTGCTCCACCACCAGCTCCCAGATGGACTTGCCTGGGGAGTGGGGCAGGGTCAGGGAGCAGCAGGGATCCCCCCACCCCCCGGCAGGGATCCCACCCCTATTTTCCTTGGGTGTGGGGACACAGCGGGTCAGAGGCAGGGACACCAAGTCACTAGGGTGCCAGACCTCCAGGACTGCCCTGGAGTCACCAGGAATTAAAGATTGTGTCAGGTGATGAAAGCTCCAGGAATCCATGCAACCAAAACAGGCAGCCCTGCAAATCCCAGGGGCTGGAGCCAGAATGGGGATCAGAGCTGGGGAGTCAGGTTGTGGGGCAGGGGAGGGCCTTGGGGGCACTGGGTTGAGGGTGCTGCCCACAGGGGTAACGTTATAGGGCAATGGAGGGCACTGGGCTATTGGAGGGGGCCGTGGGCCCTGGTGGCCCTGAGTTAATGGGTGGGGGCCCAGGGTTTCCGTTAGAGAGAGGCTGGGGCTGGCTTGAGGATGTGGCCGGCAGTGGCTGCCATGGGCTCTGGCACTTTGTGGTTTTGGGGCCACCAGTGGCTGGGACTCACCTTCCTCTGCTGGGAGCTCTGCCCAAGGAGACACCGCCGCAGGAGCGAAGGAAGAGAGGAGAAGAGGCTGGTTAGCACTGTGAGCGGGGAACCCCCGGGGCAGAGTACATGCTGCAAGCTGGGGAGATAGGAACGAGCCCCAAATGAGGGGACATGCCACACAAACAGGGGCCGATGGGTTCATTGGCCTGGGGCACAACAACCCAGCCCAGGGTTGCACAGGGCATGGGGCCTCGAACCCTGGCGCCTTTGCCAGGCTAAGGGGAGAGTGTGTGTGTGCATGACCCACTGAGACACACACAGGGCTGACAGGAGGAGGAAAGGGGGGGCAGGACCCCCAAAAATTAATGGGGTGAAATGGGAAAGGGGTGGGCCCAGCTGAAATGAGGTACCGGGGCCCTACGTTTCCCTAGCTGGGGCTGCACAGACACGCAGAGAATGGGGTGCGCACATGCCCACTGGTGTAAACACACCCTCAGACATGTAAACATGCCCTCACACATGTGAACACACCTGCACATACATGTAACACACACCCACACACTTGTGAACACGCCTTCACACATACAGAAACACGCCCGTACATACCTATACACCCTCAAACACACACACACACACACACACACACACTACCACGCCCTCACACACATAGATGCAGCCAAACATATTCATTCACACACAAGTACTCACTCACACGCCCTCCTGCGGTGACCCGAGCTGGGCTGAGAGTTCCCGAGCTCGCTGGCCTGCTGCTCTGGGACCTGCACCAAGCCCAATGGGGCTGGGGGGTGGCAGGAAGCTGGAGGGACACCGTGGTGCGGTTGGGATCATTCCCATCCCCAATTGCAGTCTGAGCCACCCATCACTTCCACACATGCTGGCCCAGCACAGGACTTTCCTGCCCCGCGGGCATTAGGGGCTCCTCTTAACCCTGTGCCAGGACAGGAAGCGCAGCGTGAAGGATGCCCTCCACCCCATGCAGCATCTCTGGTGTCCGATCCATTCCAGAGGGAATTACAGGCGGGTTATTCTTAGCCAAGGAGCAGCTGCCTTGTCCCCAGGACGGCTGGGCCTTGCCTGTGTCTGCATCTTTGGCTTCTCTGTGATAGGCTCCAACCCTGACTCCGATATGTGGCTCCCTGGGCTCCGATACACGGCTCCCCGGGGCTCCGATACGCAGCTCCCGGGGCTCCGATATGCGGCTCCCCGGGCTCCGATACACGGCTCCGACCCTGACTCCGATACGCGGCTCCCCAGGCTCCGATACGTGGCTCCCCTGGCTCCGATACGCAGCTCCCTGGGCTCCAATACGCGGCTCCCTGGGCTCTGATACATGGCTCTTGGGGCTCCGACACGCGGCTCCCCAGGCTCCGACACGCGGCTCCCCGGGCTCCGATACGCGACTCCTGGGGCTCTGATATGCGGCTCTCCTGGCTCCGATACAAGGCTCCCGGGGCTCTGATACGCAGCTCCGGGAGCCCTGCTGATTCTTGCCCTGACACCTGGCTCCCCTCACGCTGCTACGCCCCTCCCAGGGCCCAATGGCTGATGCCAGCCTCACTCAGTGTCTCTTGCTCCATCCCTGCCTCTCTGTGTCCAGCCAACCCCATGCATCCTTAGCCACCTGTTCCATTCTCTCCATCTCTGTCTGCCTGCTTCTTTCTCGCTCCCCAGCCCCAGACATTTCTCTCTCCCCCGCACCCCATACACAATCAAACTCTCTGTTCCTCATTCTCCATCCTTCTTCCTTTCTCAGTCTCTTTCTCGCTCCACCTCTCTCCTCTTCTTCTCTCTCCCCATCCCGGTGGCCGGTCCAGCCGGGTGTGTGAGGATGCGGGGCACTGCCAGCACTTACCGTTGGGACCATATTTGTCCAGGTTCTTCTTCACCTGTTCAGGTGTCAGGCCAGAGTTCTCACTCACACCAAAGTAGGCCAGACACTCCTCCACGGTCTTTGCGTGGGAGTTCTCCATGGCTGCCCCACCAGCGCTGTAAGCCCCGTCCCCCCCGGGCTTGGCCTGTCTCTGCCCCTCACAAGCCCCGGCCGATCAGTTGGTCTCTGAGCGTCTCCCACCTCGCGTCCCTTGCCGCTCAGCAGACCATGGCCCTCCTCGGCGCCCAGTATCCGACAGGGGAGCCCACCCAACCTGTCCCGGTATAGACACCCTCAGTGGGGACTGGGGCTGTCCCTGGTCCTTATGAGGGAGCCCACGGGGCAGACTCCCGGGCCCCGTCCCTGGGCTCCCATTGGGCAGCTGCCCTGACATCACAGCCGGCACCGGCACACATATGGCATTCTGCGCAGGGAGGTATTTTTGCTGACTTGAGGCAGCGGGAGGGAGGCCGAGAGGTGACTTAGGAGAGTGGCTGAGGCGGCCGCACACCGAGATGTCACTCAACGTCTGCCAGCTCCTTGGAAGAAACCTCCCCCGCCGATCCTGCTCCTTGGCTCCTTGCGGGTTATTTCTGTCCCTTGGCCATAACGGACACATGCGGCTCAGGGCTTGTCTCACTCACGTTTCCTCGTCCTCACCCCCTTCCCTCTGTCCATGCCTCTGTTCCTCTGCTTACCCCCCAGCCAGCTGAGCTCTCGCGCGGCCGTCCACAGCTGCACCCGCTGGCCAGATCCTATGTGCCCCCCTCCAGCTACCCAGCCAGCTGTGCCACGAACACTCGTCAGCAACCCATCTAGATCGACCCACCCGCTGTCTGCCTAGATCCCCGCAGGCCGCTCCAGCTACCCAGCCAGCTGTGCCGTGAACTCTAACCAGCAACCCATCTCGATCGACCCACCCGAGGGAAGGGCCGGCAGCCCCAGGGCTGGGGGGGTGGAGGGCTGTGAGCTGGTGGGATCCCCTCCGTGGGGGAAGGGCTGGCAGCCCCAGGGATGGAGGATGGGGCTGTTAGTCGGGGGGGATCCCCTCCATGGAGGAAGGGCCAGCAGCCCCAGGCCTGAGGGGGAGCTGTGAGCCGGGGGGATGCCCTCTGTGGGGGAAGGACCAGCAGCCAGCTCCAAATTGAAACTCAGAGAAAACATTAAGAACATTACCACTTCATCATATCTCTCCCCACTTCGAGACTGACTGAGCAGGGTCACTTTAGCCGGTGACCTGGGGAAGTTTGAAGCCACCAACGTACCCATGGATGCCCCAGCATCTCTCCCATTCCTTGGTGGGAGCTACACCAGGCCTTTCCAGTTTTACGCCCTCCCTTAGGTCAGGTATGCTCGATGGCACTCGCAGGCTGCATTTGGGAAGGTTTATGCGGCCCGTGTCCTTTTGCCACCCCAAAACCCCCGGGGGTCAAACTGGGATCAGGTCTTCTCCCAGTGCTCCAGTCTGGAGGGCTGTGATTCGGGCTTTCTTGGTTAAGAGCCCCCGTCTTGACCTTGGCCAACCTCTGACCAGGTGTCTCTGTCACCAGCTGCTCGGCATCAGCCCCTTTCATTGGATGCAGCCACGGGGGAGAGGGGTCAGGATACACAGTAAAGTGCCGCCCAATAGATACGGCTGCAGCTTTTTAAGGGCCTGCCCCTTGGCCAGGCATTCCTTCTCGATGGCCGCATAGTCCTGCTCAGGTACCTGATGTGGGGTCTCTCCCCCTTAGCATCAGCTTGCATCAGCACTGCGCCCAGCCCGGCATCCGAGGCATCGGTGAACACTGTAAAGGGCTTGGCAAAATCTGGTTTACCAGATTTACAAGGCCCTGGATTAGAGCCTCCCTCAGTGCACAGAGAGCCCTCTGGCATTGCTCGGTCCAGACCACCTCATCTGGCTTCCCCTTCTTACAAAGCTCAGGGATGGGGCAGCTAGGGAGCTCAAGTGGGGTACAAACCTCCGGTAGTACCCTGCCATCCCGATAAAGGTCTGGACCTGTTTCTTGGTCTGGGGAACAGGCCAATCTCTCATCGCCTCCACCTTGGCCGGCTCTGGGCTTGGGCAGCTGCTCCTCACCTTGTGGCCCAGATATGACACTGTACCCACCTTACACTTTTCAGCTTTTACCGTCAGTCCTGCCTCCTTGAGGCAGCCCAGCACCTCCTCACCTGGGACACATGGTCCTCCCAGGTCTGGCTAAAGACACAGGTGTCATCAATGGACTACAGGGCCAAGTTCTCCATCCCCCTCAGTTCTACTTCCCCTTGGGGAGCCCATTCCAAGTGCAGGAATCCCTTCTCCCATAGGAATCTTTCCCTGCAGCCTTCCCCAAGGGAATTTGCAGCGCTGTGGCCAGCAAGTTCCCTCAGCTTCTCCAAGGAGGGATCCTTCTGCGGCTCGGTCTGGAATTCAGCTGCTGGGGGAGGGAGTGGGACCCGTTCCCTCTCACTGGCTGGGCTTGGGGTCACAGCCACGCTGAGCCCTGGCCCTGGTAGCTACCTCCCTACCGTGGGATCACTTCCCAGCAGCACCTCTGGACAAGGCAAAGCTGGTTGGCAGCCGACCTGCCCTGCCTGTGGGTCCCACAACTCAGCTGGGGTCTCAGCTCCCCCCATGCTCAGCGCTGCCCTTGCTGTCCAGTAGGGCTAGGCAGCAAGCTCTCTGCTCTCCTTACAGCATCAGAGCCAGCGTGAGCCCCCTCTCCAGTGTGCAAGGGGGCGGGGAGCATCTCTCCATCCCACCCAGCCCCAGGGCTCTGGTTACAGGCAGGCAGGTAGCCTGAGCCTAGCCGCTCCTCCCCCCTGCCAGCCAAGTCATCTGCATTTTCACTGACCATTTCCATCTTAGCCAATTGTTTCCCTGGATTCAAATTCAAACCCTCGGCCATTACAGGAACAGGGCCTGGATCCTGTCCCAAAGAGACACAGTCACCCCACAACAGGGTCTCACAGCTGATATGCTGGAGAACCCCAACTACCAGCCAGCCCAACCCCTCCTGTGTCTGCACAGGGATCTGGGCCATAGGCAGGGCGAGGGGCTTCGTCCCTGGGACCCTCACCCAGCTCACACAGCCCTTCAGCATCTAGTGGGGTTGCACCACCCCATCCATCAGGCTGACGGAGTCTACGGCCTTGGGACCCAGCAAGGGAGCTAGACACCGGGGCTTTTCCGCAGGATCCCCCTGGTTCAAATCGCCAGACTGCTCAAAGGCAGTGAGGTGGGCATCCACATCCCCCCCCTCCTTAACCAGGGGCAGCAATTTAGTCTCGAGGTTCCCTGTGGAACTGGCGCCCCGGGGTCTATCCCCACTCACCCCTGGGGGGTCCCCTAGGCCTCTCCGCTCCCCCACCGCCAGTTCACGCTGCTGCTGCTGCTCTTGCTCTCGCTGTCTCTCACGGTCCTCTCGGACTCAGCTCCAATCCCGGCCGTCTCCGATCCCCTGATGGGGAACCCGATCATGGAGACCCCCGTCTGGTCAGGGACAGGAGTCTTGGGGATGCCTGGCTACCTCTCCAGCTGCTCCCAGATCCTCTTGTATCCCCATCTGGGTCAGGAATCTGCTCCTTAGAGGGTCATCATCCTCCAGCTGCACGATTAACTGTGCTTTGGTGAGCTTTCCAATGCTCAACCCTCTCTTTTTGCACAGGGTTACAATGTCCTTCTTAAGGAGACGGAGATAGGCCATCATCTCGCTGTTCCCAAGTTGTTGTGGACTCACAGGCCTGTGTGCTCTCAGCTCCCCACGGTTTCCAGGAGGAACCCCTAGTGTGCCAGCCCTTCTCCAGGTCACCACCTCTCTCCCAAGGTCAAGCCACAGACTCCTCCGCCCCTTAGACTGCTCACCACAGTCCCCAGGGGGACCCCATTACTGCAACAGTCCCTCTCACTGGTCACATACTCCCAGGGGTTAAGCGTAGCTTCTTCGCTCCCTGAAACTGTCCCTCTCTGAGCCTTCAGCATGCCTGGTCCTCATTAATCCCCATTCATTTTACTGCTCCCCAGTCACTTACTGCAAGAAGCGTCATTCACGGGGTGCAGTACATCCCACCGCTTCCACCAGTTGTCACGGAGTCACCGGGCGATGCTCTGGAACTGCTCCCCATGGAGCTGGGCACGACTCTGGGGGAGCCTCCTCTCTGGGAGCAGATTGTCGCCAGGGCAAGAAGCTCACACGGCTTCCACCTTCCTGGGTCTGACCTCGGAGCATTCAGCATCCCCTGCCCCACTATGCGCTTCCCACAGCGAGTCCACCCAGGCGGGGCTCCTGGGGAAGCCAGAGGGTCCTGCCCCCCAACTCCGCAGTCAGACGTGACTCTCAGCCAGCCAGTAAAACAGAGGTTTATTAGATGACAGGAACACGGTCTAACACAGAGCTTGTAAGTGCAGAGAACAGGATCCCTCAGCTGGGGTCCATCTTGGAGCCAGGGAGGCCAGACCCCGGGTCCGGGTCTCCCTCGCTTTCCCCAGCCAGCTCCAAACTGAAACTCTCCAGCCCCTTCTCTGGCCACACCTTCCGTTGGCACCTTTGCAGAGGAGGGGCCCAGGCCATCAGTTGCCAGGAAACAGGGTGTCGGTCAGTCTCTGTGCCAACATCATCACACTGGCCCTCTAGGGCTCTACAACAATCACACCCCCGATCCCACCACCTGGATCCTTAAGAAAGGCATAGGGGGAAACTGAGGCACCCACCCAGTATTCAGAGAAAACATTAAGAACATTCCCACTTCATCACATCGGGGGCATGGATGCTCGGGGAGATGGGGTCAGAACCAGGGCATGGCAAATGGCCTGGGGTCAGGGATGCTGTTGTGGGGCAGAGCAGGGCATTAGGAAATGAGGTGGTGAGGTGACGGGGGAGGTGGGCTGGGGGACAGGGTAGTGGGGCTGGGGCAGGGGGAGCAAAGCTATGGGGCTGGAGGCTCAGTGGGGCTGGTGGCAGGGCAGTGGGGCTGAGGGCTGGCATGGCGCTGGGGTAGTGGGGCTGGGATGGGGGCAGGGTAATGGGGTGAGGGCTGGGGGTTCAGTGGGGCTCCAGTGGGTTGGGGGCAGGTAGTGGGGCTGGAGGCTCAGTGGGATAGGGGATGGGATGGGGGCAGGGCAATGAGCCTGGGGGCTGGAGGCTAAGTCGGGCTTGGGGCTGGGTTGGATGAAGGACAATGTGGCTGGGGGCTGGGCTGGGGGCAGGTAGTGGGGCTGGAGTCTCAGTGGGGCTGAGAGCTGAGATGGCGCCGGGGTAGTGGGGCTGGGATGGGGGCAGGATAAAGGGGCTGGGGGCTGGAGGCTCAGTGGGGCTGGTGGCTGGGATGGGGGCAAGGTAACAGGGCTGGGGGCTGGAGGCTCAGTGGGGCTGAGAGCTGAGATGGCGCCGGGGTAGTGGGGCTGGGATGGGGGCAGGGTAAAGGGGCTGGGGGCCGGAGGCTCAGTGGGGCTGGTGGCTGGGATGGGGGAAGGGTAACAGGGCTGGGGGCTGGAGGCTCAGTCGGGCTTGGGGCTGGGTTGGATGAAGGACAAAGTGGCTGAGGGTGGGGCTGGGGTCTCAGTGGGGCTGAGAGCTGAGATGGCGCCGGGGTAGTGGGGCTGGGATGGGGGCAGGGTAAAGGGGCTGGGGGCCGGAGGCTCAGTGGGGCTGGTGGCTGGGATGGGGGAAGGGTAACAGGGCTGGGGGCTGGAGGCTCAGTCGGGCTTGGGGCTGGGTTGGATGAAGGACAAAGTGGCTGGGGGTGGGGCTGGGGTCTCAGTGGGGCTGAGAGCTGGGATGGCGCCGGGGTAGTGGGGCTGGGATGGGGGCAGGGTAAAGGGGCTGGGGGCCGGAGGCTCAGTGGGGCTGGCGCCTGGGATGGGGGCAGGGTAACAGGGCTGGGGGCTGGAGGCTCAGTGGGGCCGGGCAGTGGCTGAGGGCTGGAGGTAGTGGCGGATTAGCCACTGGGCCAATGGGGAAATGGGCCGCTTGGGGGGCCCGGGAAAAATTGGCTCCCCCGCGCCCTGACCCCATTTCCCCGCTCGGAGCGCTGGGCCGGAGGGCGGGCCCCACCAAAGGGTAAAACCCGCCTCTGGCTGGGCTGGGGCGCAGCCAGCAGCAGTAACGGGATCGGTCCTGAGCCAGCTCAGCCCCACTGGGCCGCAGCAGCGTAGACAGGGCTCGGGCCGGGCGGCTCCGGGAATCGTGTGTGGGGCAGTGGGGACCTGGCAGTGGGGAACTAGGGCACGGGCTGCCGGGGAGGGGCACAGGATGGGGGATCCTGGCCTGTGGGGCGGGGCACAGGCTGGGGCTGGATTCTGGCCAGGGGCGGGGAAGAGCAAGGGCTGAGGGGGTCCTGGCCTGCGGTCTTGAGCTGGCCCAGTGGGATCCCTGTGTCTGGGCCCTGGTTGTTAATGGGGCATTTATCAGCCCCTGGGGGGGCGGGGAGATGCGGCATGTTCCATGGGGACCCCATTGCACCCATACTCCTCTCCAGCAGCAGCCTGGGGGCTGGGCAGCCAGTGAGTCAGGGCCCTGCTCCCCACCCCATGGATCCCTGCTGAACCAGTCCTCATTGCCCCCAGCCCCCCACGTCCCTGTCCTCAAGGGAACTGCAATCCCAGTCTGCCCCACCCCTGTGGCCCCCTGACTGGCTGCTCCCTGTCCTGTCCTGAGGTGACTGGCCCCAGCTGGGATATTCGAAGGGGAGGGTGGTGATGGAGGCTGATTTATTGGGTGTTGGCAGGAAAGTTAATTTATGGCTTCTGCTTCTTGAGGATTGGGGTGGCTTGTCCCCACCACAGATCCATGTACTCAGTGACCGGGGTGGCACAGTTGCTGAGGGTCTCGTCTCAGCACCTGCCCCCTCCAGAGCAAGGGATAGAACCAAGGAGTCCTGCCTCAAAGCCCCCCTCCCCCCGCACCAATGACTAGACCCCCACTCCCCTCCCAGAGCTGGGGATAGACCCCAGGAGTCCTGGCTCCCAGAGGAGTTGGGGAACATTAATCTTCCAACCTAGTGAGGCATTTCCATCTCTGACACCATTTTCAAAGCCCCTGAGTCTTCCCAGAGACAGTGCAGCAGCACAGAGCCCTGCCCCCCACAATCCCCTGCCCCCCACGCAGCCCTGTCCAGCTCTGGCCACGCGCCTTGCTGTGAATGGGGGTGCAGATTCTGGTCTCAGTCACACCAGTTGAATCCAGAGTCAAGTCTGAGTCTGCTGATTGCACTGGGACAACTGGGGAGCTGCTCTGAGGGACCAATGCAGCAACGCTGCCAGAGTCTGCAGAGAGCCTGAGCCCTCAGACTTGCTCCCCCTCCCCCCGAGGCCGGGAAGAGAAGTGTAATTCGAGCAGCAGCTGCTGCCTGTCCCGGCTCCAGTTACCCTCACAACCTTTGCTGTTTGGCCATGTCAGCGCCCACAGGGGAACAGGCTGGGGGTGGGGATGGGGGAAGAATCATGCTGGGGGTGGTCAGAGTGGGGCCTGTGACCCTCAGCTCTGCAGGGTTGGGGGGTGGGCTGGCTCCCCACAGCTGTTTCTCTCTCTCTCTCTCTCTCTCACACACACACGCACACACACACACACACACACACAGATGGCATCAAACTCCAGGCCCTCTTGGTGCTGGGGGTCTCTGAAGCAGACGGGTTGCCCCCACCCCGGCTGCTGCAGCTGGGATCACAGCCCCGTGGGCCAGGTGCTGAAGAGAATGACAGACAGCTGGATGTGGGGGGTGGGGAGGAGGAAGGTAAGCACTGAGTAAAAGGAAACTGAGACCCAGAGCTGTGAAGGGGCTGATCACACCGAGACCTGGGGCACAGCAGGGAATAGAACCAAGGCTCCTTTCCCCCAGTCCCCCACTCCCCTCCCAGATCTGGTGGAAGAACCCAGGAGTCCTGACTTCTGAGGTGCACCCATGTCTGACTTTGAACCAGGGTGACTGGTTTAAAGGAGCCAGTCTCCCCCTTCCCTGAAATGGGGACGGTTCTCATACTCTCACCCCTTACGCTGGGGGCCTCAGCTGACCTGATCTGCTCCCTGCCCACACTGCCCGGGGTGGGGGTGGGGGCGGTGATCTGAGGCTGCTCCAGGTCTCAGGGACAGGGAATCCCAGCAAGGAAGGACAAGAGGGGATTCCCTGACATGGGGGAGAGGGAATGGCACTAGGAGGAGCAGGCTCCATGGGACACAACGAGGGTCCCTCCTGCATGTGACTGTGCTGGAGGGAGGGCTGGGGCCAGGGCACTTTGAGGTTGGGGATGGAGGAGCTGGGTGCACTGGGGTGGGTGCATAGGGGGAACTGGGTGAATAGGGGAGCTGGGTGAATTGGGCGCTGGGTGTATGGGGCAGCTGAGTTTGTTGGGAGCTAGGTGCATGGGGAAGCTGGGTGTGTTGGGGGCTGGGTGGATTGGGGAGCAGGATGCGTGGGGGGCTGGGTGCGTTGGGGAGATGTATTGAGGTGGGGGAGCTGGGTGTGTTGGGGGGGACTTGGGTCCATTGGGGCAGTGTAATGAGGTGGGGGGCTGGGTGCCTTGGGGGCTGAGTGGATCGGGGGAGCTGGGGGCATTGGGGGATGGGTGGATGGGGGAGCTGGGTGGGTGCATTGGGGGAGCTGGGTGTGTTGGGGCAGTGTACTGAGCTGGTGGGGAGCTGGGTGCATTGTGGGATGGGTGGTTTGGAGGGAGATGGGTGCATTGGGGGCTGGGTGGATCAGGGGAGCTGGGGGCAATGGGGGAGCTGGGTGGATGGGGGAACTGTATGCATTGGGGGCCTGGTGCATGGGGAGTTGGGTACATTCGGGGCTGGGTGGATTGGGGAGCTCTTGATGCTTGGGGATGGATGCGTGCAGGGAGCTGTTTGCGTTGGAGTGGTGTATTGAGATGGGGGGCTGGGTACATAGGGGAGCTGGGGAAGTTGGGTGCATTCGGGGCTGGGTGGATCGGGGGAGCTCTGTGTATTGTGGGATAGGTGGGTGCAGGGAGCTGGGTGTGTTGGGTCGATGTATTGAGTGGGGGGCTGGGTGCATGGGGGCTGGGTGTATAGGAGGAGCTCTGTGTGTTGGGGGCTGGAGGCATGGGGGAGCTGGGTGTGTGGGGAGCTGCGTGGATCAGGGGAGCTGGGTGCGTTGGGGGCTGGGAGATTGGAGGGGGCTGGGTGTATGGGGGGCTGGGTGGATCGGAGGGGGCTGGGGGCATTGGGGGCGTATTGAGGTGGCCGGGGGAGCTGGGAGCTCTAATCCCCCATCATCGCTGTGTCTGAGGAGAGGCCGTGTATGGTGCAGAGGAGGCTGCATTGTGTGCCACCCCCCCCATGTCAGTGTCAGTGGTGAGTTCACACCCATGGAAGGGGCCGGTAGTGCCTTGGGGGAGCATGTCGGTGACACTAGTGCAAGCGCTGTCCCCTGGCACACGGGTGTGTGCAGGGGCTGCTCAGGGACCGCTCAGGGACCTTGCCCCCCTCATCTGTCTTGAAGGAGCTGTGGGGCTGGGCCACGCTCTGTTACCCTATAAGGGACCTGCTGGGCTCCGTGCGCTGAAAATAAACAGCCTGGCCGGGGGAGGGGGAGCAGCTGCTGCCCCCGGATTAGGGATCCTAGCGCAGAGATTTCCACCACCCCAGCCCTGGCCGCAGCTGCCAGCGCCACACCGGGGAGCAGACCCCAGGCACTGAACCCCCCAGCACCAACCCCCTGTCCCACACCATGGCACTGCCCCCCATGGTACTACTGCTCCATGGCTCCACCCCCACCCCCCACACTCCTGGGGAATGGGCCCAGGGCACGACCCATGCCCCCCTCCCATGCAGCTCTGTCTCCTCCCTGGGGCCCAGCCCTGCCTGACGGCTGGGACACCACCCCATGTGGGCCTGCATCCACTAAGGAGCCAGTTACAGCCCTGTGTCCTGCCTACGGGACGCTGAGCCCCTGCAACCTGCACATGGGACCCTAAACCCACCCCATAGAGTGGGCACTGACCCCTTGTGATCCCCACGGCTGGTACAAGAGGCACTAACTGTGATGATTCTTGGGATACCAGGACTCTGAGACCCCCTTGGTACCCCTGCCCAGCAGCCACGCAGCTCCTGGCCCCACCAGCCTGCCAGCCGCTCCTGCTCTCTCTGGGCTACAGCAGCCCTGAGCTCGCCTCGCAGGGTAACAGTAGGTGCCCCCCAGTTCCCGCATTGCTTTGCATTGCTCCCCTGTGCCATGCAGCCTCCCACTGGCTGCTCGTAGCCATCCCAGAGCCTCTGCCCCACAGGAGCCATGGGCCCCAGCGTTCCCGCAAACCAGGTGCTCTTGGAACAAACCATATGCAAGTTTATGGGAATGATGAGAAGTGATGGGAACACCTGGTTACAATCCAGAGCAAAGCTCCACCCATCTCTGCAGCACCCCGGTCTAGCTAACAGCAGGGTTCCCTGCCACGCCCAAGGCCCAAGAGCCAGATGTTCATGGAAGCCCCCTCCAGGGGTTCCCTCAATGACTGTGCACCGACGGCCTCTGCTACCCTGAGACTCGATTGTCTTTGCTCCCCACCAGGGCGCTCTCCGGAGGGCTGGGCCACCTCCCACTGGCTTTGCTCATCGGCACTGGTCTTTGCTGGTTTTCCAGCAACTGGGCTGGGCTGTGGCCAGGGCAGACTAGAATCCGGCACTACCTGGCTAATGAGGGTCGGGGGTCAGTGACTGCTTCACCGCTGGGACACCCCCACCCCCGGTGGCTGAGTCGCACCCCAAGCCCGGCATGCACACTGGCAGTAGCAACACAGTCTTTGTTGGCTCTGTGGGGCACATGGCGCACAAGGATTGTGACTCTTGACAAGTCAGGCGCCTCCTGCAGATGCCTCTCATGTTCCTCCTTCTGGCAAAACGGCCAGTATGGCGTGTTTGGAGCAGTGAGTTTGTCAGGTCTGCGGTGAGAGCTGGTTGCAAAGACCAGCAGACCCTTTGGCAAGAAGCCTCTGGGGCACACTAACCCCGCCCCATGTCCCACACATGGGGTGCTAGCCTCAACCCAGGGCACATCAGTGGGCTAGGGGTGCTGTGTTCCAGACCCAGTGAGGGGCCCAGGGCCCTGTGAGCTGAGCCCCTTCGTGCTCCAGCTCAGGCCCCTGGAGGAGGTGAAGTCCCCTCTGTGGTGGGGGGTGGCCATCTCTGACTCTCCTCCCCCCAACCAACACAGCGCTCCCCCTCCCTCCGAGGCAGAGGGGTTATGAGAAGCCAGCCAGCCACCCAGAGCCCTGGGCTGCAATTCAGGCCCCCAGTCCCCACCCAGCCTTCTCCCATGGCCAGAAGAAAACCCCAGGAGCCCTCTAGCCTCAAGCTGGCTGGCAGGGCCCTGGGAAGCTGCTTCCCCAGTGACATCCACCCAGCTGCCAAGGATGCAAAATCATCCCCAATTGCCCTGATGCCTGCATGGGTCAAAGAGGTCCAGGAACCTGGGTGTAGCCAGTGGCCATGCCCCCACCCAAGAATGCTGGCTCCATGCCCCATCCCTGCAGTGCTGTCAGCTCTCATCCTGTTTGAGGGTTTCCACTGAGCCCCAGCTTCTGGAATCCTGTGATTGCGGCAGGATCTTGGCATCCCTAAGTCAGATTCTTGCCCTTTGCAGTCAGTGCGACAAGTTGTGGGGACGCAACCCCACAAAAGCTGCAGAGGCAGCAGGCAAATAAGCAGCCTCGGGCATTTTGCATGGTGAAAAACCTGGTTTTCAAGCTGATCTCAGTTGATGAACACTTGAGGTGGGATGGCTGCACTGACGCCACACCTGTTGAGAGGGATGCTCTGAGGCAGTCTGGCCCGGCAGCAAGCACTCACTTGCATGGGTGTGGGGTGAGTGAGCAGGAGCTTCCCCAGGTGCTCAAACTGTTTATTTGGTTCCAAAACCAACCCAACGTACTGCTGTATTTGTACAGCACCAGGCTCCTGCCCCAGGACTGCAGCTCGAGGGTGCTCCCGTAAGACACACAAACACATACCACGAATTGGAAGCTCACATGAAAAAGCACTCTGGCTTTGTGTCAGCAATTCCCGTGGGACAGGGCTGTTTTCACTAGGGTTACTTTTTCCTGTGAAAAAAATCCATGAGGCAAAAGTCCCATTTTCCCAGCTCCTCTAGGAACTGATACTTTGGACCAACGTGGCTTTGGGCACTGGATTCTCTGCCGTTCCAGGCATCGCTCACTCTGAACACTCAGCACCGATCATGGGGCTCCCTGCAGGAGGCCTCTGGGCTGGGCCCTTCCTGCCCTAGCAGCCCTGAATCTAGCTGAGCTGCTGGAGGAGGCCACCTGGCTGGTCTTATTGGGGGGTCTGTGGCAAGGTGCGAGGCCCCAAGGAAAGGTCGGACATGCACTAAGGCCTCTCATGAGGCCAGAGTCCCAAATGATGGGCTAACCCTGCCTGCGCCCCACCTCCAGCCCCCCGCCCAGGGGCCTTCCCTCCTCCTTCACCCACCCCATTTAATGTGGCAATCAGTTTTCCAAGGGATCCCTGATGAGGTTGAATGGTTCTTGCCCCCGCCCCCACCGACCCCCGCAGCTGGCCCTGTCTGTCTGCACAGGGCCAGGTGGCTGCTGGGAACAAGGTCACAGAGAGCAGGCTCAGGCAGGGTGCTCTGGGGAGCGAAGCTGGGGCTTCCACAGCCCCCCACACAAGTAAAGTCTCCATGCCCCATTCATGTGGGGGAAGGGCAGGAGCAGGCTTCCCCACAGAACTGGACTGAGGGCCCCCCCCAGTGGATCCAGCTGGGGACTAAGGGCTTTGGCTCAGTCTCCCCAGGCAGTACGTCCTGCAGGGGAACCCCAGCAATTCAGTACCAGACCCAAGAGGCATCAGGACCCGTGAGCCCCTGTGCCAGGACATTGCTCCAACCTGGAGCTGGGAGCCGGTACTGCCCCACACTGGGTGAAGGGCGGAGCCTATGGGACACATGCCAGCCTCTCCCATTCCAGCTGCCATCCCTTCCCTGCATCACTGCTGTCCCCTCAGCCCCCACACACCCGCCTCTCCACAGACCTCTCCGAATCACAGCCCCCACAACCTAGACAACAAGGGCAGCTGCTGTCTGATCTGGGCATAGAAGCCCAATGAGGCAACCACAAGCTCTGCTGATGCCCTTCAACCCCCTACTAGCCCAGTCCTGGACTCCTGCCCACCTCCCCTGATCAGCTGGTGCCCCTCACTCCCGACTCGCAGTCCCTGTCAGCCCAGCCCTGCTCCCCCGGTTCTGCTGGTGCCCCTCACTCCCAACCCACAGCCCCCTGCAAGCCTAGCCCTGCCAGTGCCCCTCCTGACCCCCACTTCTGATCTCCCATCTGCAGCGATTCTGGTTCATTGGCTCTTGGCTCTGTGGTGGGGGGAGGAGGGGATTGGGGGGGAGGGAACACCAGCTCCCAGGAGAGGAGGTGAAAAGCTCGGCCCAGGGGCTCTGTAGGAAATCACAGGGACCAGCACCTCCCCCTGGTGGCTCGATCAGCTCCCAGCACCCACCTCCCAGGCCAGCCTGGTCCTCCCTGGCCCCGGCTGCCGCGTGGGGGGACCCAGGTCCATTGTACCTGGAGCCAGTGCAGGGACAGAGGGGCTGCAGCTGGGAGCCAGCAGGGGCCTGCCCCCAATGTGAGCTGCGCAGCCCAGGGGTGCGGGGGGGTTTTCCTTCACCTCCCCCATGGTAGCGCTAGGGGGCAGGCGGTATCCCATGCTGTCCCCACAGGTGTCCCAGCTGTGGCAGGGGGGTCTCCCCACTGAGCTAAGCGACCAGCCCAGCTCTGGCCAGGGGTCAGCGCCACAGATTTGCACTGACCTTGCAGCACCCGCGGCAGGCACCCCCACAGCCAGGCTGCGGTGCCAAGCGGGTGGGACAAGGCCAGGTCTCCAGCCAGGGCAGAGGGGACTGCACACCATCAGCAGCATCACGGGCTCTGGAGGCTGGGGGGAGGGGAGGACTGAGGGGTTTACCCTCCCACCTTGCCTGTACTGCCACCATCCCCAGTGTGGCCCCGCCCCATAGCGGCTGGGGCTCAGCAGGTGTCTATCCTGTACCCTCATGGTCAGCGTGCTGGGGACTCTGGCCTGGGGGAGAGGTGTTAGCCCGCTCCCTTCCCAGCGCTGGCCCAGCTCCCTGCGGCCTCTGTCCTGGGAGGCACAGGGGAGTATTTATCCCCCAGGATCCCACTCCCATGTTGGGTACAGGGGGTGTCCCTTTAGCCTCTCCATGCCCCCTGTGGCTGCAACTCCCCCAGCAGTGGGGAGGCATTTACTCTTCCATAGTCACCCCACTCCTTTGCCAGCACCATCCCCAGACCCGGGGGGGGGAGGGGGGAGGTCTCACACTCCCTTGGTGCTGGGGTGGCCGCTCCTGGGGGCGAGGCCAGTGCGGGGTGTGACGTTCCAGCCCCAAGGGCACAGAAGAGACGGAGCCACTGCCACTGCAGTCAAGCTTTTCTTTCCCTCTTTTTCTTTAAAAGGTGAACGAGGTTCGTACAAACGCCCAAAAAATTAACAAAAAACCAACAAACGGACCCCGGCCAACTAAAAACCAGACAGGGCGGAGTCAAGGGGCTGGGGTGGGGTGGGGTGAGGGGCTGGGTCAGGGGAAGAGAGTCTAACTACTCCACAGTAGAAAAATAATTTTGAAAGGGGGCGAGGAGGGCGCGCCGTGGGGGGCGAGGGGCACTCTGTGCAGGGCGAGATCGGGCGGGGAGGAGAGAACAGATGGGGGCAGTGCACAGGCTGGGGGACATACGAGGGGACAGACATATATAGTATCTTCTCTTTAATTTACTGGGGGGTCCGTAAGGTGCGGCCAGTCGAACGCGGGGTGTCAGGGCCTGGCCTGTAGCCCTAGGCTGGCTCCGGGAGGTGTATAAATATGTTGCTTTGGGGTGGGAGGAGGACAGGACCAGAAGGGGGCTGAACCCCCTGGGGTCAGAGGGAACACTGGGGGATGCATGAGGATACATTCGGAGACTCGATACATTCAGTGACAGCGTGCGGAGCCATAGGGGGAGGGACAGGCCCTCCTGGCCTGGAGAAGACCAGCCCCTTACACCCCTTAGAGCTCTAGAGGCCCTGACCTGTAGTGTTTCAGTGCCCAGCCCCTCTGCCAGTGGGGGGGCGACGTACCTTCCTGCCCCAATGGGCTCTGTACCGCTGAGGCCAACCTTGTGGGGAGGGGAGAGGCTCAATGATCACATGTAAGGTGGGGGGTTGGCCCCCCTCTCACGAGGTCTGGGGGTGTACAGTGGGGCTGGGGCACCCCTGCCACAGGGCCCCGGGGGAGCTCAGTGGGGCTGCCCCATCCCCAACATGGCTCAGACAAAGGAGTACTGGTTGTTGATGGCCCGGGCATGCCCCGTGTCTCCCTCTGGCTCCTCAGCCTGGAGCTGCAGGAGCCTCCCTGTGGCCCCATCCTCCGGGTCCCCTGTGCTGCCCCCTTCCTCTTCCTCCTGCGGCAGGGAGGGGTTGCCGGGGGCTGGGGCTTCGGGGATGAGCCAGGGGGGCTGCAGGGGCCCCCCCTCCGGAGCTGCGTGCCAGGATGGGGGTGGGGGGGGCAGGCTATGGGAGGTGCTCGGCTCTGTGGAGACAGACAGACATACAGACAGACAGACGGGGTCAGGTGTTAGCTGATGCACTTGACACTGAAACCCCAGCCCCCACTCCCTGAGCAATAACAGGGTGACAGCCCCCCTTCCTCGCTCCCTCCCCTCCCCCAACATCAGGGCCAGGGTCACAGGCTGCCATGGCCCAATGGGCCACCGGGAGGCCAGAAGCACCAGTCTGACAGACCTGGGACCCCTCTCCCCCAGCAGCTGCTGCCCCGCAACATCTGTAACGGCCCCCCCGCCCGCAGGAGCTCTGGGGAATGGGGGTGAGCAGCGGCAGCTCACAGACGCCCCCCTCCCATCCCCATGGATGGCATGATGGGCCATGGCGCACACAACAGACACTCACTCCCTCGGGGCCATGCCCCCCGGCGCGGCTCACACTTACAAACAGTCATTCGCGCCGATGGAGACGAGGCCGGGCGAGTCAGGGCTGCGCTGGGTCGGCTCACAGGCGGCGGCTCGGCTGCCCGCCCTGTCCCTGCCTGCAGGGGTCGGGGGCACGAGGGGGGGGAAGACAGAGACGCCCGTCAGATACGGGGACAGACAGACGGACGGGGGGGGGGGGGGGGAGACGGGGACAGTCGCCCGGCCTGGGGGGACAGACAAAGCACGGACGGATGGACAGACACAGGACAGGACAACTGCGAGATAGGGCTTGGACGACCCCCTCCCCCAACACATCTGCCCACTTCCCCCCCACCCCCAAGACAGACCCATGCCCGCCTCCCCTCCGAACCATACACACACCGCACCTGCCTCCCTCCCCCCACAAGCCATACATGCGCCACCCCCACCCCCAGCTGGACCCACGCACTCCCACCTCTCCCCGAGCCAGACGCGTGAGCCCACCTCCCTCTGCCCCCCCCCCAAGACACGTGCACCTGCCTCCCTGAGCCAGACACGTGTGGTACCCATCCCCCCCGGACACACGCTGCCCCCCCCACCCCCGCTGAGCCAGACCCACGCCTGCCTCCCTCCACACATTCCCCCAGCCCCAGATAGACACATGCCCTCCGCTCCAACCACAGGAGTGTGCTTCCTCACCCAGGCAGCAAGACACATGGGGAACACCCTTCCCCCAACAGACACTCTCCAGACAGCCAGATGGGAACCCCCACGGCAGGGAGACGCAGCCACGCAGACAGACAGGCAGACAGACTGCTCCCCTCCCCACCAGATCCCACGGGGGAGCAGGCAGAGAGGGAGCCTCCAGCCACGCCTCCTCCAGCCAGTTATGAATGAGCCTCCGATGGAACTGCAGCTGCTGTGCCCTCCTGGGCGCCCAGCGCCACCCCCGCAGTGCCCTGGGGCTGCCGCCTCCGCCTCCCCGCCCCGCGCAGCAGGGGCCCCCCCACCGCTCTCACCATGCAGCCGCTGTGAGGCCACCACGTAGCTGACCAGGGTGACGTCACTGGAGCCACCCGACTCCAGAGGGATGGGGTGCACTCGGAAGTGCTCCAGCATGTCGAAGATGGTCTGGAACCAGAGGTGCTGCACGCGGCACTGCCCGTCCTCGTTCAGTGACAGGCGCAGGTGCTGGCGGGGGGAAGGGAGAAGCGGGTGAGACCATGGCCACAGGCTCTGCAGCCCCAGGGCTCCTGGCCCTTCTCTGGGGACGGGTCCATGGGCTGGGGCGCTCACCTTGGCCTTGCCCTGGAAGTTGAAGGTCAGCACGTACTCCCCCCGCCGGGTCTCACTCTGCCGCACCAGGAAGACACCATGGCTGCTGGGGCCGCCAGCCAGGACCAGCTGGGCGGCCTTCAGCCGGGACAAGGTGCCATGGAACCAGGGGTACTCGGAGAGGGGATGCTCTGGGTCGCCTCCCCCGGGGTCCGGCTCCCCCTGGAACAGGAACGAGCCTGACACAGGAAAGGGGAGTGAAACAGCACATGGGGGGCATGCCTCTGGCACGCCCCCCCAACCTGCTCCCCACTCGGACCCTGTCCCCAGCACGCCCCCCCCACCTCCTCCCCACTCGGCCCCCTCCCCAACCTCCTCCCCACTTGGCCATCGTCCCTAGCATGTCCCCCTGACCTGCTCCCCACTCGGCCCCATCCCCAGCACGTCACCCCGACCTCCTCCCCACTTGGCCACCGTCCCTGGCACATCCCCCTGACCTGCTCCCCACTCAGCCCCGTCCCCCGCAACCTGTTCCCCGCTTGGCCCTGTTCCGTCCCCCCGACCTCCTCCCCACTTGGCGCCCATCCCCAGCAGGGCCCCCCAGACCCATTCTCCCCTCCCCTGAACACACCCCCACCAGACCCTGTACATGCCCCCAGCATGCCCCTCCTATAGACCCGGTATCCCCAGCCCCCCAAGCACACCCCCCACCAGAGACCTCCCCCTCACCCCACACCCCTTTCCCAATTACACCTTTGCTTCCCACAAAATCTCTTTTCCACTCTGGGTCCCGCTCTTGCCACACAGCACCTGGAAACACCCCCATCTCTGGCTACATGGTTCCCCTGAACTCCCCATTACTCCTCCCCCAGTGCCACCCCACAGACTCCTCTGCTCCGTACCTGTGGCGTCGGGAGTGTCGGGGAAGGGCGTGTGCAGCAGGCCAGGGGGGTAGGGACCCTGCAGCCGCTCAGCTGCCTCATCGATGGGGACCCGGGGGGGCAGCTCGGGAGGCAGCAGCTCCATGGAGTTGAAGTGGGAAGCAGCGATGGAGACAGAGCTGGGGGAGATGGAAGCTGAGGGGCGCTCAGACAGACCCCCATATGCACCTGGTGGGATAGATACCAGATGAAGTTACCAATCTCCACAGAGCTGGGGGCGCTGGGACAGACCCAGTTTAGGGTTGGCTCATGCTGAGGCCATCCCACGCTGTGTGGCTCATGCTCCCTCCTCAGCAGGTCCAGCTGGTCTGGTTTTCTCTGGAAGCATCCAATTTCTGAATGTAGTGGGATCCAGTGGTAGGCAGTTCCACTGGCCCAGGGCAGCACATTCCCTGGATCCACCACTCCCCATGTACCCATCTCAGTTCCCTCTTCTCTCCAACGGTTATTGTCTACCCTGTCTCCTCTCTATAGTCACTGCCATCCCTGCAAACCCTGCCCCTGAATAAGACACTTTCAGCCCATGGCTGCTTCAAGATCCCCTGGGCCCACAGCTTTGGCTGTGCTGGGGTCACAGCACTCAGCAAAACAGCTGTAAACAAGAGAAGCAGGGGATGGAAGAGGAGTCAGGAGCCAAGTGTGAGGAGGAGGAACCAGGCACAGGGGAGAAGGGAGCTGGATATGGAGAGAGGGACTACGTAGCTAGTGTGGCAGGTGTAGGGGAGAAGACGGCTGAGGGAGTTAGTCTAGAGGAAGGGCTAGGGGGACCAGCTATGGGGTGCTGGTATCCGGGGGGGAAGCAGCTACAGGGCACTGGTACCTGGGGGCGGGGCGGGAAGCAGGGTTTGGGGGCCAGCTATGGGGTGCTGGCATGGCAGGTTGTCACAAAGTGACACTTTTTTGTAATATTTTTATAAAGGCTGTGTGTGCCAGAGTTTCCCTCCTGTGCTGCATTGTCGCTCAGTGGGGAGAACAGGTCGGTGTGCTCTTGCCAGGCTAGGACACAGGTATGAATGTCGCCTAGCTGTCTGGACCCTTAGGTCCCATATCAATGGAGCTCTTCAGAAGACAATGACAAATCCAATACCCAGGAACCAGAGACATACCGACTTCCCTGCTGTGACTCCCTGTGCCCCATGGTCACCACTTTTATATGGTTGTGATATATTTGGTACAAAGTGTGCCTTCTGAGGTGTCATTTGAAAACTCACAATCTGCTGAACATCATTGCCCTGTTGAAATGTGTGTAACAATGGCTCATGTCAAATTATGAGGTTTTACTGTATGATTGTTAGTGAAATAGGTTGTGATTCTGGGTAACCCCCATAAGCCAATTTCTCAGAGACAAAGGCAGACTGGCACGCCAGCTACGTGCTAAAAGATCATTTCCTGCTTAAGCAGAGATTCACCAGCAGGGGACTTGTAAACAGGAAATTTACAGTTGTACGCCATGGAACTGCCTGCCCCCATGACCCAGCAAGGGCTTGTCCAGCACAGAAGGGCTGGGGTATCAAAGGGGGAGAAATGCCTCTAGCCACCTCTCCTCTCCTCCTTACAGCTCTCTGCTCATAACATCAATGAATACCTGAGGGATACTGAACTAAGGGGAGTGGTCCCAGGCTGAAAGGAGAGAGCGCCTGTAAACTGAGAATTGCCTGCAGCATCTGACGTAGAGAGAATGATGTTTGCTTCAAATCTGATTGATCTAAGTAAAGTTTAGGAATTAGCTAACGGTTTTATCTTTTATTTTTTGGTACCCAATTCCGACTGTTATGCCTTTTCCCTTATCATCACTTAACCGGGTCTTTCTCCAGTTAATAAACTCGGTTTATTGTTTTCTCTAAACCAGCTGGTTTGATTGAAGTGTTTAAGAAACCTCTACTTGAGATAACAAAGACTGGTGCATAAACAGGTTTCAAAGTAGCAGCTGTGTTAGTCTGTATCCGCAAAAAGAAGAGGAGTACTTGTGGCACCTTAGAGACTCGATTATAGACCTAAAAGTGGCAATTCTTCAACAACAAAAACTTCAAAAACAGACTCCAACGAGAGACTGCTGAATTGGAATTAATTTGAAAACTGGATACAATTAACTTAGGCTTGAATAGAGACTGGGAGTGGATGGGTCATTACACAAAGTAAAACTATTTCCCCCTTTTTATTCCCCCACCCCCCCGTTCTTGTCAGCTGCTGGAAATGGCCCACCTTGATTATCACTACAAAAGGTCCCGTCCCCACACCCCGCTCTCCTGCTGGTAATAGCTCACCTTACCTGATCACTCTCATTACAGTCTGTATGGTAACACCCCTTGTTTCATGTTCTCTGTGTATATAAATCTCCCCACTATTCAGTATTTTCCACTGAAAGCATCCGATGAAGTGAGCTGTAGCTCATGAAAGATTATGCTCAAATTCATTTGTTAGTCTCTAAGATGCCACAAGTCCTCCTTCTCTTTTGGTGCATAAACGTTACCCTTTGTTGGGATGTCCAACTACCTATGAGCTTGTACTGTCCAGCGGGCTACTGAGCAGTGTAAGACGCACATTTACGGGGGGGCCAGAGCTGGGACAGGGGATATGCGGGTGCCGCCCTGTATCGACTCATGGCTGGCTGGAAGAGCATTCACGTAAGCAGCTGGGAGTGGTTTTCCATGCTAGTAGCTGCGGGTCAGCAGGCTGCTCCGACAGTACAGCGGTGTCCAAGGCACCCCAGGCTGGAGAGCTAAGGGGACACAGCAATCCGGTCCAGGGAATGCCAAACCCACATCTTAGCAGGGGGCTGAGCTGCATTTCCCCAGCTGGAGAACAAAGGACTGGGGGGAAAGGGGGGAAGGGAGGCTAAGTACCCTGACTGCCTCTAGCAGACCACACCCTGGGAGCTTGACAAAGAAGATCAGAAAGATGGGGAGAGAGCCTGACCCAAGGGGTTCCCCACAGCCTGGCAGGGCTCTGGGCTGAGCAGAATGGACTGGGCTGTAACCTGCACCCCTCTGCGCAACCCTAAGGGCTCCCTGTGCCTTGCCCAGCTGACTAACACACCTGACTGTGCGCCAGCGTTGAGGGACTGTCTCTGCCATTCTGGGCGAGGGGCACCGTCCCTGCAGCGTGGGCACATCTCTGCCAGGGTCTGGCTCAGCGGGACTCCCTGGGCAGAGCTCACGAGGGAAGCAGGAGGCTGCAGCCCAGAGGTCAAATCTAAGCAGGCGGTGAAGCCACATGACTTATCCAGGAAGAAGAGAGATCCCAGGGGTCTGGCTCACTGAAGAGGTCCTCCGAGAGACTGTTCCAAAGCTGGGGCCATAGCACCAATCCTGTGGATCTGTGACAGAGCCAGAGAGGGCTGGGAGCATGCCATCCACCTATGGGGTGCTGGTATGGAAGGAGGCAGGGCTCAGGAGAGTACAGGGTAAACAAGTGTTGGGCGGCTGGCTACAGACCTCTGGGAAAGGGGGATGCAGGGCAGGGGGGCCAGCTACGGGGTGCTGGTTGGTGGGGGAGATGAGGCACAGCTGGGGAGGGCACGGGGTAGAGAGGTTGGGGATTTGGTTATGGGGGAAGATGGCTTAGGGGGTGGTACGGGGAGCTGGCAGGACTGGCACATGAGAGGGGGCAGTGGCAGGGCAGGTCTCTGCTGACACTCACCCTGGGAGAGCTGCTCGCTGCTCTCACTGGGCACCATGGGCAGCTCCCGACTCGGCATGCTCTCCGAGTGGTTGAGACAGGGCAGGTCCGTGCTGTCCGTGTTCTCCCTGCAGCGACACCGGCATGATTCACAGGTAAAGGACACCCCCACCCCCACCCCGGGGGATGCTGCCTGGCTCCCCCTCCTAGGAATGGGAATCTGGACCTTGCACTGAGCGCAGTCCCGGGGCAGGGAGCCAGGGCAATGCAGGGGGCGGAGGAGTTGGCGGCACAGGGGGGGTTCCACAGCAAGGCGAAGGGGACCCGGAGCCCTGGTGCCATGAGGGGGAGATGTCAGAGCTGGGGTTGGGGCCGGATGCTGGCTCACTCACCCCAGGCTCATGCAGTCCTGGATGTCGGCCAGCCACGACCTCATCTGCAGCGAATCGACCGTCTCCAGGATGTACTCAAGAGAGTTCTCCATCTGCCAGGTACACCGGGTCAGCACCAGTGCACCGGGCACCCCCTTCCCTGCCCCTCGTGGTGCTCCTCCCTCCACCCTTCCAGCATCCGAATCCCCCAGCCCTATGGCACCCCTCTTCTGCCACTCCAGCCTCAGATGCTCCCACCCCACTGCTCCCCTCTCCCACCAGTACGGCACCCCCAAGACATCTTCCAAACTGCCCCTGTATACGCCTTTGGGGCCACCCCCAACCTCCTTACACCCCTCCCCCACAGAACATCTCCACAGCCGGGGCTTCCTGCCCAGATCCTCATCACTGGGGGATGGTCCCCTGCGACCCCACTGGGGGGGCAGGGGGGCACAGCCCTCAGACGGCTCCACCTGCTCCGCCCCAGCCCTGTGCCTAACCCACAACAGCAGCAGCAGTGCAAAGAAGGGGTGTGCGCTGATTCTCTCCCCCCCACACCTGTGAGCAATTCCCCCCCACAGCCCCTCCCAGTCCCCCACACCCACCTTTAAGACAAAGGTGTTTTCCTTGTCAGGCATCTCCAGCGGTGTGGTGGTGCGCACGTCTGTCACAGCTGAGCAGAGGATGCTGACCCGGGCCTTGCTGGACTGAGGGCAGGTGAGAGACAGCAAGGTGAGATGAGACCCACAATCAACCCAGCCCTGGGCCAGGCCATTCGTCCCCTCCCGACACAGGGCTGCGACAAGCCAAGTGCGATGGGACGGGGGTCATTACTGATCTGTTACACTGAGGGTGCAGCCCAGGGAAGGGACTTTGCCAAGACTGCACAGCCAGATCAGGAACCCAGGAGCCCAGCCTGACTCTCCTACCCCCACTCTACCCCAGTGGTTCTCAAACAGGGGTGTGTGTACCTCTGGGGATACACAGAGATCTTCCAGGGGCACATCAACTCATCTAGACATTCGCCTAGTTTTACAACAGGCTACATAAAAAGCACTAGCGAAGTCAGTACAAACTAGAGGTGTCAATTAATTGCAGTTAATTCAAGCGATTAATGCAAAATAAATTAATTAAAACAATTAATTGAGATTAATCACAGTTTTAATTGCATTATTAAAGAATAACAGATTATTATTAATAAACGAATATTTATTATAAATATTTTGGATATTTTTCTACCTTTTCAAATAAATTGATTTCAATTACAACACAGAACACAAAGTGTACACTGCTCACTTTATATATTTTAGTACAAATATTTGCACTGTAAAAAACCAAAGAGTATTTTTAATTCATCTCATACAAGTACCGTAGTGCAATCTGTATCGTGAAAGTGCAACTGACAAATGTAGATTGTTACATAACTACACCCAAAAACAAAACGAGTTCAATCCTTAAGGGGGCCATTTAGGCATCATGGGGCAAAAATTGGGGATTGGTCCTGCTTTGAGCAGGGGGTTGAACTAGATGACCTCCTGAGGTCCCTTCCAACCCTGATATCCTATGATTCTGATTCAGAGCCTACAAGTCCACTCAGTCCTACTTCTTGTTCAGCCAATTGCTAAGACAAACAAGTTTGTTTACATTTACAGGAGATAATGCTGCCCTCTTCTTATTTACAGTGTCACCAGACAGCAAGAACAGGCATTCACATGGCACTTTTGTAGCTGGCATTGCAAGGTATTTACGTGCCAGATATGCTAAACGTTCGTATGCCCCTTCATGCTTTGGTCACCATTCCAGAGGACATGGTTCCATGCTGACGATGCTCATTCAAAAAATAATGCATTAATTAAATTTGTGACTGAACTCCTTGGGGGAGAATTGTATGTCTCCTGCTCTGTGGTTTTACCTGTGTTCTGCCATATATTTAATGTTATAGCAGTCTTGGATGATGACCCAGCACATGTTGTTCATTTTAAGAACACTTTCACTGAAGATGTGACAAAACGCAAAGAAGGTACCAATGTGAGATTTCTAAAGATAGCTGCAGCACTTGATACAAGGTTTAAGAACCTGAAGTGCCTTCCAAAATCTTAGAGGGACGGGGCATGGAGCATGCTTTCGGAAGTCTTAAAAGAGCAACACTCCGATTTGGAAACTACAGAACCTGAACTATTCCCCCTCACCAAAAATCATCCTTCTGTTGGTGGCATCTGACTCAGATGATGAAAATGAACGTGCATTGGTCTGCACTGCTTTGGATCGTTATCAAGGAGAACCCATCATCAGCATGGAAGCGTGTTCTCTAGAATGGTGGCCGAAGCATGAAGGGGCATACGCATGTTTAGCATACATAGCATGTAAATACCTTGCAACACCAGCAACAACAGCGCCATGTGAACGCCTGTTCTCACTTTCACGACATTGTAAATAAGAAGTGGGCAAAATTATCTCCCGTAAATGTAAACAAACTTGTTTCTCTTAGCGATTGGCTGAACAAGAAGTAGTGGACTTGTAGGTGCTAAAGTTTTACATTGCTTTATTTTTGAGTGCAGTTATGTACCAAAAAAAACAAAACAAAACCATTCTACATTTATAAGTCGTCCCTCTGCGATAAAGAGATTGCACTACAGGACTTGTATGAAGTGAATTAAAAAATACTCTTTCTTTTATCTTTTTTTACAGTGCAAATATTTGCAATAAAAATAATATATCAAGTGAACACTGTCCATTTTGTATTCTATGTTGTAACTGAAATCAATATATTTGAAAATGTACAAAACATCCCAAAATATTTAAATGGTATTCTATTATTGTTTAGCAGTGCGATTAAAATGGCAATTAGTCATGATTAATTTTTAATCTTAAGATTAACTGCAATTTTAAAAATCATTTGACAGCCCTAGTACAAACTAAAATTTCATACAGCCAATTATGTGTTTATAGTGCTCTATGCACTATACACTAAAATGTAAGTACAATATTTATATTCCAACTGATTTATTGTATAATTACATGGTAAAAATGAGAAAATCAGCCATTGTTCAGTACTAGTGTGCTGGCGGACACTTGTATTTTTATGTCTGATTTTGGAACCCGGTAGTTTTTATGAGAGATAAAACTTGGGGTACACAAGACAAATCAGACTCCTGAAAGGGGTACAGTAGTCTGGAAAGGTTAAGAGCCACTGCTGTACCGTGTTAAACCCCCACTCTCCTCCCAAAGCCAAGCAAGGTACCCAGAAGCCCTGTCTCCAGAACACCTTTCATTCCACCTTGTCTCTCACAGCACGCACAGCTCTAGCAATGCTCCTCAATCCTGAACCACAGCTCTCTGTCACCCCAGACCTGAGGGTCCTCCCCCTGCAGGCAATCCTTACCAGCAGCCCCCCATGAGGAATCCCATCAGGTGGGTGGCTGCCCCCCAGGATGGGGCACAACTCCCACTGCCCCCTCACCTTGGGGGGGATGTAGAACTCCAGCAGGTAGCCCTCGCCCTCTCCCTTGCCTGCTTTCCGCAGCAGCAGCCGGCATTTCTGCCATCGGGCCCGGCTGCCACCCCCCCCTCCGCTGTCATCGGCCACAATATAATTGAGCAGCCCCTCCCGGCGCACACTGGACAGTTCCACTTTGGGGGCAGGCGCCTTGCTGAGCCGCAGCCTCTCAAACTTGTGTGTCCAGCGCTCGGTGGGCAAGGAGTCCGCTGCCCCACCCCCTGAGGAGTTGGAATTGGTGTTGGCCCCGCCAGCCTCCTCCTCGGTGGGGGACTCGGCTGAGCTCTTCCACTGCAGAATGCCTCGCATGCTGCCCCGCACGCTGCGGCTGACGTTGCGCAGGGAGAAACGCTTTTTGAGCTTAGGCTTTGTGCTGGCAGTCGCGGCAGAGGCGGAGACGTCCTCGGAGCTACGAGACTGGCTGCTGGACAGCCCCGAGGCCAGGCTGGGCTGCGGCTCCACGGGAGAGGCCACCGAGGAGTCGCTGCACGTCTCCGAGAGGTCACGGGTGGAGGAGGAGGAAGCGCCCCCAGGGCAATGGTGGGCTCCAGTGAAGGGAGCGATGTCGCAGCGGGGGGGTGAGTCGCCGGCACAGGCCCGGCTCACCTCAGCCTCAAAGTGCTCCACGAAGTGCTCCGCGAAGCGGCGGGAGAAGGCAGCCTCGGCCCCCGGTGCTGCAAACTGGGGGTTCTCGCTCAGGAAGGCGCGGAAGCGCCGTGCAAAGTCCAAGGCGGCTGCCCGGGCATGGGCCTCGCAGAAATCCCGCCAGCCGGGCGAGGGCAGCGGTGCCGCCGCCTCCACCACCCCCGGTGGCGCCACACTGCCGTTCATGCTGCTGCCGCTGTCCAGGAGACAGGAGCCCCAGGAGGGGCTGGGCGCCAGGATCCTGACCACCAGGAGGCTGCTGCTGCTGCTACTGTCGTGCTCACCTGGGAGAGTGGGGGAGACAGAGAGTGAGAAGACAAGCAGGGAAGAAACCCAGGGAATGCAGCACTGTGGGGTGAACCCAGAGGCCAGGGGAGCAGAGCTCCAGACGGGACTTTGGGGATGCGCCAGGAAGCGCTGGGTAAAGGGGGCACAGCTCCAGAGAGAGAGAAGAAATAGCACCAGGACACATCACATGGCCAGGAAACTGAGCAAAGGTGACAGAAGATCCTGTGGGGGTGGAACTCTAGGGTGGGAAGAGGGCCCAGCGCAGAGACCTCAAGATGGGGGATGGGAAGGGGCTGGGGAGAGCCCCTAGAGATACCCTGGGTAGCATACTGCTGGGCTATGGGAGTACGTGGGAGGGCACTGCACCCAGACCACTGCACCAAGGGGGCATAAACCCAGGAGGGGAAGATGGGCTGGGGGATTCCCCTGGGAAGAAGGTGCAATGAAAGGAGAAGCCAAGGGCAAGGAGGTGCCTAGGGGAGTTGCTGGGGAGATGCCCAGGTGGCAAGAGGGAGAAGGTGGCTACAGGGTGTAATACTGGAGAGTATTGGGAGGCACAGCGCCATTGGAAGGAAAAGGGCTGTGGAGGGGGGTAGAATCATTCTGTCTCCCCCTTTCCCCTTATGCCCAGGTTTAGCCTCCCTCTCAGCACCCCTCAGTTGCCCCAAATCTCCTTCCTTCAAGCTCCTGCCCCAGCCAGGCCCCCACCCCCAAACCTCCCTCCTCTGAGCTCCTGCCTCAGCCAGGCCCCCAGCTCCAGAGTTTTTCCTGGGAATTGAAATTAGGTGAGGGCGTTCGAATTTACAGGGGAGGGAGGGCTGACGAGAGGTGAGACCATGCAGGTGAAGGTGGGTTGTATGGCACCATAGTAAAAACTGAAAAATGTTTCACAACTATTTTATTTATCATGATACAAATTAAAGTTGGCTACTCAAGCCTACTATGAAGCATGACTTCTACATCCTTCTTGGTTTCGTCTTGTAACTTTGCACAACTCTGTTAATGAGTTCTCAAATGCACTGCGTTCACTTTTGGTGGCTTCTCATGTGTCCGGTACTTCCAGTCCTTCAGGATACGTTCATGATCATGCAGAAGGCGACTCCTTTCAGAACACAAAATTCTATTCAATGAGGAAGAACACCACTCAACTGTAGCTGTTGAGACTGGGAGTAGCAAAAGATGTATTCCTACTTTTTTCATCCCAGGAAACATAGCACAAATATTGGGTCGAACCACTAGTGATGATAAAGAAAAAGTTGAAGTCAAATCTTTGTTCGTTCATCGTATGATATTCCACTCTGTGTTCAAATTCTCTACTCTGTCATGATCACATGGCAGCCCGATTGCTGGTAGTGTCTCACTTCACTCAACGGTCGGTGTTTTATAAGACAGGCATCTGTAAAAGCTACATGGAGGTTGAGTAGAATCCAGAAGTTGCTGTTGCAGATTTGTAAGAATCAAGTCTGTGTACTTTTTCAGCTGTCTTAACAAACATTTCTTATATTGAATCCTTAAGTGAAGAAAACAAGTGCCTTCATTAGTCAACTTCTGGACGGAAGTCTTTGCTTCTTTCAGTACATTTTCAATGGCTCTCTTTTTGATTGATCCAAGTGTAGCATCTTGTGCTGGATGAAGATTTACTACTGTTGCAGCAGATGCCTGGATGGCATTGTTTAATGACCCAAGTGGTTTCAACAGTAGACTTACAAGACAGAAAATGATGATAGTCTTCTGTAAACTTAGTAGCAAAAGTTGTCCACCAGCCTCACTACTTAGATCTGTCCCACCTCGGTAGATACTTTCCAAAGCCAGTAATAATGGTTGCAGTAATTTTAAGACAACAGCCAAGGATCGCTCATGAGAAAGCCAGCGGGTTTTCCCAGGTTGGACTAATTTTAACTTCAGTCCCATTGTATCGTCTATATTTTTTCCAAGACATTTAGTCCTTTTGGACTCTTGCTGAAAAAAAAAAAAGAGTACACTAAAGACATTAAATTGATGGCTTTTTAAAATCTTTTGAAGATTCTGCAGCTCATGCTAGTGCTAGTTGGAAAAGATGGTCTCTGCAGCGTGTCTAGGAGAGATTACGGTTATACTTTTCTCTGAGCAAAGCTTGTACTCCGCTATGCCTTCCAGAGAAGTTTGCAGCTCCATCAAATGCACAAGCAGCCACCTCTTTGGGGTTCAATTTACAAGCAATTAACTCTTCTACGATGTGGGTTGTCAGAGACACAGCTGATGCGTCTTCTATAACCTGAACATCTAAAAATGCACTTATTGGCCTACTACTGACATGAAGATAATCACAATGACTTAATACTTTATGCCCACATGCATCGGTTCATTCACCAGCCATCAATCCACATTTTCTGAATGCAGTGAGAGTTCTTCACCTTTTCAGCTGCTGAACCTTTCACTGCTGCGTCACATGCGTCTAACCAGTTAGTTGAGTTTCTTGCAGAAAGATAGCAAACATTTGCTGGTCTTGTTCGGAACCAGTGTCCAACTTCAAGATTAACAACAGAAAATGAACTTAACATTGGTCTCCTGTTTGCAGGGTGTGGTATCTCTTGCTTAAATAGAAAGTAGGATTGTTGCGACAGCCACATTTGTTCTCAAAACTGTGTTGTCTCTCCAGCATTCTTAAAAGCCTCATTAAGTTCTTCTAAAATTGGCTTTGATAGTGACTGGCTTACAAGGCTTTCTGCACGTCAATGCAGTCCAGAGGCTTGGTGTTTTGCAGCCTTTTCATGTAGATTGTCAGCACTGGCTTTGCTGATCGGTTTGGCAAACCAAGCTCCTCCACTTTTAGTATATAAATCCACGGTATGCTCACATCTTGAATAGTGCGTGCAGTTCTGGTCGCCCCATGTCAAAAAAGATATCTTGGAATTGGAAAAGGTACAGAGAAGAACTGAAATGATTAGGGGTATGGAATAGATTCCACATGAGGAGAGATTTATAAGACTGGGACTTTTCAGCTTGGAAAAGAGATGACAAAGTGGATATGATAGAGGTCTATAAAATCTTGACTGGTGTGGAGAAAGTGAACAAGAAAATGTTATTTATACCTTCACATAACACAAGACCTAGGGGTCACCCAATTACATTAATAGGTATCAGGTTTAAAAACAAACAAACACAAGGAAGTATTTCTTCACACAACGCACAGTCAACCTTTCAAACTCTTCGCCAGAGGATGATGTGAAGGCCAAAACGATAACGAGGTTCAAAAAAGAACTAGATAAGTTCCTAGAGGACAAGTCAATCAATGGCTATTAGCCAGGATGGGCAGGAATGCAACACCATACTCTGAGTGTCCCCAGTCTATGCACGCCAGAAGCTGGGAGTGGATGACAGGGGATGGATCACTGGATGATTACTTGTTCAGTTCATTTCCTCTGGGGCACCTGACATCGGTGACTGTCAGAAGACAGGATACTGGGCTAGATGGACAACTGGTCTGACCCAGTATGACCGTTCTTATGTAAAAACTAATTATAACATAACAATACAAATGTTTAGTACTGAAACTTTCCAATATAGTAATCTCTCGAGATAGCAACAATGTGAGATAATTACCCTGGCAAATAATGCACTTTAAAAATCTTGGTCTACTAGGAAATGTATACTTATATTAGTTTCCCAGTCACAAATCTAGCATTTGGGAGCAAAGTCACTAAAATGTAATTCAACAAACAAATGTTCCTTTAACGTGCCCCTCCCTTCACCACACCCCATTCATAGCTGTTGTCCTTGGTCAGTGGAGACCCAGAGTTCAGAGGTGCTTTCGTGTGAGTTCACCTCCCACCCTGCGAGGAGGGGAGAACGCACCTTGCTCGTTCCTCCAGCCACTGCCAATGGCCCCATGCCTTCACCTTCTGCTGCCACCTGCCACTGTGACCTCTGCAAATCGGTCTCTTGAGGTTCCGCAGCTCTCAGTGGGGAACCTCACTGCTAGTGCAGGCTGGGCACGGTCTTCCACAGAAATGCTGTCCTGCAGCAAGTCTAAGCCCTTAGGCCTGATTATCAGTGACTTCAGCTCTAGTGGTCACTTAAAAGAACAAAAGACTACAGACCCTAATCTGCTCTATTCTTAAACCAGGGAGATGGGCAGGTCAAATGGCGCCTGTGACTCTTAGGCAGAGTTGACACCACCAAGCAAAACACCTCTCCCCCACCCTTTCTCTACACTGGGATCCGGCATCCAAACCCCCTGCTTACCGACTGCAGTTCAGGTGATGGTGAGCAATGCTTAATTTGTAATGAACCAGGTGCTGGGGTTCCAACAATTAAGTGCCAGGGCTCCAGCAAGTTTTTTACATTAATCATTGACGTGGCAAGCCCAGAGGTCCTGGGGCTATGAACTGCCAAGTCTAGAGGTGCCAGGACTCAGCCCTGGCACAAAATTAAGCACTGAGGGTAACCCCCTCAATCAGGACAGGCTAAGCACAGTTCTGCTGCCCTTTACTCCTGCAGTAACAAAATTTAATGACTCCTGCATTCAATACTAAAGTGATTTGTAACCCAACACCAGACAAACTTGATCTCTTGGGCAGCACAGCTCTGTCTGCTGGATACCTAGGCAGGGTGTGTTCATGTAAATACAACTGAAGTCTTTTCCTCTCCCCAGCTCATCACCAGCTGTCAGAGAGGAGCTCGCTCACACCTTGCTTACAAATCACAACTGAAAATTATTAGGCTGGCCAACGTTGCGCCAACACTGCTGTAACAAACCGCAGCCAGGTGAGGGAGCTGCTCTTTATCCCCGGCTGTCAGGCTGCCCCCGCGCGCGGCTGTTCCCATTTCAGCCCAAGGCGCCAGGCGGGGACGGATCGGGCCGCGCGCCGCGGAGGGAGCTGAGCGCGCGGGGGGGGGGGGGGGTCTCTGCTCAGCTCCAGCCGCACCAGGCCGGGGGAGTGCGGGGCGGGGCCTAACGGGAGCCCGGGCGGGGCTGCGGGGCGGGGGCCGGGCCGATTCTCACCATCCCGCCCGGCGGCTCCGGCTCCGGCTCCGGCTCCTCCCGGGTCTCGGCAACGGCAGCTTCCGAGTCAGTCTCCGTTACAGCGAAGAGGGGACAGGGCCTGGTATCGTCACTTCCGCTTCCGGGAGCTCCGTCCCTTCGTCGCACGCCTAGGCTTCCGCTTCCGGGAAGTAACCGGAAACCCCATCCCACAGGGAGCGGGACCAGAGCGGCTGCGCAACAAGAGCACCATAGAGAGGAGGAGGTTAAGGGGTAGAGCGACTCATGCTGCAGGCATAAACCATAGACGGTAGTTGGACTGAGGCTAGAGCGGCGTCCGCTGGCCGCGATACCACAGGGGGGCTGAGTCCGCCTGCCTAGAACGACTCCTACGGGGCAGTTACCATAGAGAGGAGACTCGTTCGCTAGAGCGACAACCGCGGGTGGCAAATATAGAGAGGTAGAGGGGCTACGCCAGAGCGTCCCCCATGGGCGATCCGTACCATAGAGATGAGTGGCTAGAGGGACGAGAACTGTCTACAATGTCACACTTGTACCATAAAGGCAGGGAAGTCGGGCTAGAAGGAACCTCACGAACAGGAAACACCATAGAGCGAACAGGGCTAGAGCGGCTGCTCCCCATAAACCTGAAGTCCTGCTGGACCGCGGGAATGGAACAGTGCCTGCCATAGAGCCTGGCCCACGCGGGGACAGAGCGCCGCGCGCTGCTAGCGCGTCCCCTGCAGGAGCGACTGCCCGCCGGGCCATGGGGGAGGGGCAGGGAACGGGCCTCAAGCCAGCCCCGTCCCCTGCCTCACCTGCCCACCCCCATCCTCCTCTGCCTGCCCCAGGCACCGCCTCCCTCCTTGCCCGGCTGCCTCACCCCCCCTGCAGCTCCCACCCCGGCGTCCCCTGGCACCTTAAAGACTAACCCATTTATTTGGGCATCAGCTTTCGTGGGTAACCCCCCCCTTCTTCATATACCCACGAAAGCTAATGCCCAAATAAATGGCTTAGTCTTTAAGGTGCCAGCAGACACCTTGTTGTTTTTGTGGATACAGACTAACACGGCTACCCCCTGCTACTTCAGACCCAAAAGGCCCCCTACCCCCGTTACAGTGCGGCTCCAAACAGATTAGTACGGGCCAGGGGAGTTCGCAGTTCAGAGCGATGGGCTCAGGCTCTCTGCAGACTCAGGGCAGTGGTGCTGTGTTAGTCAAGCTTGTAGCAGCTCCTCCCTCTCCCAGGGGTGGACTCAGGCAGCATTGGTTACCCTCAGATTGTTTTTGGAAGGTTATCGCTACAGCCATAAGGCTTAGCCACTTACTCTTTAAATGCAAGCTGAGAGTCAGGAGAATCTGAATACACCTGTGGGCCTCATACAAATGCCTCGTGGGGCCTGCATGTTTGTCACGCCTGTTGTCATTTTCAGCTGGAGAGGTGTGCTCAGTTGGTTTGCAGCTCCATGTTGCTAAAGCTTTGGATTGAGTTGGTTTTGGGGTGGCTGTCTTGATTTAGGTGCGCCGGAAACTGTGTCCGATTTAAGAAAAGGAGTACTTGTGGCACCTTAGAGACTAACCAATTTATTTGAGCATGAGCTTTCGTGAGCTACAGCTCACTTCATCGGATGCATACTGTGGAAATTGCAGAATACATTATTATATACACAGACACCATGAAACAATACCTCCTCCCACCCCACTCCCCTGCTGGTAATAGCTTATCTAAAGTGATCATCAAGATGGGCCATTTCCAGCACAAATCCAGGTTTTCTCACCCTCCGCCCCCCCACAGACAAACTCACTCTCTTGCTGGTAATAGCCCATCCAAAGTGACCCCTCTCTTCACAATGTGTATGTGTCCGATTTGTGTCTTAATTGTAGCAGAAGCCATCCAGACTTGATTTAAATACTTCAAGGAATGGAGAATCCAGCCCATCCTTAAAAACTTGTGCCTTACTTCCCATATGAATGTGTCTCACTCCAGCTTCTAGGTGCTGGATGAAAGAGCCCTGTGCCATGACAAATTGCCTCCCGATGTAGGCCCAACATGTCAGCAACAGCAGTGTGCAGGAGGTCAGATTAGGTGATCACAGTAGACCCTTCTGACCTTAAAGGCTGAGTCTATGTCACCTCTTAACCTTCTCTTCTATAAACTAAATAGTTTGTGCTTTTTCAGTGTCTTCCTGTGAGGCAGGTTTTCCAGACCATGAGTTGCTCTTGTGACTTTTTCTGAACCCTTTCCAATTTATCAACATCCTTTTTGAAGTCTGGACACCCCAACTAGACAAGGTATTCAATAATGGTCTCACTGATGCTGTTACTCCCCCTCCCTGCTCCTACTTGATACTACCCTGTTTATATATCCATGATCACATTTGCCCTGTTGGCCACCACATCACACTGGAAGAGCCTGTTTGGTTCAGTGTACAGTAGGGTGGGCTGGATTATATTGTCAGTTGATAGATTATAAACCCAGAAAAACCCACTGTGATGATCTAGTCTGACCTCCTGTATAACACGGGCCATAGGACTCCTCTTGAGTTAATTCCTGTTTGAACTGGAATAGACCTTTTAGCAAAACATCCAATCTTGATTTAGAAATTGCTGTCACAGTCCTGGTAAATTGTTCCCTGGTAAAAACTTGCATCTTATTTCCAATCTGAATTTGTCTAATTTCAGTTTCCAGACACTGCATCATTTTACATGTCTGTCTGCTAGATTGAAGAGCCCTCTACTATCAAATCTCTGTTCCCTATGTAGATATATATAGATTGTCACCTCTTAATTTTCTCTTTGTTAAGGTAAACAGAGACTCAAGGAGCTCAATTGCTATCATCTTACCAGCAGTTTTAGTGATGGCTTTCATTTCTCCAGGACTCTTTATGGCATGGAAGGCCCCAGAGTTTTGAGGTAAGGGAGATGTTTTGTGGGGTGGGGCGGGGCAGGGCAGCAGTACCTGTGCATTGTTTCCTTTCCCCCTCCACTCCACTGTTTAAGGGAAGATGCCTCCCCATGCATTCTGTAAATATACATTGCCCTGAGAAAACAAATCACGGATTTCTGCTCCAGACAGGAAATTGACTAGTGAAGCCCTGGCTACTTCTACCACTCGGCTACATGGACCATATTCTGGACAGCAGTGACTCTCTGAATAGGACTTAGGGTTTGTGGTGGAAACCAGCTGAACATGAGCTCCCAGTACAAGGCTGCGACTAAGAGAGCGAATATGATCCTTGGATATATAAGCAGCGGGATATTGAGTAAGAGCAAGAATGTGGTATTTCTCTCTGAATACAGCATTAGTGAGACCATCACTGGATGCTGTGTCCAGGACTGGTGTTCACACTTCAAATCGGATGGTGACAAATTAGAAAGGGTTTGGAAAAGAGCTACGAGGATGATCTGGAAAGCCTACCTTAAAATGAGAGACTGAAGGAGATTTATCTATTGAATATGTCCAAGAGAAGGCTAAGATTCCCATCTGTAGGCACCTATGTGGGGAGGGGATTTCTGATAGCAGAGGGCTCTTTAATCCATCAGACAAAGGCAGAATGAGATCCAATGGCTGGGAGCTGAAGGAAGAGAATTCAGGGTAGAAATAAGACACAGATTTTAAACAGGAGGGAACATCTCCCCTTGGGATGTGTTGGATTCTAGATTGCAGAGAGTCTGTAAATCATCCTGGAGCGTCTTCCCTGAAAAGCTATGCTCTAGCTCAGCCAGATGCAGGAATCACTGAGATTTTCTAGCCAGGATTATATAGGAAGCCAGACCGGATGGGCCCTTCTGACCTTAACATCTCTGAACAGTATAGTAGTCCCTGGAGATCGGAGCCATGCTGTGCGGGATGCTGTACAAACACAGAGCGAGGGGCAGGCCCTGCCCCAATTTAAGGCCCTGATCCTGCAAGGACTTACACATCTGTGAGTAGTTCATTTTCATTGACTTCAGTGCCTAAAGTTAAGCATGCGTGTAAGTCTTTGCTGGATCAGGACCTCAAGATGAGACAGACAAAGGCTGGGTGGGGAAACAGAGACTAACAGAAGAAAAGAAACTTGCCCATGGCAGGTCAGCAGCAGAGCCAGGAAGAGAACCCAGGAGGCCTGGATTCCAACGTAGTGTTCTGTCCACTAGACCACGCTGCCTCATTTGAATGGAGCAAGGTCATTTTATGCCAGCTGAGGATCTAGCCTCTTGAAGCACACATGAGGGTTTCTTCAGAGACCCTGTTTTGGGGGTTTATAGTATGCTCAGGTAGTCCATTCCATAAAGATCCATCATCTAAGAGTTAGTCACTGGAAGAGACCAGCTTTGGGGCCTGTTACAGGGCTATCATCTAGTCTGACCTCCTGTATATCACAGGCCAGAGAATTTTTCCCAGTTCCACCTGTGTTGAGCCTAATCACTTGTGTTCGGCTAAAGCATTTTCCAAAAAGGTCAGACAACAAGAGATGCAGAATCCACTACTACTGGAGACAACAGGAGATGCAGAATCCACTACTTCCTTTGGGAGTCTGTTCCAGTGGGTAAGGCACACATTTATATCAGTGAGGGTGATTATTTCTTATTGGAATTCAACCGGCTTCCGCTTCCAGCCAGTGGTTCTTGTTCCAGCCAGTGGTTCTTGTTCTGCCCGTCTCTGCTAAAGTAAAGAGTCCTTTAGTACCTGCTATTTTGTCCTGTGAAGGTCCTGCTGCACCATAATCATGTAATCTCTCAATCTTCTTTTTGGATGAGACTGAGTTCATTAAGGCTCTCCCTCAAAGGCCCTCAAATAATTTTTTTCCCTGTCAAACTAACCCAATTACTTTCTTTCATGAGATTACAAGTTTGATATAAGTCTGTGTTGATTTAATATACTTAAACCTCTGTAAGGTATTTGACTAGGTACTGCAGGACACTTTGATTAAGAAACTAGAACAATACAAAATCAACATGGCACACATTAAATGGATTAAAAGTTTGCTTACTGATAGGCCTCAAAATATAATTGTATAGGGGGAAGGTGTGTTTCCAGTGGCCCCTGCAGGGATCGGTTCCTGGCCCTGCACTATAACATTTTTATCAATGACCTCGAAGAGAACATAAAAGCATCACTTATAAAGTCTGCAGATGACGAGGACAGGTCACTGATGCAGAGCGATCTGGATTGCTTGGTCAGCTGAGCACAAGCAAACAATATGCATTTTAATATGGCCAGATATAAAGTCAGACATCTGGGAACAAAGAATATACGCTGTGCTTACGGGATGGGGGACTCTATCCTGAGAAGCAGCGACCCTGAAAAGATTTGGGTGTCATGATGGACAATCCTTCAGACATGAACTCCCAATCCAATGCTGTGCCTAAAAGGGTTAATGTGATCCCTGAATGTATAAATGGGAATATCGAGTTGGAGTAGACTGGTTATATTACCTTTGTATTTGGCACTGGTGCAACTGCTGCTGGAATCTTGTGTCCAGTCCTGGTGCCAACAATTCAGAAAGGATGTTGATAAATTAGCAAAGGTTCAGAGAAGAGCCACAAGAATGAGGAAAGGATTAGAAAACACGCCTTATAGTAACAGACTCCAGGAACTAAATCTAGTGAGCTTAACAAAGAGGGTGACTTAAACACAGTCTATAAGTCCTTAAGTGGGGAACAGAAATTTAATAACAGAGAGCTCTTCAATTTAGCAGAGAAGAGGCAATGACTGGAAACTGCAGTTAGCCTTGTCTATACTGCAGAGTTTTTGTTTGTTTTTGGCCAAAAGGCAGCTTTTGGTGATGAAACAGTACTGCAAGGCCACTTTCGGTAACAAAACTCTTCAGTTTTGGTGACAAAATAAAACCACCTAAACGAGAGTCATATGGCTTTTTATGCAAAAGTATTGTTGCCAAAGTGCCAGTGTAGACACCACGCTTGATTTTTATCACTTTAATTGGCCTCCAGATGGTGTCCCACAATGCCCATCCTGACTGCTCTGGTCAGCAGTTCCAATTCCACTACCCTGCAGCTAGGTAAGCAACTGTCTGCCCCTCCTCCTTTAAAGCCCCCCTGGGAAATTTTGAAATTCCACTTCCTGTTTACTCGGTGTGGAGAGCTCATATCATATCTTCCCAGCTGACCATGGCGGTTCCATGCGGCAAACACTCTCCTGCTTGGACCAATGTGGATCTGCTGGATCTGCTCAGTATTTGGGGAGAGGAGGCTGTGCAGTCACAGCTGCATTCCAGCCATAGGAATTTTGATACCAAGTGGTGGATTTCTCAAAGCTTGTGCGAAAAGGGCTATGCTTTTCGGGACAAGCTGCTGTGCACAGCAAAGGTCAAGGAGCTGAGGCACATGTATCAGAAGGCAAGGGAGGCAAACCATCACTCCGGTGCTGCTGTTTTGATAAGGAGTTGGATGCTATCCTCGGCAGTGACCCCACTTCCCCCACCCAAGAGCCCCATGGATACTTCGATGGGGCTGGAGCTGGCAGAAAGTGGACCTAACCCAGAGAATGAAGTCATTGATGAAGAAGTGGAGGTAGATGAGAATGTGGAGCACACAGTAGGGTCGCCTGGTGGTGCATCCAGTCAGGAGCTATTCTCCACTCCGGAGGTATCTAGCCAGTCTTGGCAGTCACACTGCAGTGAGCAAGAAGCAGGAGCAGAGACTCCGATAGGTGGTTTTGCTTTGTGAAATGCTGAGGTGGGTTGAGGGCATAGAAATGGCTATGTTTCTGTGTGCTGGACATTTCCCTGTGCAGCTATGTACATCGTGATTTCACAGGAATCCTCCAGAGAGATCTCAAGGAAACTTTCCTGGAGGTACTTGGCAATCCTCTGCTGAAGGTTTCTTGGCAGAGCTGCTTTGTTCCTTGCCCCATTGAAGGAAACTTTTCCACGCCGTTCTGCAGACACTTGTGCAGGGACAAAGCGGCACTCAGGTGAGCAGCATAGGGATCGGGGCAGAAGCCACAAGAGTGTAGTAGATGCACCCTTGCTTCCCTGCTTACCCTCAGGAGTGAGATATCTGGTACAACCACCACCTGTGGAAAAGGTTGGGAAAATTTAGAATATTGTTCCTAGTCGACTGTACCACGACCCTTTCATATTGATTTTCTCCCCATGTACAATGCCCCCCGCCCTGAGGTACACTCACCATGCTTGGGGTGTTGGCCGGTGTTCGCCAGCATTTGGTCAGTGAGAAAGCGATTGGTATGTTACTATAGGTGTATTTTACTGTACTGTTTCAATGCTGTGCTCATACTTAATCATGCTTCTGTGTATTGTTCCTTGTGTTTCTGCAGATGTGGCCTTCAGAGGCATCCCCTACACACCGGCAGAGTGCTTCCACCAGATAAGAAAGCATCCAAGATGGAGCAAGGAAGACATGTTCCAGGAGGTGCTGCAATACTCAGATGCAGAAAAGAGGGAACGCAGGCAGTGAAGGGAAATGGAAAGGTTGGACAGAAAAGAAAATGAGGCTTTCATTGGGGATGCAATGGAGAGGATGATTAAAGTTATGGAGAAGCAAACTGAGATGCTACAAAAAGAAAAGGAGTACTTGTGGCACCTTAGAGACTAACCAATTTATTTGAGCATAAGCTTTAGTGAGCTACAGCTCACTTCATCGGATGCATACTGTGGAAAGTACAGAAGATCTTTTTATACACACAAACCATGAAAAAATGGGTGTTTACCACTACAAAAGGTTTTCTCTCCCCCCACCCCACTCTCCTGCTGGTAATAGCTTATCTAAAGTGATCACTTTCCTTACAATGTGTATGATAATCAAGTTGCGCCATTTCCGGCACAAATCCAGGTTTTCTCCCCCCCCCCCCCCCCCCCCACAAACCCACTCTCCTATTGGTAATAGCTTATCTAAAGTGATCACTCTCCTTACAATGTGTATACATTAGATAAGCTATTACCAACAGGAGAGTGGGTTTGTGCGGGGGGTGGGGAGAAAACCTGGATTTGTGCCGGAAATGGCCCAACTTGATTATCATACACATTGTCAGGAGAGTGATCTCTTTAGATAAGCTATTACCAGCAGGAGAGTGGAGTGGGGGGAGAGAAAACTTTTTGTAGTGGTAAACACCCATTTTTTCATGGTTTGTGTGTATAAAAAGATCTTCTGTACTTTCCACAGTATGCATCCGATGAAGTGAGCTGTAGCTCACGAAAGCTTATGCTCAAATAAATTGGTTAGTCTCTAAGGTGCCACAAGTACTCCTTTTCTTTTTGCGAATACAGACTAACACGGCTGTTACTCTGAAACCTGAGATGCTACAGTCCCTCATAATGCTCCAGACTGAGCAGATGCATGCCTGCCCTTCCCTTCAACACATTCAGAACTCTTTCCCATGCCCTGCCCAAACTCCACCCGCAAATTCCTTTCCGCTGTCTGGGACTTCTTCCTTTCCTGTTCACTCCATCTCCACAGACACCTTTTCAGATGATAGCTGGACTTACACACAGCTCTGAAAGTCAGCCCTCCCCTGGTACCTCCTCTCCTCCCAAGCACGTGTGTGTGCTGGCGTAGTTTTTTGTGCAATAAAAGCAAAGTTTTTTGAATGATAAGCACTCTTTGTTTCCTGGAAATTGTGACAGCAGATGGAAGCAACATGTAAACAAGCAATTTAATCGTTTGCTCACATTGAGTCCTAGGCCACAAAAATCACAAGTAGTTTCTTGCAAAACTTGATTTCATTAAGCATTGTAGTCCAGCGCATAGCAACATACGTTACTGGTTCTCATCTTTAGTGTTGTCTCAAAGTCTCCCTGATTTCAGTTGCCTCCCACTGTGCCCCTCTAATAGCCCAGGTATCTGGCTGCTCAAATGCAGCAGCCAGGTGGTCTGCCTCAGCAGTCCACCCATGAGCAAACTTTTCACCCTTACCTTCACAAATATTGTGCAATGTGCAACATGCAGCTATGACCATGGGAATATTATCTTAATTGAGCTCTAACCTGCCATAAAGGCATTGCCAGCATGCCGTTAATCTGCCAAACACACATTCCATGATCATCCTGCCCCTACTCGGCCTATTGTTGAACCGCTCCTTACTGCTATCTAGGTTTCCAGTATAAGGCTTCATGAGCCATGGCATTAAGGGGTACGCCGGGTCTCCTAGGAGCATTATGGGCATTTCAATATCCCCTACTGTAATCTGGCCTGGAAAGAAAGCCCCTGCTTGCAGCTCTCTGTACAGGCTGGTGTTCCTGAAAATAAAAGCGTCATGGAACGCTGGGATGGAAAGCAATGGATGGAAAACAATGCATCACGGGACAATGAGCCCGGACCCATGATGCGCTGCAATCCACTCTGCTTTCCCACAAGACCTAGCAGCAGAAGGTGGAGAGCTGAACTGTGGGATAGCTCCCCACAGTGCATTGCTTTGTCGAAGCTACTGCCCCGAGCGGGGACACGCTTTGCTGACAGAGGAAGAGAAAACATGAACATGAAACAAATTTCTTTTAGCACTTTTTGATCATTGACAAAACTTTTGGTGAAAAAACTCTGCCAGTGTAGACATGGCCTGAGATTGACTAGAAATAAGGTGTGAACTTTTAACAGGTTTCAGAGTAACAGCCGTGTTAGTCTGTATTCGCAAAACAAACAGGAGTACTTGTGGCACCTTAGAGACTAACCAATTTATTTGAGCATAAGCTTTCGTGAGCTACAGCTCACTTCATCAGCTGTAGCTCACGAAAGCTTATGCTCAAATAAATTGGTTAGTCTCTAAGGTGCCACACGTACTCCTTTTCTTTTTGCGAACTTTTAACAGTGAGCTTAATTAACCACTGGGACAATTTCCCAAAGGTCATGATGGATTCTACTCCTTTGGCAGTTTTTAAATCAAGGTAGGATATTTTTCTTAAAGATCTGATCTAGTTCAAACAGGCATTAATTCGAGGCAGCCCTGTGGCCTGTGATACAGAAGGTCAGATGAGATAATTGCAGGGTCTCTTCTGGCATGGCAATCTATGAACATCTCAAATGTCTCCTGGCACCCCCCCCCGCCCCCTGCTGCAGCTCCACCCCCTGCCCTCCTCCCCCAAATCCACCCCACCCCCTGCCCTCCTCCCCCAGCTCCACCCCCACCTGCCCCTCTCCCCCACCTGTCCCCTGCCCCACCCCGACCTCCTCCCCTAGCTCCAACCCCACCTGCCCCTCTCCTCTCACCTGCCTCCTCCCCAGCTCCACCCCCACCTGCCCCTCTGCCCCAGCTCCACCCCCTATCCTCATCCCCACCTGCCCTCCTCCCCTAGCTCCAGCCCCACCTGCCCCTCTCCTCTCACCTGCCTCCTCCCCAGCTCCACCCCCACCTGCCCCTCTGCCCCAGCTCCACCCCCTACCCTCATCCCCACCTGCCCTCCTCCCCTAGCTCCAGCCCCACCTGCCCCCTGCCCCAGCTCCACCCCCTGACCTCCTCCCCTAGCTCCACCCCCTCGGCCCCCACCTGCCCTAGCTCCATCCCCACCGAGGGTACAGGGTGTGTATGTAACCAAGGTTACATGTACACGTCAAGGAGGGGTCAGGTTGCGCGGGCAGGAGCCGTGACTGATTCTCCTGTCCGCCCTGTGAGGCGGTCCTGGCGGAGGGATCCCTCGGCGCCTGCGCTCTCAGCTTTACCTGCCCCCCCCAACTCCGGCGAGTTCCCTCCCGAGGAGGCACATGCGCAGCGTGGGGCGGAATGGTCTACGGGAGGGAGGCGCACGCGCAGAGGGAGTGGTGCTTGCTCCCGCCCCCGGGCTACGTGACTCCGTACGCATGCGCAGAAGCTGAGGGCCGCCGGAAGGTTCCCTGAAACGCATAGCGTGCCCAGACACCCTGTCTCACCTCGCGCATGCGTACGGAGGCGGCGCCGTTCCGTCCCTTCCGCCCCGTGGTGCGGCGCTTGCGCAATGGCCGCGAATAGGCTTCTCACCCCGGCGGAAGGATCGAGAAGTCACCGCTCTTGTTGTCACGTGGTACGACTCATCACTGCGGTGCGGATGTGCCCGGCTGGCGGGGCCGTCGGCGCAGGCGCACTGAGCTGGTTTCGCCGCCGCGCTGCCCCTTCTCCTCTCGGTCCACCCAGGCTCATTGTGCGGAGGGAGCCAGCGAGGAGACCGCTCCGGCCGCGTTCTGCCCGACCGCCCCTCCCCCGCGGCCCGCGCGCGCCGCTCGCCAACGGCAGCTCCGACCGCCTCGCGCCCGCCCTCGCTCGCTCGCGCGCGCGCGCCGGGTGGCTGATTCGCTCGCGCCCGCCCCGCTGGGGTTGACCGGGGCCGCGCCGGCGCCGCCATGTTGAAGCAGCCGCAGCCGCTGCCCCCGCAGCCCCCGCCGGGCGGCCCCGTGCCCCAGGCCGGGCCCCCGCCCGCCCGCAAGGCCCCGCCGCCGGGGGCCGCCCCCAGCCCCAACGGCAGCCTGAGCCCCAGCGGCGGGGCGGGGCGGGCGGCGGCGGCCCCGGGCGGGGGAGGCGGCGGCCCCGGAGGAAGCGGCGGCGGCACCAGGTAACAGCGGGGCTCTGGAGGGAGGGGGTCACCCCTCCTCGTGCGCGGGCCGGGGGGGCTGCCGGGCGGGTCCCGGGACTGCGCGCGCCCGCGGGGGGGGGGCAGCGCGAGCGTGGTGCTGGTTGGCCGGTGCTGCAGCCAATCCCCGCCCGGCGGCGCGAGGGAGAGGGAGACCCCTCCCCAAAGCTCTGGCAGTGCGGGGTTGGGACCCAGGCGTCCGGGCTCCCAGCCCGCCCCCGAGCCGGGGAAGAACCCAGGCGTCCGGGCTCCCAGCCTGGGGAGCCCTGCCGCGAGCGGCAGAGCCTGTGGGGCCCCTCCCGGGCGCGGGGGGCGCGGGCCAGGGCCCGGGGGCGCAGCGGTTCTGTAACTCTCTCTCCCTGTGGTTTGTTTCAGGGGGCAGAGCACAGGGAAGGGGCCTCCCCAGTCTCCAGTAAGTACCTGCGGCTCTGCTAAAGGGGAGGGAGAGAGGGAAACCTCATGCTGGTCTCCCAGGAGGGCCAGGCTGTCTGTTGCACTGACTTCCTGATCAAGAGCCTCTTTTCCTCCGCAGCAGCCAGCGGTGGCTGGGCAGGCCCTTCCTCTTTCTTGAGAACATGGCATGGGCTGGGGATGGCTTGCGCTGGCCTCCGTTAACGCCTCAGACAATATAGTCTCCATTCTGCTCTTCCCACAGGCCTCTGCTGGACTTTCCTGGCATTTCTTACTGTCTGCATCACAGTGCCAATGCAAGTTTAAATGTTTCCCAAAAATGTGTGCTAGAGAAGAGAGGGACCTGACCTGCCACCCAGCACTCTGACCTTTAACTGCTTCCCTGTGGCCCAGATCATAATGAGTGTGTCTCATAGTTTTTTGGTAGCACTAGCTTCCCTTGGATCTCAAGGGACACCAGTGTGACAGGAGTCCGCAGTGAGCCAGCCAGTTCCTTTGGGGCCTGGAGCAAGATGGAGCCAGACGGGTGTCATTCCTCACCCCCTGAGCCAGTCAGTCCAGATTGGAACTAGTGCCCTCTGGAGGGGGAAAGTCCCATATCTCCTGAGCCAATTTCTTCCTCCAACCCAGGGCCAGATTGGAATTCTAGAGGTGAAAGGTCCCATAATTGCCTTCTCAATCCCCAGGGGGTATCTGCTTTTAAATTGGTCCCTCCCCTTCACTCCAAGTATGCAGCTGAACACCTCCCCACTGGCTTCCCATCACTGGGAGGGCGGGGTGTTCGGCTCTGAAAAGCTGCTTTAGAAGAGGTGTTCTGCTTCAGGTTCATGGTCATGATGCCCAAATCTAGTCTGCTCTCCTCCCAAGCCCAAGGATGTGTTCTCTGGTTCCCTGAAGTTGGATCCTCTGCCTTGTGTGTTGGCAGTACCAAATGCTGCAGCCAGAATCTACTCTCAGCAGAGCTGTTGGCTCAGTCCCTGTAGCGGAGCGGGGGGGCGGGGCATGAGGCACAGCTGCATGGGAGTTGCAGTGCTAGTGGGAGTACAGAGTCGCTAGTGGGACTCTGACATCCAGCTGTCTCTCTCTCAGATCCACCTTGGAGGAGGTTTCCCTGCAGTGCTGTCTCTTCCCTCTCACTGGGCCATGTGCTGGGGTTGCTGGGTGAGATTCTCTGGCTTGGGTTACGCAGGAGGCCAGACTGGATCATTCTGGCCTTAAGATCTGTGAATCCTTGGATTGGGTCCTCCTGGAAAAGAGGGGTAGGCTCACTCTGGGCCTGCTGGTGCAGATGGGGTTGGCATGAGCTCAGGGCTCCAAAGTTGGGGGTCATTCAGGACCCAAGCCTGCGTCTCCACACAGCAGCATGTAGCTGGCCCTGGAGTCGTACCCCAAGCATGCCCTGTAACTAGCATCGCAGAGGTGATCGCTGTTAGCACACCACTCATCCTGGTAACTGCCCTGGCTCCTAACACGGGCGCTGAGGGTGGTGCATACAGGGGAAGCCTAGGGGATGAAGGAGGTGTGTTCACTGCTCCTTGTTGATGGGTTCATCTCACTGTGTTAATGACAGGTGTTCGAAGGTGTCTATAACAATTCTCGAATGCTGCATTTCCTGACGGCTGTTGTGGTAAGTCCTGTCAGTTCCTGCTCCAGTGCTGAGGGGGTTGCCTAGCATGGTCCATTCAGGAGCAGGCTGTTGCTAGGGTCTTGGGGGCGGGGAGGAGTTTCTGACTGGGGGGGGTGGGGGGGGTCATACTGTCCCCTCTGTCAGAAACTCCCTGTTCCCAGCATTGGCCTTTGGGTTGGGAACTGGGGGGTGGGGGGGAGGGGTGTGTGTGTCATCCAGCAGGGCATGTCCATGGGAGTCTGGGGAGGGGGGATCTGGGGTATTTTCTGCTGGGGGGTGGGACTGGGCCTGTGGGAAGAGAGAGGAAAGGAGCAGCAGCTGTGTTGGTGGCAGGGGCAGGAGGGATAAGGAGCTGAGGGCCGGGTTGGCACTGCAGATTGCGTGATAATGCTGGCTGCCCCATGCCTGCGCTCATCATCAGAGCGTCGAAGCGCAGCACACAGCATCCAGAAACAGGTGTCTGTGCAGGAGGCCTGAATTCCCCCCACCTATGTGCCACTGTCCTCAGCGGGACTGGGGAGAGGTCACCGGCTGCTGTGTGTGTCCTGTTGTAGAAAGAGACGTTCTTGGGGGTGGTCTTGGAGTTTCACAGCCAAAGGTCTCACCCCATCCCAGTCTGCAAGCTGCCCCTGGGCTCTGGCAGCTCTTGCCCTCACAGTGGGTCACAGTGGTGGGCCCTCAGCTGAGTGGTGTTGCCTGGTTTAGGATAGTACGAGCCTCCGGAGTGCTGGCCATCCGGGAGCAGCCGTGAGTCTAGTAGGACTGTGTGTAACAGGTGCCCATGAGAGAGTGTGCTGTTTCCCAGCGTGATTCACTTCGGGCATCTCCTCTCTTTTCCCAATTCTGGGGGGTGAGCAGGGAGACCCTGGGAGCTGCAGTGGGGGTGGGGATGGTGTGAAGGAGAGACAGGTTGTGCTGTAGTGGAGGGGACCTTGGACCCTGTGGTATGTGCTTCCCCAGCCAGTGCTAAACTCTGGCTCTGTCCCCAGGGCTCCACGTGTGATGTGAAGGTGAAAAATGGCAGCACCTTTGAGGGGATTTTTAAAACCCTCAGCTCTAAGGTAAGCATCTGGGGGGATAGTGAAATGCTGGGGTCCTCATGGCTGGCCAGTCCTCTGGGAAGCAGGAGGCTGACTCTTGGGACAGGGCACACAGTGTCAGAGTTCCGTGGTGAACATCTGGGGTCCCCCCTGGGCAGTGGCAGGGCTGGCTCTTAGGACATGGCTCAGAGCATCTAAGCTCAGTGATTAACATGTTAGTCCTGGTGGAATTCTGCGCCAAAAAAAAATTAAAAATTCTGTGCACAATATTTTAAAATTCTGCATATTTTATTTGTCAAAATAACACAATATAATCAAAATACCTTTCCTATCAACAATACAGACAACAGCAAAAAAGATTCCCCCAGGAGTAAAGAGTTAAAGAAACCCCTACAACAACCCAGTTCCAGATTGGAGGGCTGGAGGGAGCTGTGTCATGCCCCCTTCCCCCCAGAGCCCAGGGGGCGACCCCCAGCCCAGACACCCCTCATGCCAGAGCCCAGCCCGTGGGACACCCCCTAGGCATCCCTCCCCCGAGCCCAGCCATGGGGTAACCCCCAGCCCAGACAGCAGTCCCTCCAGAGCCTTTAGTCCCCCACAACTTCTTTACTGTCTCACCAGGGCACATGGTGTGGTGCAGCCGTGCCCTTCCTCACACGTTGCCGGAGCTGGCTGGGTCGTCCCAGGCACTCTCCAGTCCCTGCAAGAATGGGGATCAAAAAGCGTGCAGCCTCCAGCCCAGCCAGGCTGGGTGCTCCAGTCACTGCAATCTGGGCACTGCAGAGCCCAGTGGCCCGAAATTCTGTGTGGAAAACAGGAAATTCTGTATTCTGCAGTGGTGCAGAATTCCCCCAGAAGTAACCGTGGGATCCTCCATGACAGTGGGAGGCTGGCTCCTGGGACAGGGCACAGAGCATCTGAGCTCTGTGGTGAACATGTGGGGTCCCCCATGGCAGGGGAAGGCCGGTTCTTGGGGCAGGGGCGCATTGTGCAGTAATGGTGGCTGTTTGCAGTTCGAGCTCGCTGTGGATGCGGTGCACAGGAAGACCCCGGATCAGCTGGTGGGACCTAAGCGGGAGGACATCGTGGACACCATGGTCTTCAAGCCCACGGATGTCATGCTGGTGCATTTCCGCAATGTTGATTTCAATTACGCCACCAAAGGTAATGCTGGCCCTCTGGATGGGGCCTGTCCCTGCTTGGGGCTGGGGGGGTCGCCCAGAAGGGGTGGCAGACCTTATGGCCCATTGTCTGCTCCTAGACAAGTTCACGGACTCTGCCATCGCCATGAACTCCAAGGTGAACGGGGAGCACAAAGAGAAGGTGCTGCAGCGCTGGGAAGGAGGGGACAGCAACAGTGATGACTATGACCTGGAGTCTGACATGGTAAGAACCTCGCTCCTCCTTGCATTCAGAGCCTGGGGTGTGGTGGGCAGGGGCTAGGTTGGGGAGAAGGCTCTGGGGTACCCAGATCCCTTCTGCTGCTTGGCGTTCAGCGCTGGGGGCTCTGCAGAGCCTGTATCTAACACTTGACCTTGTTGCAGTCTAATGGCTGGGATCCCAATGAGATGTTCAAGTTTAATGAAGAGAACTATGGAGTGAAGACAACGTACGACAGCAGTTTGTCCTCCTACACGTGAGTGTGGCCCTGGGCTCTGTGTGGGAGGCAGCTGTTGCTCATGGGGAAGAACGTGTGATTCTTGGGTCAGTGCCTTCGTATCAGGCTACAAAGGCCAAAGGGGCTGCCCCTTTTGAGAAGAACTGCAGTACCACACAGGGCTCTGTTGAAAGAACAAGGGTGTCGCTCTCAGCAGTGAGGGAATAGTCAAGCTCAGGCTGGCTTTCATTTAAAGTCACACCTCCGTTGGAAGGAGTTTGTTCACTCTTGTTCCGTGCAAAAAAATAATCCTTTTCCAGCGTGTTTTCTTTGGGGATTTGTCTAGTCCGCCTCTCTGTTTTCCTGGGCCAATGGTTCTCAACCTATTTACCGCTGTGGGCTGTATATGCAGTTGTATGTATGTTGTGGGCCGCATCCACACAATATATATACTACCTATATGGACCTGAGGATGTGAGATGGGCCATATTGTATACCGATTGGGCCACATGTGGCCTGCAGGCCAGGGGTTGAGAAGCACTGCCCTGGGGAGTCGGACACTCTTTCCTTTGTCCTTGTGCGCCTTTCACATAGCAGAAGGGAGAGAGAGAGAGAGATTAGAATAGGAACAGGTGGTTTTAAACCCACAAAAACGGATAGGGGCAGGGGTGTGTGTGTGTGGTGGGAGGGGGTGGCTCAGGTCGGAGGACCTTGGATAGGAGCGTAGGGCAGGCTGGGTGCAAACATAGAAGTTGGAACTACCTCCAACTCCTTTTCTTTAATTGCCTTCATCTGGAGTTGATGTCCCTTTCATGTAGATTTTTTTGGTATAGAATTTCCTAAGAAAATATCCAGATTAAAAACTGTTTGGTAAGAAAATGTGTCTGGATGCATCTGAACCACAAAAGTGACAAGTGTTTGTGTGCACGTCCCTGCAGAGCCCAGCCTCGCTCCCTGTGCATCTGCGTGTGGTTGGGGTGCAGCTCTCCAGCATCCCAAACAGACAAGTGCTGTGTAGCTCTTGGTTCTGGAACTGCTCAGTGTGGTTCTGGGTGAAAGCAGCTCCTTGCTCATGCTTGCTTTTCATTGTTTAAAGCCTGTCAGTCTTCAGTTCCGAATTGCCCCAAGGCTGGCTTCTGCTCCCAAGTATCTGCTTCCTCCCCTGTCCGGTGGCTGCACCACTGCTACTCATGCCAAGCCAGGAGATTGCTTTTTCCACTTTGACAGCATGCAGGGTGATTTTCATCCTCCTTGTACTCAGATGGGCAAACCAATTCCAGAAACAGGCTTCCTTCAGTGGAGACCAGAGCAGCAATTGCCACCCAAAAGGGGGGGCTTCAGACAGCTCTGAGCCACAATGGCATCCTGCACTGCTGTTGAGAGGGTCAGCTGGCACTGAGGCCTGTCTCTGTCTGTCCCTGTCCTAGCGTTCCTCTAGAGAAAGATAACTCGGAGGAGTTCCGGCAGCGGGAAGCCCGGGCGGCCCAGTTGGCCCGGGAGATTGAGTCGAGTCCCCAGTACCGCCTGCGCATTGCCATGGAGAATGACGACGGACGGACGGAGGAGGAGAAGCACAGCTCTGTGCAGAGGCAGGTGTCCGGCAGGGACAGCCCCATCTTGGCCTCCAGGTGAGAGAGGTGTATGCACATGTGGGGTGGGGTGGGGAGGGTGTGGGAGCCGACGTAACACCTCTCCTGTCTGTGTCTGCAGGGAGGGCAAGTATGTCCCGCTGCCACAGCGCGTCAGAGAGGGCTCACGAGGAGGCGTCCGGTGCAGCAGCTCTCGGGGTGGGAGGCCAGGGGTGGGGTCCATGCCTCCTCGGGGCAGTGCGCACCATCCGGACAGCAACTCTAGTCCCGTCCCAGAGCAACGAGGGATCAATGGAGGTGAGATCCGGGGACCCATCTGAGAGGTTTCCTGGCGTGGGCTCCAGCAATGCCTGAGGCTGGTCTCCAGTGCCCTCCAGCCCAGAGTTCGCACACCGCTCTCTGGGAAGGCCAGGGACTATGTCCAAGCTGCTGCACCTGCCCTGTAACGCCCTCCTATGCTTGCTTGCTTTCCAGGACCCTCCCGAATGTCTCCGAAGTCCCAGCGTCCCATCCGGGGTGCCAAGACCATGTCTTCCCCGTCAAGCCGCCCTGTGGAGGTCTCGGCAGCTCCACCTGCAGGTAGGGGATCTTTCTGCAGGGCCTCGCCTATGCTCTGATGGCTAGAGAGGGGTCTGCAGCTGGAACATTCGCCCCAGTCACTGTTAGCCTGGTGGGCAGGAGGAGTGGCTGAGGGTTAACCTGCAGGGCCCTGTTGGAGCCGAGGGTGGTGGTTTATAGAGTCTGAGAGCCCTAGTTTGTGTAGCTGTCCCTGTGTCTCTCGTTGTGTATTGGGGGGATCAGGACCTATGTTCTCACCCCATCTCTAACCTTTCTTCCTGCAGTGGGCCGCATGTACCCTCCTCGCTCTCCCAAGTCTGCCTCAGCCACTCCAGTCTCTTCCCAGGATTCTTTGGTGGGATCCGCCGTGCCAGCAGCACCCGCATCCCCGTCGGAAGCCAGAACTGGCCTGGAGTCGAGTGTTTCCCCAAACCCCCCTTCTCCCAAAGTAGCAGCCCCCGTGCCAGCCACTGCTGTTGAGGGTAAGGCCCAGGGAGCAGCGTGGGGTTTCTGGGGACTGTTGTGGCAGCTGTGAGGAGATGGGCCTGGGGAGCCGTGCTGTGGAGCAGGGGTTGGGTGGGGGCAGGGTGGTGTAATGTGTTAAGGGATTCATAGAATATCAGGGTTGGAAGGGACCTCGGGAGGTCATCTAGTCCAACCTCCTGCTCAAAGCAGGACCAATCCACAATTTTTGCCCCAGCTCCCTAAATGGCCCCCTCAAGGATTGAACTCACAACCCTGGGTTTAGCAGGCCAATGCTCAAACCACTGAGCTATCCCTCATTTTCCTCTCCCAGGGAAGGAGGCTCCCACATCTGTGGCTAAAGATCCTGGCAGAACCTTGGAAGTGACCGGACCGTGTGAGCTCAACAAGGCAACCAATAAAGGTATGTGAGTTTAGGAGTCAGCACTGACAGGTCCGGGCCCCCAGCCACCCTGTGAAGCCTCTGAACCTGGTGTGTACCCCTGAGGGAGACCGTTCCAAGTTTCCGCTTCCCAAGCGAAGGGACCTGGGGAAGGAATGCAGGGGCCTGCATCCTCCTGTTGGGGGTGTCTTCTGTGACCTGTGTCTCCCATGGAAGCATAATCCATCTGTGTTGGCAGAGCTTCAGTGATGCTGCAGGGTGGGTAGTGGGGGGTTGCCCTGTGCCTGGGGGCACCCTGAGGCTGCAGCAGCCCCTCAGCTCACTCTGTGCTGTTCTCCACAGCAGGGCTGCAGAATGAGCAGAAGCGGACCCAGCTGGAGGAGCTGCGCAAGTTTGGGGCCCAGTTCAAGGTAAGGCCCGGTGACCGCAGGGAGGCCGGGGGGAGTGGGCGTGTCTGGGCTGGGCTTACCACCAGTATCTGGCTCCCCCACAGCTCCAGCCGAGCAGTTCCCCAGAGACCAGCCTGGAGTCCTTCAGTGCCAGGCCCAAGGAGCCTCTGGAGGGCAAGGAGAAGGCCCTTGAGCCGGGCATCTGCGAGGGGCCCGAGGAGACACCCGCTGTGAGCATGGTGCCAAAGCCCAGCGGGACCAGCCTGGAGCTGCTGCCGGAGAGTGGCAAAGAGGAGAAGGGGCTGTGTGAGGTGGCCGAGCAGCAGGTGGCCAGCCCCCCGGGCAAGGGCGAGCCCGAGGACAAAGAAGAGGGGCCTGTGTCCGAGTGAGTCTGCAGTGGAGGGCCTGGGGGGCTCTCACTTGGGGGCGGGTTGGATGGGGACGCTGAGCTTTCCAGGGTTTTTAACCCTGATTTGTCCTGCGTTGGTTTCAGGCAAGTGAAGAAATCGACTCTGAATCCCAATGCCAAGGAGTTCAACCCCTCGAAAACACTGCTCTCCGTGGTGAGTGGTCTGGGCTGGGAGGAGTGGGAGCCCCATTGGCTCCAGCGGCTGCTGATCCTCCCCATTGCTGGTGGGGATCTGGCTGGGCCCCATGCTCAGCTGCTCTGTCTCTGCTTCCAGAACAAGTCAACGAGCACCCCCACGTCACCGGGCCCTCGTGCCCATTCCACTCCCTCCATCCCAGTGATCACAGCCGGCCAGACGGGCATGTACAGCCCCCAGTATATTTCCTACATACCTCAGATCCACATGAGCCCTGCTGTCCAGGTGAGCCCCACCCCACTGCTGTACTGGGGGGAGGAGTTGGGGAAGCTGCAGGGGTGTGGGGGGAGCAGGGCCTGTCCAGAGGGGTTCGGGGGGAGCTGCAGGGATGGGGGATGAGGGAGCAGGGTCTGTTGGGGCGGGAGCTGCAGGGGTGGGGGAGCAGGGCCTGTCCAGAGCGGGGGCAACTGGGAAGGGTGTGGGGGATGGGGTGGGAGCAGGGCCTATCCAGAGTATGGCGGGGGGCTGCTGAGGGTGGGTAAATGTGTTTGGGGCTAGGGGTCCCTGTCCTCTGGGGGGAGCTCTCCTTGTTCTCAGGTAATCACCCTGCTGCTGCTCTCTCGTTGCAGGCGCCCCAGATGTACCCCTACCCTGTCTCCAGCTCTGTGCCTGGCCAGCAGGGCAAGTACCGAGGGGCCAAAGGTGAGCCTGGCGTTTCCCAGTGTGGCATAGCAAGTCTGGCACCAGCTGCGCTGATGGGAGGGGAGCTAGCTAAAGCATGGGCAGAGCTCCCCTCCCTGGTGGCTGGGCCAAAGGGCAAGATTGGGATGGGTGGGGCTAGCCTGGAGCCCCTCCCAGGGCAGCAGATGCTGATCCACTGGAGTGATGGGATGTCTGGGGAGAGGTGGCAGCAGAGACCATCGTGTGGGGCTGGAGGGGAGGGTCCCTCATCATGGGGTTGAGGCCATATGCTCCGTTTTGAGCAGCTGGCTCCTTTTCCCACAGGTTCCCTCCCACCCCAGCGCTCGGACCAGCATCAGCCAACATCCGCCCCCCCCATTATGCAGGCGGCAGCGGCAGCAGGGCCCCCCCTGGTAGCAGCTACGCCCTACTCCTCCTATATTTCCTATAACCCCCAGCAGTTCACGGGGCAACCCACCATGATGCAGCCTATGGCGCACTACCCTTCTCAGGTAAGGACCTCGGGGAGGGGAGGGAGGAGCATGGCAGAGCATGGGGGTGAAGTGAGAAAGGCCCTTCTGTCCCATTGCAGCCTCGGTGGGGCCAACTCGGGGCAGAGGGGTGAGTGTGTGGGGATGGTCTGTCTAACAGCCATGGGGCCCGGCCCTTCCAGCCTTTGGGGACAGAGAGGTGTACTGGGGGTGGTGAGGGGTGAGCATGCAGGGATGGTGCCTCTAACAGCCGTGAGGTATGGTTCTTCCCTTGCAGCCTGTATTCGCCCCCATGCTGCAGAGCAACCCCCGCATGATGACATCTGGCAGCCACCCCCAGGCCATTGTGTCGTCCTCCACGCCCCAGTACCCTCCCTCGGAGCAGCCCACGCCCCAGACGCTCTATGGTGAGTCTGTAGGCTGGGGCCGGGGAGCCCCGGGGGCTGGGACCAGTTCTGCTGCTCTGGGTCTGACTGGGTGTCTCTCTCCAGCTACAGTTCATCAGTCTTATCCCCACCATGCAACACAGCTGCACCCCCACCAGCCTCAGCCAGCCACCACCCCGACAGGGAACCAACAGCAGGCCCAGCATGCTGCCCCCAGCCCCGTACAGGTGAGGGGGGACCTCCCCCAGGGCTGAGGGGGAGGGTAGTGGGGGGGGGAGGGTTTGACCCCCTGACCCTGCTCACTACATTCCTGTGTCCTGGCGCAGCACCAGGCTGGGCAGCCGCCCCACCTGGCCAGTGCCCAGCAGCAGCAGAACCTGTACCACACAGCCACGCTGACGGCCACGCCACCCTCCATCACGCCAGGGCCCAGCGCCCAGTCCCCCCAGAGCAGCTTCCCCCAGCAGGCTGTCTACGCCATCCACGCCCACCAGCAGCTGCAACACAGCTACACCAACATGGCCCATGTCACCCAGGTAGGTGGTAGGGCAGCAGGGCTGCGGGCACTGCGCGGGCCCCACCCGCCAACGCTCATCCCCCTGCTCTCCCCTCCCACAGGCCCATGTCCAGACTGGAATAACAGCAGCACCGCCCCCTCACCCTGGGGCGCCTCATCCCCCCCAGGTCATGCTGCTCCACCCCTCGCAGACCCATGGGGGGCCCCCCCAAGGCGGCGTGCCACAGAGCGGGGTGCCCACCCTCTCAGCCTCCACACCATCTCCATACACCTATATAGGACACCATCAAGGTCAGTGCTGGGGGTGGGGGGATGTCTCAGAGGCTCAGGACTGGTGGGTGTGTGTGATGGGTCAGGCTGGTACCAGAGTAACCCCCCACCCTCCATGCTGGCAGGGTGTTGAGGGGCTACCATTCCTTCCCTGAGCTGGGGGGGCGGGCCCGTGGCAGCTCTGAGAGATGATGGAGGGTCCAATGAGCGGAACAGGCCTGCAGTGCTCATTGCCCCAGGAGATGGGTGTGGTGAAGGGCATAGATGTAGCAGTGTGAGGGGAGAGGATAGGGCCTGTTTGGCTGCAGGAGGAAGGAGAGGTGTTGTGGGCTTGTTTTTCCCATCTCCCTAATCCTGGGGCAGGGCCCATGAGGGGGGCTCGGGGTGGAGTGGGGTGGAATAGGCCACCTGGGTGGGTAGGTGGGCAGGCAGGTGGGCTGCTGCCCTGTCTCCCTGCTGGGGGTCCTGTCCTGCTTTGCTCACTAACAATCTCTGCTCTCTTTCTAGTTCAGTCTCACCCATCCCAGCAGCTCCCATTCCACCCCCCTGGAAATTGAAGCCTCGATTCCTGACTGTGAACTGAACTCCCAGCGCCGGCCCCTGCCCGGGATCCGGTTTGCTCCTTCTGCCCCCTTGTATGTGCCCCGGCCTGGCAGCTGGGCCCTGAGGTGGAGCACCCAGCCTGCCCCTTACGGTGCCACAGCTGGGGGCGGGGCTTTACCAAGCACCTTTTTTGTTGGTTTGCAGAGCGCACAGCGGCAAGAGCCACCTGCCCCTGGCTTCTGGAGCCGCCATGGTTTTATTTTCTATTATTTATAACTCCAATCGGGCTGTTAAACAGAGTGTTGGGCTCCCCTCCCCTAGTAATGCGAACACAGGAGCAGACCAGACTGATGACCACCGACTTTTTATTACATAAAAATATTTAAAAAGTGGGAAAAAAAATAAAATAAAATTTTAAACTAACTCCATTGTGGGTGTTGGGGTGAGTCTCTGGGGGCTTGGGGGGAAAGAATAGCCTGGGTGGGGGTTGGAGTTCTGGCTTCTGTTCTCTTCTCTCTGTCCCTTCATTTCTGCTGTTCGGGGTGGGCCCTAGCCTAAGCCTGGCTGTGAGGCAGGCATGCACTCACTGCTGACAATCCCTGTAAAGGAGTGGCTAAAAGTAGCATGGGGCAGCCAGAAAGAAGCCTGTGAAGGGGGAAGTGAGATCTGCTGCTGCCCCTCAGCTGGAGCAGGGGGTGGGTGGCAGGACTCCCCCCTGCTAGTGGCATCCAGCTGCTCCTGGAAGGGGTGAAGGAGCCTGGGGCTCTGCAATCCATGCTGGGGGGAGGCTTTTCCCCCCCATCCCATCTCTGCCCTGACTTCAGCCAGGGTAGTTTGTCCCTATTTGCCCTTGTGCCACCATCCTCCTTTGGCTTCATCAGCTCCCAGCTGTGCTCCGTGGGAGCTAATCCACCCCCTTCCCCCACTGCTTTGCTCAGCAAGCACCCAAAGCTGGGTGCTGCCCCCCTGCTAGTCCACTGGGCCCTGGACGAGAGCAGGGCCCTCTAAGGAATCAGTGCTGCCTGGTCCCTGCAGGGCTAGCATCACTATCAGAGCCCAACCCGTTGGGGGGATGTGAGCCTCTGGCACCAGCTCTCCCATGCCAGAAGTCCCCTCCAGCACACCGCACCCTGAAGAAGCAGGAAGAACCCAGCTGTGATTCGCACCTTTATTAACAAAAGAAACCAAACAGCAAGAAGCTGCCTATGCCCTGCTAGCCCCCTGCTGGAGGGGCTCTGGGCAGGGGAGCAGTTCGATTTCTGTTGCCCCACAGCAGCAGCTTGCACCCAGCTCTCGGTGACTGTGATGCTGCCGCCATAAACAGGTTCTTGGGGCATCCCCACACAGAGCAGGACACCAGACCAAACTAGCCCCTCCCCCACTGTTTGCAGACACAGGCCTGGGGGCAGAGCTGGGTCAGCCCAGCCTTTAAGCTCCCCACTTGTCATCGTCTGGCCCCATTTCCAGCGTCTTGGTGACCACGCCGGTGCCAATAGTGCGGTTGCCATCACGCAGTGTGAAGCGCTGACCTTCCTCCAGCACCATGGGCTGCCGCAGGGTGAGGGTCAGGGCTGCGTCCTCGCCGGGCATCACCATCTCCTGCCATGGGGGAAGAGTGGGGGCAGGTCAGAGCGGCATAGGTTGGCCACTGGCCACCACTGACCAGGATGGGGAGGAAGTTTGGGGAAAAGGAGGGCTGTGGCTGGGGGCAGGATAGGAGGGCTCTGTACCTTTCCAGGGGGCAAGATGGTCCGACAGGCCATGTCCCAGGTAAGGGAGAACATGACAGGCATGTAGTTAGAGACGAAAGGCTTGTGCCGCCCACCCTCCTCCTTGCTGAGGATGTACACCTGGGGGCACAGAGGGAGAGACTGTTACCACCCAGCAGCCCTCCGTCCCCCACCCCACCCCCCAGCCAGCCCACTGCTGCAACTGCCCCAGCACAGGCCCCACCTGGGCCTCGATCTTCTGATGGGGCTTGATGGAGCCCGGTTTGCACATCACCATGCCACGCCGCACATCCTCCCGCTTCAGCCCCCGCACCAGCGCGCCAAGGTTGTCCCCGGCCTCGGCCCGCTCCAGGTTCTGGTGGAACATCTCAATGCCTGTGGGGAAGTGATGGGGTGAGCTCGGGTTCCCCAGCCTGGGCAGTGGGGTTCTCCCAGCACTGGGAGGGGAGAGGTGAGGGGTTCTGTTAGCTGCACCCCCTACCTGTCACCACGGAGCGCAGGTTCCGGTTGTGCCCCACAAATTCGCACTCCTCCCCTTTCCTGACGATGCCACGCTCCAGTGTCCCCGTCACTACGGTCCCACGCCCTGCAAGGCAGAGGGGTCAGTGCCAGGGCGCCCTGGGGAGGGGGGGGGTGTCCCTGGAAAGGCACGGGGCGGGGGGGACAGCGGGCATTACCTGGGATGGAGTAGATTGACTCGATGGGCAGCAAGAACGGCTTGTCCAGCTCCCTCGTGGGCAGCGGGATGTGCATGTCGACCGCGTCCAGCAGCTTCAGAATGGAGTTCAGTCCCAGCTCGGGGCTGCGGTGCTGGGGGAAGGGAGGGCATTATCATGGGCAGCGGGCAGGTGAGGCACTGCTGAGAGGGTGGGGGAAAGAAGGGGGCACTCACCTCCAGGGCGCAGAGGGCAGAGCCCACAATGACGGGCGTCTTCTCCCCATCGTAGCCAAACTCGGAGAGCAGCTCCCGGATCTCCAGCTCCACCAGCTCCAGCATCTCCTGGTCCTCCACCGCATCCGCCTTGTTGATGTACACCACAATGTGCCGCACCCCGATCTGAGGGGGCCACAGGGTGAGGGACAACCCAGCCAGCCCCAGCCCGGTCCTTGGGGAGGGGATCCCCTGACTCACAGCCCACACCCAGGACTTCTGGCAAAGACCCCTGTGACACTCTGTACACCACAACAGCACCCTGTCAGCCCCATATTCACCACTGCGATAGGATTATGACTTGATTGGTACAAAGTCTGCCTTGTGAGGTACAGAAGAACATAAGAATGGCCCTATTGGGTCAAAGGTCTATCTAGCCCAGTATCCTGTCTAATGACAGTGGTCCAATGCCAGGTGCTCCAGAGGGAATGAACAGAACAGGGAATCATCAAGTGATTCATCCCCAGTCGCTCATTCCCAGCTTCTGGCAAACAGAGGCTAGGAACACCATTTCTGCCCATTCTGGCTAATAGTCATTGATGGACCTATCCTCCATGAATTTATCTAGTTCTTTTTTGAATCCAGTTATGGTCTTGGCCTTCACAACATCCTCTGGCAAGGAGTTTCACAGGTTAACTGTGCGTTGTGTGAAGAAATACTTCCTTTTGTTTGTTTTAAACCTGCTGCCTATTAATTTCACTGGGTGACCCCCTAGTTCTTGTGTTATGAGAAGTAGTAAACACCACTTCCTTATCTACTTTCTCTACACCAGTCATGATTTTATAGACCTCAATCATATCCCCCCTTAGTCATCTCTTTTCCAAGCTGAAAAGTCCCAGTCTTATTAATCTCTCCTCATACAGCAACCGTTCCACAGCCCTAATCATTGCTGTTGCCTTTTCTGAACCTCTTCCATTCCAATATATCTTTTTTGAGATGGGGCAACCACATCTGCACACAGTATTCAAGACGTGGGCGAACCAGGGATTTATATAGAGGCAACAAGATATTTTCTGTCTTATTATCTCTTCCTTTCTTAATGATACCCAACAGTCTGTTTGCTTTTTTGACTGCTGCTGCACATTGAGTGGATGTTTTCAGAGAACTCTCCATGATGACTCCAAGATCTTTCTTGAGTGGTTAGGATTATGTTTTTCAATGTGCATTACTTTGCATTTATCAACATTAAATTTCATCTGCCATTTTGTTACCCAGTCACCCAGTTTTGAAAGATCCTTTTGTAGCTCTTTGCAGTCTCCCAAAGTCTTAACTATCTTTAGTAATTTTGTATCATCTGCAAATTTTGCCACCTAATTGTTTACCCCTTTTTCCAGATTGTTTACGAATATGTTGAATAGGACTGGGCCCAGTACAGACCCCTGGGGGACCTCACTATTTACCTCTCTCCATTCTGAAAACTGACCATTTATTCCTACCCTTTGTTTCCTATCTTTTAACCAGTTACCAATCCATGAGAGGACCTTCCCTGTTATCCCATGACAACTTACTTTGCGTAAGAGCAGTGACTCAAACTTTTGCCCTGGTGACCCCTTTCACATAGCAAGCCTCTGAGTGTGACCTCCCTTATAAATATATTAAATGTTTTCAGTTTAACATCATTATAAATGCTGGAGGCAAAGCAGCGTTTGGGGTGGAGGTTGACAGCTCACGACCCCCCATGTAATAACTCGTGACCCCCTGAGGGGTCCCGACCCGCAGTTTGAGAACCCCTGCGTAAGAGCCCTTGGTGAGGGACCTTGTCAAAGGCTTTCTAAAGATCTAAGTACACTATATCCACTGGATTCCCCTTGTCCACATGCTTCTTGACCCCCTCAAAGAATTCTAGTAGATTGGTGAGACATAATTTCCATTTACTAAAACCATGTTGACTCTTCCTACAACAAATTATGTTCATCTATATGTTTGACAATATTGTTCTTTAGTATAGTTTCAACCAGTTTGCCCAGTACTAAAGTCAGGCTTACCGGTCTGTAATTGCCGGGGTCACCTCTGGAGCCTTTTTAAAAATTGGAGTCACATTAGCTATCCTTCAGTCATCTGGTACAGAAGCGGATTTAAATGATGGGTTACAGACTACAGTTAGTAGTTCTGCAATTTCACATTTGAGTTCCGTCATAACTCTTGGGTGAATCCCACCTGGTCCTGGTGACTTATTACTCTTTAATTTATCCATTTGTTCCAAAACCTCCTCTAATGATACCTCAATCTGGGACAGTTCCTCAGATTTGTCATCTAAAAAGAATGGCTCAGGTTTAGGAATCTCCCTCACATCCTCAACCGTGAAGACCGATGCAAAGAATTCATTTAGTTTCTCCACAATGGCCTTATCATCCTTGAGTGCTCCTTTAGCGCCTTGATCGTCCAGTGGCCCCACTGGTTGTTTAGCAGGCTTCCTGCTTCTGATGTACTTAAAAGCATTTTTGCTATTATTTTTTGAGTCTTTGGCCAGCTGTTCTTCAAATTCTTTTTTGGCCTTCCTAATTATATTTTTATACTTTCTTTCCCAGTGCTCCTTTCTATTCTCCTCACTAGGATTTAACTTCCCCTTTTTAAACAATGCCTTTTTGCCTCTCACTGCTTCTTTTACTTTGTTGTTTAGCCACAATGGCTCTTTTTTGGTTCGCTTACTATGTTTTTTAATTTGGGGGCTACATTTAAGCTTGCAGGGGTTTCACTTTATGGGGGCTACATTTAAGCTTGCAGGGGTTTCACTTTTTGCGCTGTAACTTTTAATTTTTGTTCAACTAACTTCCTCATTTTTGTGTTGTCCCCCTTTTTGAAATTAAATGCTATAGTGTTGGGCTGCTGTGGTGTTTTTCCTGCCACAGGGATATTAAATTTAATTATATTATGGTCACTATTACCAAGCGGTCCAGCTATATTCACCTCTTGGACCAGATCGTGTGCTCCACTTAGGTCTAAATCAAGAATTGCCTCTCCTCTGGTGAGTTCCAGGACCAGCTGCTCCAAGTACCAGTCATTTAAGGTGTCAAGAAACTTTTATTTCTGCATCCCATCCTGAGGTGATATGTACCCAGTCAATATCGGGATAGTTGAAATCCCCTATTATTATTATTATTATTATTGAGTTTTTAATTTGAATAGCCTCTCTAATCTCCCTGATCATTTCCCAGTTGCTATCACCATCCTGGTCAGGGGGTCAGTAGTATCTCCCTACCGCTATATTCTTGTTATTAGAGCATGGAATTACTATCCATAGAGGTTCTATGGTACAATTTGATTCATTTACCATTTTTACTTCATTTGATTCTACGCTTTCTTTCACATATCGTGCCATTCCCCCACCAGCATGACCTGTTCTGTCCTTCTGATACATTTTGTACCCTGGTATTACTGAGTCCCATTGATTATCCTCATTCCACCAAGTTTCTGTGATGCCTATTATATCACTATCCTCATTGAATACGAGGCTCTCTAGTTCACCCATTTTATTATTTAGACTTTAGCATTGGTATATAAGCACTTAAAAAACTTGTCTCCTTTTAGCTGTCTGCAGTTACACGATGTAATTGAATGGGACTCTTATTTGATTGTTTCTGATCAGACCCTGCCTGTATTTTATCATTACCCATCCTCTCATCCTCACTAGGACATAGAGAATCTCTATTAATAGATCCTCCCCTAAGGGATGTCTCTGTCCGAACCATGTGCTCTTCCACATCTGATGGCTTTCCCCCAGCCCCTAATTTAAAAATTGCTCTATGACCTTTTTAATGTTAAGTGCCAGCAATCTGGTTCCATTTTGGTTAGGTGGAGCCCATCCTTCCTGTATAGACTCCCCCTCTCCCAAAAGCTTCCCCAGTTCCTAATAAATCTAAGCCCCTCCTCCCTACACTATTGTCTCATCCACACATTGAGACCCTGCAGTTCTGCCTGTCTAACCGGCCCTGCACGTGGAACTGGGAGGTATCATGTTAAAAGTCTTGAGCTGTTGAACATTAATCTCCTGTTGGACTGTAGGTGCTGTCACTGGATGGGAAGTTATGAAGTTTTGCTGTGTATGTGTTTGTGAAATATGTTGTTGTGAGGTTGGGAGACAACCACAACCAGCCTTTCAGGTACAACAACAGAAGGGCCAGACAACACTGATGGCCCATTAAGGGGAATCCACACTCCCAGGGCCTGTCCCAGGAGTGTGTACAATGGAGACCTCTCAGAGAGAGCAGGTACGCAGTGGAGGCTGCTTGACTCAATCATAGCAAAGGCTCTTTCCCGCAAGCTGGAAGAAGCTATAAAAGGGGGAAGTGACATCATCAGTGGTCCTCACCCACCACAACTCAACACCTGGAAACCCGGCTGGAAGACACGGAACTGGGAAGGGGGTCCCAGGCTGGAAAGGAGAACCCCACCCTGCGTATTCAGAAACTCTACCATCTCCCAGGGTGAGATACGGCCTGATTCAAATCCTGCCTAGTTAATAGAACTCAGACTGCAAATGTGTTTTATTTCTTAAGTAACCAACTTTGAGCTGCATGCCTATTACTTATAATCACTTACAATCCATCTGTCTGTCGCTAACAAATCTGTTTGGTATTTTACCTACAATAGCGCATTTTGCTTGAAGTGCTTGGGGAATCTGCTCAGGGTGCAAGGGTTGGTGCACACACACTTTCCTTTGTAGAAGGAGCAGACTGGGTAATAAACTTACACCAGCCAGGCTTCTGACCAGGGCAGGACAGTCCAGGTCTGGGATCCTCAGCTGCGGAGCTGGGGGAAATTGGCTGGAGTCTCTCTAGTGTTGGTTCATGAGTAGCTAGGAGAAGCATTCATTTAACTCAGCTGGCGGTGTCCCTGCCTGTGGATGGCTGTGTGCGTGCAGGACCTGGAGGGGTTTGCAGCTTATCCCAGCATCACAGTGAGGGAGTGAACCCAGGCTGGTAAGCCAGAGGGCTCAGTAGTACCCCAGTTCCAGGCTGCACCTAGGGAACCCATCACCCCCCCTCACCTGTTTGGCCAGCAGCAAGTGCTCTCGGGTCTGCGGCATCTGCCCATCTGTTGCCGCCACGACAAGGATGCAGCCGTCTAGGGGAGCGGTGCCAGTGATCATGTTCTGGAAGACAGGGACGGCGGTGCTCAGATGCCGGGACCAGGGGATGGGGGCAGGGGAGCCAGCACAGTATGGGGAGGGAACAGAACTGGGGGGCGGGAATGTGTTATTGATGCACCGAGCTTGGTGGTGAAGTTGTCAGGGTGACACACACAGACCCAATCCCCAGAAGAGCGGCTCCCTGCCCAGGCCCCTTGCTGCTCCCCGGCCTGTCTACCCCTGCCCTTTGCCGCTCCCCACCTGCCCACTGTTCCTCGGGGGCAAGAGAAGGAAGCGGGGGGAGAATCTTGGGGCCGGGAGGAGGAAGCAGCATGCATGTGAGAACAGAGGGAGGGATTGGGTGGACGGAGGGGGCAGAGGGCTGTGTGTTTGGGGACAGAGGGCTGTCTCGGGGGCCAGGAGGAGGAAGCAGGGGTGAGTGGGGGTGTCTTGGGGGCCAGACGAAGGAACTGAGGGGGTATGTGGGGACAGACGAAGGGATTGCGGGGGGGAATCTGTCTTTGGGAACAGAAGGATGGTGAGTGTGGGGACAGGGGGGTGGACAAAGGGAGGGGCACAGAGGTGGACAAAGGTGAGTATGTTTGGGGACAGAAGGAGGGACAGGCTAGAGGGGGTAAGTTTTGGGGGTACGGAGGTACAGAGAGACAGGCATAGGGCTGTGGGGTTAGGGATAAAGGCAGGAACAGGAGGGTGTGGGCAGGGACAGTGGGGCAATTGGGGGTGGGCATGTGAGGACGGAGGAAGAGATTGAGGGGGCACATTCGGGGACTAGGAGGCAAGGGGGGGCTTGGCCCTTTAAGACAGCAGAATTCTGGGAAACGTGGCTGCCCAGTAGTACCACAACGACTCACCCACAGCATGAAAGGGGCAGGTCCGCCCCCATCCCCCTCACCTTGACATAGTCAGCATGGCCGGGGCAGTCCGTGTGGGCGTAGTGCCGGTTGGCTGTGGCATACTCCACATGGGAGGCGTTGATGGTGATGCCACGAGCCTTCTCCTCCGGCGCGTTGTCGATCTCCTCGTACTTCTTGAACCTGGCACCTCCAGCCTCAGCTAGGACTGGGGGGGGGCAGGAGCAGAAAAAGGGGGTGAGTAACCAGCTCGGGAGGAGAGGCAGGCTGCAAGCCAGGACTCCTGGGTTCAATTCCTAGCTCTGCCAGTGACCTTCTCTATGACCTTGGGCCAGTCCTTTCTCCACTTGGCTCCTGTTCCCACGCTCACCCCTTTAGCCGGGGAGCTCTTGGGGACAGGGGTTGTTCCCTTTGGATCTCTGCAGCACCCAGCACAATGCATCGGCACGCCTGGGCAGGGGTTGTGGGCAGCACCTCGTCTCAGCAGGGGCCTCTGGTGGCTACCGTGACCCAACCAATGGGGCCGGGTCACAGGAAACCCCAGGACGCACAACCCCATGCTCCAGGCCCCCCAACTCACTCTTGGTGATGGCAGCCGTCAGTGTGGTCTTGCCGTGGTCCACGTGCCCGATGGTGCCCACGTTGACATGGGGCTTGTCCCGCACGTAGGTTTTCTTGGCCTCAACAGCGAAGCTGCGCACCAGGATGGGGCAGAGGCGGGAGACTGGGCTGGGCGGGGACACCTAGGGGCACAGGGAGCCTTGGCACAAGTATACCCGTCATGGCCCTCCCCACAGCTCCCCACATGCCCCAACCCCATCCCCCCACCACAGCTCCCCACATCCCCATCCCCTAACCCCACCCACCACAGCTCCCCACCTCCCTCCACCGACCACACCTGGGCTCCACCCCCCAAATCTCCCCACATCCCTCCACCGACCACACCCGGGCACCACCCCCCACATCCCCATCCCCCCCACCCCAGCTCCCCATCCATCCACGACATGCAGCATAGCTTCCATGGCCACTCCCAACCTCACCAGCCAACCAGCCTACCAGGGTTCTTCAAGCCCCCCAACACAGCTGGGCTCCCCACAACCCATTTTGCCAATCACACCCCATCACAGCCCCCAAACCCCCATCCTATGGCCCCCTACCCATGTCCCCCTCACCTCCCTACCCTAACTCCACAACTCCAACCCATCCCAACATAGCTGCCCCAACCCCCTCCTCACCCCCAATTTCCCTCTTCTGTGGCCAAGCCCCCAAACACCCCAGTGCACTAGGGTAGTGTGTGTGTGTACGTCTGTATGGTCATGGCAGTTTCCCCCACAGCCCATCCCAGCCAGGTGGCTCCTTACCGTCCCCAAGACGCCCAGCAGATGGTGGGAGAGGCAGCCCCGGAGGCCTGTAAGAGGGACAGGGAAAAGCTGTGATCACCCTGTCGTGCTCTTCAGTCACCGCCCCGCGCGCCCATCTCCTGTCAGCTTGGAGGCCCCACCCCACCCCGGTCATCAGGAGCCCCTGGTGCTTCTCGATTGGTGCCTGGATCAGAAGCTCTTTGGGGCAGGGACTGTCTCTATTGCGTTTGTGCAGCACCTTGCACACCAAGCGGTGGGGCCCTGGGCTGGACTCCTGGGTTCACTCCCCAGCTCCGGCACTGAACAAGCCCCATCTCCTTTCCATATTTCACTTTCCCTCTCCGACTCTACCTAGACTGCACATTCCTCAGCATGCCGGGGCCCATTCTCCACTGGGATCTAGCCTCGCCAGCACGGACAGCTAGTCATTATCCTCACAATACAAAACACCTTGAGAAAGTGGAGAGTTGGACTGAAATCAACAAGCCGTAAAGACAAGACAAGCACTTAAGTTAAAATCCAATGCACGGCTACAAATCAGGGACTCGTTGGCTGGCAGTCACAGGAGCGAAAAGGCAGATCTCAGTCTGGGGTGTATTAACAGGTGTGTTGCATGTAAGACACAGGAGGTAGTTGTTGCCCTTGGCAATGGTGAGGCCTCAGCTGGAGTGTTGGGTGCAATTCAAGGTGCCAGAGTTTAGGGGAGATGGGGACAAACTGGAGAGTCCACAGAAGAGCAACAAAACCTATCAAAGGTTTAGAAAACCTGACCTGTGAGGAAAGGTTAAGAATCTAGGCCTGTTTAGTCTAGAGAAGAGAAGATGGAGGGGGAACTCTTCAGCTTGGTTATGGGCTGTTATAGAGGGTAAGAACATAAAAGTGGCCCTACTGGGTCAGACCAGAGATCCACCTAGCCCAGTATCTTGTCTTCCGACAGTGGCCAATGCCAGGTGCCCCAGAAGGAATGAATAGAACAGGGAATCACCAAGTGACCCATCCCCTGTCACCCATTCCCAGCTTCTGGCAAAGAGAGACTAGGGACACCATCCCTGCACATCCTGGTTAATAGCCATTGATGGACCTATCCTCCATGAACTTATCTAGTTCTTTTATGAATCATGTTATAGTCTTGGCCTTTACAACATCCTCTGGTGAGGAGTTCCACAGATTGACTGTGTGTTGTATGAAAAAATACTTCCTTTGTTTGTTTTTAACCTGCTGCCTATTAATTTCATTTGGTGACCCCTAGTTCTCGTGTTATGAGAAGGAGTAAATAACACTTCCTTATCTACTTTCTCTACACCAGTCATGATTTATAAACCTCTAACATATCTCCCCTTAGTCGTCTCTTTTCCAGTCTTATTAATCTCTCCTCATACAGCAACCGTTCCATAGCCCTAATAATTTTTTGTTGCCCATTTCTGTACCTTTTCCAGTTCCAATATATCTTTTTTGAGATGGGGTGACCACATCTGCAGGCAGTATTCAAGATGTGAGCATACCACGGATTAGAGGCAATATGATATTTTCTGTCTTATCTCTCCCTTTATGATGCCCAACATTCTGTTCGCTTTTTTGACTGCTCCTGCACATTGAGGGGATGTATTCAGAGAACTCTCCACAGTGACTCCAAGATCTCTCTTACAAGTGGTAACAGCTCATTTAGACCCCATCGTTTTATATTATAGTTGAGATTACATTTTTCAATGTGCATTACTTTGCATTTATCGACATTGAATTTCATCTGCCATTTTGTTGCCCAGTCACCCAGTTTTGAGAGATCCGTTTGTTGCTCTTTGCAGTCTGCCTGGGACTTACCTATCTTGAGTAGTTTTGTATCATCTGCAAATTTTGCCACCCCAATGTTTACCCCTTTTTCCAGATCATTTATGAATATGCTGAATAGGACTGGTCCCAGTACAGATCCCTGGGGAACACCACTATTTACCTCTCTCCATTCTGAAAACTGACCATTTATTCCTACCCTTTGTTTCCTATCTTTTAACCAGTTACCAATTCATGAGAGTACCTTTCCCCTTATCCCATGACAGCTTACTTTGCTTAAGAGACTTTGGTGAGGGGCCTTGTCAAAGGCTTTCTGAAAATCGAAGTATACTATAGCCACCGGATCCCCCTTGTCCACATGCTTCTTGACCCCCTCAAAGAATTCTAGTAGATTGGTGAGGCATAATTTCTCTTTACAAAAACCGTGTTGACTCTTCCCCAACATATGTTCATCTACGTGTCTGACAATTTTGTTCTTTATTATAGTTTCAACCAGTTTGCCCAGTACTGAAGTCAGGCTTACCGGTCTGTAATTGCTGGGATCACCTCTGGAGCCCTTTTTAAAAATTGGCACCACATTAGCTTTGTTCCAGTCATTTGGTACAGAAGCCGATTTAAATGATGGGTTACAGACTACAGTTAGTAGTTCTGCAATTTCACATTTGAGTTCCTTCAGAACTCTTGGGTGAATACCATCTATTACTATTTAGTTTATCAGTTTGTTCCAAAACCTTCTCCAATGACACCTCAATCTGGGACAGTTCCTCAGATCTGTCATCTAAAAAGAATGGCTCAGGTTTGGGAATCTCCCTCACATCCTCAACCTTGAAGACGGATGCAAAGAATTCATTGAGTTTTTCCACAATGGCCTTATCGTTCTTAAGTGCTCCTTTAGCACCTCGATCGTCCAGTGGCCCCACTGGTTGTTTAGCAGGCTTCCTGCTTCTGATGTACTTAAAAACATTTTTGCTATTACTTTTTGAGTCTTTGGTTAGCTGTTCTTCAAATTCTTTTTTGGCCTTCCTAATTGTATATTTATACTTTCTTTCCCAGTGCTCCTTTCTATTCTCCTCACTAGGATTTAACTTCTACTTTTTAAATGATGCCTTTTTGCCTCTCACTGCTTCTTTTACTTTACTGTTTAGCCACAGTGGCTCTTTTTTGGTTCTCTATGTTTTTTAATTTGGGGTGTACATTTAAGTTGAGCCTCTTTTTTTAAAGACACCATAAGTTTCCATGCAGCTTGCAGGGATTTCACTTTTGACGCCGTACCTTTTAATTTCTGTTTAACTTCCTCATTTTTGTGTGGTTCCCCTTTTCTGAAATTAAATGATACAGTGTTGGGCTGCTGTGGTGTTCTCCCTGCCACAGGGATGTTAAATTTAATTATATTATGGTCACTATTATCAAGTGGTCCAGCTATCTTCACCTCTTGGACCAGATCCTGTGCTCAATTTAGGACTAAATCAAGAACAGCCTCTCCTCTTATGAGTTCCAGGACTAGCTGCTCTAAGAATCAGTCATTTAAGGTGTCAAGAAGCTTTATCTCTGCATTCCTTCCTGAGGTGATAAGTACCCAGTCAATATGGAGATAATAATAATGGGGAATTTCAACTGAGTTTTTTATTTTAATATCCTCTCTAATCTCACTGAGCATTTCACAGTCACTAACACCATCGTGGTCAGACGGTTGGTGATATATCCCTACTGCTACATCCTTATTCTTAGAGCATGGAATTACTATCCATAAAGATTCTGTGGTACAGTTTGGTTAATTTAAGATTTTTACTTTATTTGATTCTACGCTTTCTTTCACGGGGAACAACGATCTGTGTTCACTGAAGGCAGGACAAGAAGTAACAGGCTCAATCTTGGCAAAGGAGATTTAAGTAAGATAGTAGGAAAAACTTTCTAACTAGGAGGCTAGTTCAGCTCTGGGGTCCCTGTCTCTGGAGGGTTTTGAGAACAGACTGGACAAACCTCAGCTGGGGCTGGACTAGGGTTACTTGGCCCTGCCTCGGTGCTGGTGCTGGACTAGACGACCTCTCGAGGTCCCTTCCAGCCCAGTGTCTGGTGGTACTTGTGGCCGACTGGCCTCAGCTCCAGTGGGGGCAGGGACTGCGCCCTTCCATGGGGTGGAGCAGGGGGCACCCTTTTAGATCAGTGGTCGCTGGCACTGCTGGTCCAAACACTCAGGGCTTGCAGTGCTGGGGTGAAGGCAGGGCCTGGGTTATGACGGATCTCAGTGAATGGGGCAAGAGGCAGACCAGATGGATTCAGACTCTTGGCTGTCCAGGCCAGAAGCACCCACTCTGTGACCATCCAATCCGACTTCCCACCTAGTTCTCGTGGAGAATCTCAACCAGTGTCTCCTGCTGACTGCACGGAAGCAGCCCGCCCCCAGAGCTGCAGCCCCCAGTAGTTTCTACCCAAACTCAGTCACTCTCCCGCCAAAGCCCTCATCACCCTACTGCACTCCATCCTGCAAAGCCTTGCCCCCTTCTTTCAGCCTCCATGCCATGCTCCTCAGAATTTCCTTCAATAGGTGTCATCGCTCCTTAACCCTGACCACCCTGTTCTCCTCCCTCCCCAGTAACCCCCTTCCCACACCCACCACTTCCTCCAACACCCCCCAGACTACTCTGCTCCCCACCCCACCAACCCAGACCCCATCCCTCTCCTTTCAGAATCCCTGCTGCCCTGCCGCCACCACCCTGCCCCCACATCACCCCATAACCCTCTTTTGTCCCACAACCTGACTCCAGCCACCCTCCAAATCCCTTCTCCCTCCTCTCACCACCAACCCCCCAAACCCAGATCCCTCCTCCTCCCCATAACCCCGCTCCACAGCGTAAGCTGCGTGCTGCACCCCCTGCTCTCCACACAATGCCTCCTGGCCTGATCCAGAGCCATCCCTTTTCTCTCAGGATCCCAGCTCCCTGCTTAGCCCCCATTCCACCATCACTGAGCCTTCAAACACCCCACCACAGCCACCTGCTCTCCTGAACTCACCTCCAACCCCCAGAGCCTCCCTGTCCCCACCAACCTCTCCCTTGACCCCTGCTCCTCCCCATAATCTCCATCCACCACATAACCTGCCCCTACATTCCACCCCCAGATCCTTTTCTCCCCGCAAAAATCCCCTGCCCTTCCCAGATCATCCAATTACCCAATGGTAATTAACGACTAGGACAATTTATCAAGGGTTCTGGTGGATTCAAACAGATCAGCTCTAAGATTATTGTGGGGCAGATCCCTGGTCTGTGCCGGGGAGTCAGACTAAATTATCACACTGGCCTTTCCACCCCTAAACACTGTGAAAACCAGACCTCCCTGCACCCTCAGAGACCTCCCCCCACATCCTTCCTGCTCCCTACCTCCTGTAACCTCCCCCTCAGAGACCCCCAACCTCCCGCCCACGTCCTTCCTGCCCCCACCCCCCAGAGACCCCCAACCTCCCGCCCACGTCCTTCCTGCCCCCCACCTCCTGTAACCTCCCCTTAGAGGCCCCCAACCTCCCGCCCACGTCCTTCCTGCCCCCACCGCTCAGAGACCCCCGACCTGCCCCCACGTCCTTCCTGCCCCCCACCTCTTGTAACCTCCCCGAAGAGACCCCCAACCTCCCGCTCACATCCTTCCTGTCCACTAACCTGCCCCTACCGGCCAGAGACCCCCGACTTGCCCCCACGTCCTTCCTGCCCCCCACCTCCTGTAACCTCCCCTTAGAGACCCCCAACCTCCCACCCACATCCTTCCTGCCCCCACCGCTCAGACACCCCCGACCTGCCCCCACGTCCTTCCTGCCCCCCACCTCCTGTAACCTCCCCCCAGAGACCCCCAACCTCCCGCCCACGTCCTTCCTGCCCCCCACCTCCTGTAACCTCCCCGAAGAGACCCCCAACCTCCCGCCCACGTCCTTCCTGCCCCCTAACCTGCCCCCACCCGCCAGAGACCCCCCGACCTGCCCCCACGTTCTTCCTGCCCCCATCTCCTGTAACCTCCCCTTAAAGACCCCCAACCTCCCGCCCACGTCCTTCCTGCCCCCTAACCTGCCCCCACCCCCCAGAGACCCTCAACCTGCCCCCCACGTCCTTCCTGCCCCCCACCTCCTGTAACCTCCCCGAAGAGACCCCCAACCTCCCGCCCACGTCCTTCCTGCCCCCTAACCTGCCCCCACCTGCCAGAGACCCCCCGACCTGCCCCCACGTTCTTCCTGCCCCCCACCTCCTGTAACCTCCCCCCAGAGACCCCCAACCTCCCGCCCACGTCCTTCCTGCCCCCTAACCTGCCCCCACCCCCCAGAGACCCTCAACCTGCCCCCCACGTCCTTCCTGCCCCCACCTCCTGTAACCTCCCCGAAGAGACCCCCAACCTCCCGCCCACGTCCTTCCTGCCCCCTAACCTGCCCTCACCCGCCAGAGACCCCCCGACCTGCCCCCACGTTCTTCCTGCCCCCCACCTCCTGTAACCTCCCCCCAGAGACCCCCAACCTCCCGCCCACGTCCTTCCTGACCCCTAACCTGCCCCCACCCTCCCAGAGACCCCCGACCTGCCCCCACGTCCTTCCTGCCCCCCACCTCCTGTAACCTCCCTGAAGAGACCCCCAACCTCCTGCCCACGTCCTTCCTGCCCCCACCCGCCAGAGACCCCCCGACCTGCCCCCACGTTCTTCCTGCCCCCCATCTCCTGTAACCTCCCCTTAAAGACCCCTAACCTCCCGCCCACGTCCTTCCTGCCCCCTAACCTGCCCCCACGCCCCAGAGACCCTCAACCTGCCCCCCACATCCTTCCTGCCCCCCACCTCCTGTAACCTCCCCGAAGAGACCCCCAACCTCCCGCTCACATCCTTCCTGTCCACTAACCTGCCCCTACCGGCCAGAGACCCCCGACTTCCCCCACGTCCTTCCTGCCCCTCACCTCCTGTAACCTCCCCGAAGAGACCCCCAACCTCCCACCCACGTCCTTCCTGCCCCCACCGCTCAGAGACCCCCAACCTGCCCCCACGTCCTTCCTGCCCCCCACCTCCTGTAACCTCCCCGAAGAGACCCCCAACCTCCCGCCCACATCCTTCCTGCCCCCCACCTCCTGTAACCTCCCCGAAGAGACCCCCAACCTCCCGCCCACGTCCTTCCTGCCCCCTAACCTGCCCCCACCCGCCAGAGACCCCCCGACCTGCCCCCACGTTTTTCCTGCCCCCATCTCCTGTAACCTCCCCTTAAAGACCCCCAACCTCCCGCCCACGTCCTTCCTGCCCCCTAACCTGCCCCCACCCCCCAGAGACCCTCAACCTGCCCCCCACATCCTTCCTGCCCCCCACCTCCTGTAACCTCCCCCCAGAGACCCCCAACCTCCTGCCCACGTCCTTCCTGCCCCCTATCCTGCCCCCACCCGCCAGAGACCCCCCCGACCTGCCCCCATGTCCTTCCTGCCCCCCACCTCCTGTAACCTCCCCCCAGAGACCCCCAACCTCCCGCTCACATCCTTCCTGACCCCTAACCTGCCCCCACCGCTCAGAGACCCCCGACCTGCCCCCCACGTCCTTCCTGCCCCCACCTCCTGTAACCTCCCCCCAGAGACCCCCAACCTCCCGCCCACGTCCTTCCTGCCCCCTAACCTGCCCCCACCCGCCAGAGACCCCCCGACCTGCCCCCACGTTCTTCCTGCCCCCCACCTCCTGTAACCTCCCCCCAGAGACCCCCAACCTCCCGCCCACGTCCTTCCTGCCCCCTAACCTACCCCCACCCGCCAGAGACCCCCCGACCTGCCCCCACGTCCTTCCTGCCCCCCACCTCCTGTAATCTCCCCCCAGAGACCCCCAACCTCCTGCCCACGTCCTTCCTGCCCCCACCCGCCAGAGACCCCCCGACCTGCCCCCATGTCCTTCATACTCCCCGGTCACTGACCGGCGGCCCCGCTCCATCCCCCTCGGGCAAACATCGCGTGCGCCGCCATCTTCCTACAGGACCGGAAGTGACGCAACTGCGGCGGCCTCCAGAGCCAATGAATGAACCGGGAGACAGCCGCTTCCGGCAAAGAGTCGCAAGCACACCGGAAATGTGGCGCGGCCGCTCTAGCACCTCGTAAGAACTCTATGGTGTGCCGGGAGCCGCTCTCTCTAGGGCCGGGGGGGACTGTATTGGACAGGAGGCGCTTCTCTAGCCTCGGCTGAGGGAGACTCTATGGCGCTACTGGAGCCGCTCTATCCTCCGCCAGGCGTCACTGCGTCGGCACGGGAGCGGGGACTCTATGGCGCTCGGCTGCCCACTGACTGTCTGTGGTCTATGCAGAGCCTCGCTAGCCAGCTGGAGACTCCACGATTGCCAGGGCCGCGACCCCCCAGCAAGGCTCGGGCAGAGCCACTCTAGCTCCTTGCGGGGACTCTATGGCCAAGGAGGACTCTGCCCCTCCAGACTGCAGGATGATTCAAAGGGACCAACTCTACCCCTGCCCCGGGTTAGACTCTATGGCCCTGGAGGACTGTGGGGCTGCTCAGCTGGGGGCGTCCCAGGTGCTGCCAGACCCTGGGCCTGAACCCACCGCGTTTCACTCTGCCCCAGGGCAGGTTCGCGCCTCCCTCCCTCTGCCCCGGGCTGGCTCCAGGGCGCCCGCCGGCTAATAGAGTCACAGACACTACGGTCACAAGGGACCGTTCTGATCATCCAGTCCGGCCTCCGGCACAACGCAGGCCGCCGAATCTCACCCACCCACTCCTGCGAAAAACCCCTCTCCTACGTCTGAGCCACTGACGTCCTCAAATCGTGGTTTAAAGACTTCAAGGAGCAGAGAATCCTCCAGCAAGGGACCCGTGCCCCATGCTGCAGAGGAAGGCGAAAAACCTCCAGGGCCTCTTCCAATCTGCCCTGTGGGAAAATTCCTTCCCGACCCCAAATATGTCAGTCAGCTAAACCCTGAGCATGTGGGCAAGATTCACCAGCCAGATACTACAGAAAATTCTTTCCTGGGTAGCTCAGGTCTCACCCCATCTAATATCCCATCACAGGCCAGAGGGGTGGCCGCTTGTCGTGCACTCTGACCCCCCCTTCCCTTTCCCCAGGCCTCCTTCCTAGGCTGTCATTTCCCATTCTGTATGCGTGCACCTGATTGGTCTTTCCTAAATGGAGGGCTTTGCATTTGTCCTTATTGAATTTCATCCTATTTACTTCAGACCATTTCTCCAGTTTGTCCAGAATTGGAGCTTCCCCACATCCAGGCTGCACTGGATAGGGGTGGGGATGGGGGAGCGAGGGGCATCACCTGGTGCAGCCCCCTCCCCACCACCCCCACTAGCCCCTAGAGGGGAGCAGGGCCACTACAACCAGCGAGATTGAGACGGGGGCTGTCCCCGGCTGAGCTCCCCAGGCAGGGAGCTGGGACACTCATGGAGCTGGCTTGCCCAGGCAGCAGGAACCAGACACAACATGAAGTGGAGCAGCACTGAGCCAGCCCCAGCTTCCCCTGCTCAGGGCACTAGTGTGTTTCTTGAAGCCCTGGCTGCAGGAGGCGCTCAGCTCTCATTTAATACACAGTACCTGGTTCCAGCTGTAGCAGCAGGGGAGAAAAGCTGAGGCAAAGAAAAAGAACCAGCGTCATTTTATAGGGTGGGACTAGTGATTTTAGCACAGGTTAGGCTGGCAAATGCGCAGGTGGGGGCATGGGGTTCCAGGCCCTACATCTTCGCCTGCGCTGCTTCGGTCAGTCTCATGCCATTGTCCCACTGAGGCCCCCCATTGCCACGGGCAGCTGACTTGGAGAAAGTGGCACCACTTTAACGTTAAAGCAGACAGATGGATGCAGGTCGCTCAGAGAGTATGGTCAAAAAGTCACCTTTATTAACCCTGCCCCCTGTGGGCCCTCCACACAAAGGCAGGCTGGTGGATTGTTAGTCGCAGGGGAGCCAGCGGGCCCTGCTTGGCCCTGCCCCTTCCCACCCATTGTGGGAGGAGGAAGCTGGGGGAAGGGGGGAAATGGAGGATGGACACTGAGCTAGAGCTGGCCTCCCCCAGTTCCAGTCCTCAGTGTTAGTAACTGTCAGTAACATGCTGTCTCCTGTGGTGTGAGCCAGAGCTGGGGCCACGTCATGACTCCCTGCCCCATAGGCCTTGCTCTTGTGGGGGGTGAACAGCAGCTGCATTTTTGGTTAGTGTGCAGGTGGGGGGCACCATCCCTGAGCTTGGGGGGGGAGGGGGGCAGAGAGAGGCTGGGACCCGTCTCCCCAGGCTGATGGCCCTAATCCCCCACAGGTGCCTGGGGAGGGGGGTTAGTAGAGGATGGCCACTCAGAGCCTGGCCTGGGGCATGGGCAGTGTCCAAGGCCCCCCTAGTGGGGAGGGGAAGGGGTTGGAGTCTGTGCCTGCCCAGGGGAAGGGTGGGTGGCATCCATGCCCCCCCACCCAGGGGAGGGCCTCTTGCTGTCCCAGCCTCTCAGGGCTCCTTGAGCTCTGCTACATCCTTCAGCCGCGTCCCGTCCACAATGCTGCGCACGTGCTCCAGCGAGGGGGCCTGGCGGATCCGTTCCAGCTGCACCTGAGGGGTGAGAGGAGAGTGAGAGAGACACCTCGAGATCCTGGGCTGCGGAGACACCCCCCCTCACCCCCCACAGGGTGCAGCTCCCCCATGACAGACGGCACCTGCTCCAAGACACCCCCCAGCCGGTACCTGCAGAGTCTGCGAGAGGCGGACAAAGTCTCTCTGCACCTGCTCACTGGTGTCCAGCTCCGCCTGCAACCGCTGCAGCTTCCCCCGCTGCTCGGACAGTGCTGCCTCCAGCCTGGCCTGGGGGAGAGACTGTCACAGCCCGGGGACCAGCCTCCCACCTCTCCCCATTCCTCTGCAACACCCCCCGCACACAGCCCAGCTTCGGGGAGAGACTGTCACACCCGGGGACCAGCCTCCCACCTCTCCCCATTCCTCTGTAACACCCCTCGCACACAGCCCAGCCTCGGGGAGAGACTGTCACAGTCCGGGGACCAGCTCCTCCCCTGACTCCTCTGCACCCCCACTCCAGCCCAGCCTGGGGAAGAGAGACCATGAGAGCCTGGGACCAGCTACAGCTACACTGGGGTGGTTGCAGAGCACTCAGGGGAGGTGTAGGGTGGAAGGAGCAACGTGGGAAATGTAACACTTTTCGGAACCAGGTGTGGGGCTCTGTTTACACACACACCCCTTTGTCCTGAGGGCGGAAGGGTTCATCCCCCCAGGTGCACTGGCGGCGGGATTAAGGTGTCATTCGACGCCCCTTCGATCTCACACCGGCAGCCACCCTGCTGTAAGCGGGGTTCCTGGCCCACTGGGGCAGGGCAGTCGCAGGCGGCTGGATGTGGTGCTGGTTATGAACCAGGACCAGCTAGCTCCTGGCCTGGGGAAGCACTGCGGAGCAGGGGGGCTGGAAGGCAGGGCAGGGGCCATGTGCACATCAAGAACTGAACAGGAAGGTCCCAGGCCTGGCCGGGAGGGGGACACGTAGGAGCCAGCCGCTGGGGCTCTCAGTGGGCGGGCGCGGAGCCAGAGGATAAGCTGGCTCCCAGGCAAGATGCCCAGACCTGTCCTGGCAGGTACGTATGGCGTATGGAGTCCAGGACAGACAAGGGGTGCCCCCCACAGCACTGCCTAACAGCCAGTGCCCCAGAGACCCATGTGGGGGCACCAAGGGTGTCTGAACAGGCAGCCTGCCCCGTTGGGGGTGAGGGGTGCTGTGCAGGGGAGGGGCTGGCTCGGCTCACTCACCTTTTCCTGTTCCCAGGCCTGGCCCTGCTGGTCACGCTGGGTCAGGTCCCCCTGAAGCCGCTGCATGTCCTGCTCCAGCCCCTGTGCCCGCTGCTCTGCCTTCAGGGGGGAAGGGGAAACCAGCATGACCCCACCATCCCCTCTGCCCCCAGTGCTCTGCCTGGGCAGCGGTTGGGAGGGGAAATCAGTGTCCCACCCGCCCCCACGGCATGTCCTGCTTGTGTGGGAAGAGTTCAGCATAGACCTCCCCGCCAGACACACACCTCTAGGGGGCAGAGAACAGGCCCTCCCCATTCCCAAGGACCCTCCCCCCATATCACCAGCCCCCTCACCTGCCCCAGCTGCTGCTGTAGCCTCTCCATCTCTGACCGGAGGCTGCACAGGGAGGCTGGGGAGAGACAGATGGGGCAGGGGGTGAGTCACCACGAGGGGCGGGGGTGAGCGACCGACACACCCACCCCCCTCCCCTAGTCCCCACTTACCCTCCATGACTTCTGCAGGCGGGAGCGATGGAGCCACGGGAGGGGGCCGGGGGGGAGAAGAGAGACAGTGTTACAGCGAGGGGGGGTGCTTTACCTGCCATGACACCCCCAGCCCGACCCACTTCCCCGCCTCCACCAGCCCTTTCCCCTCCCCCACCATTGTCCCCATGCCCCCAGCCACCCCCTTACGGCTCTCCTCGCGCTGGGCCCCCAGCTGGGCCTCCAGAACCCCCTGCAGCCGGGCCCGGGCGGCCTCCTCCTCGTCCAGTCGCTCACGAAGCGTGACGATCTCAATGCGCAGCCGCTCGCTATGGTGCTCACTGGCTCGGCGCAGGGTCCCAGCCTCCTCCTGCAGCTGGCGCACCAGGGCCTGCAGTTCCTGGGGGGAGATTGGGGGGGGGGGGGGAGAGAGCTGTACCCCAAAGCCAGCACCTACAGCTCCTGGGGGCGATGGGGGAGAGCCGTACGTCGGTACTCCCAATGCCAGCACCTACAGCTCCGGGGGGCGGGGGGGGGGGTGAGATCCATACCTCGATATCCCCCCCTGCACCTACAGCTCCTGGGGGGCTGGGGGTGAGACCCACACCTCGATATCCCCACCCTCCAACGCCTACAGGTCCTGGTAGGGACTGGAGGTTTGCATGGGAGTGCACCCCCTGCCCAGCCCCACACACACCCCCGGGGAGGGTCAGGGAGATGACCTAGAGACCCCCAACCCCCTGGACGTCTGGTCTCAGCCCCTGCGGTACCTGCACGGAGCTCGGCAGTGGTGGATCCTCAGCAGGGGTCGGGGTGGGCCGGGAGCCCCGCAGCCCCTCGTTCTCCTCGCTCAGCCGCTGCACCTCGTAGCTGAGCCGCTTGTGAGATGAAGCCAGGTCAGCCTGGGGGAGGGGGTGGGGTGAGCAGAGGGATTGGATCCCCCTCACCACCATGACCCTCACCAGTGACCCCCACCATGGATCCCAGCCCCCCAGCCACCCACCCTCTGCACCTAGTCTTCCCCACCCTGCTGGGCACCCCCCTGCTCACAATCTGCTCCTGGGTCCGGTGCTGGGTCTGGGACACGGTCGCCTGTAGGTTCTGCAGCAGCTGCTCCGAGTTCTGGATCTGATCCAGCAGCACCAGCACCTGGGAGAGACTCAGCCATCAGCACGAAGCAACCTGGCCACAGGGAGAGGGGCTGCATGTCAGCCCTCAGGGCACCGGCAGAGCTGGGGGAAGGGCTGGGCTAGCAGGGGGCTCCCGGTTGGAAATAAGGGGCACTGACAGAGCGGGGGAGCCCAGGGCCGGGCTAGCAGGGTGCTGCGGGGCACCGGCAGAGCTGGAGGGGCAGCGGGGGAAGCCCAGGGCCGGCCTAGCAGGGGCTGCGGGGCACCGGCAGAGCTGGAGGGGCAGCAGGGGAAGCCCAGGGCCGGCCTAGCAGGGGCTGCAGGGCACCGGCAGAGCTGGAGGGGCAGCGGGGGAAGCCCAGGGCCGGGCTAGCAGGGGTCTGCGGAGCACCGGCAGAGCTGGAGGGGCAGCCGGGGGAGCCCAGGGCCGGGCTAGCAGGGGGCTGCGGGTTGGAAATAAGGGGCACTGACAGAGCGGGGGAGCCCGGGGCCGGGCTAGCAGGGGGCTGCGGGGCACCGGCAGCGCTGGGGGAGGGGGAGCTGCCCATGGTACCTGCTTGGCACAATCCTCGCTGCTCCGTTTTAACGCCTCCTGCAGTCGCAGCTTCTCCTGCATCACCGCCTTTAGCTGCTCGCTCAGCTGCTGCCAGGACTCCTGGTGCCGCCTGGCCTGGGGGGGGCCGAGGTCACAGGTCACCCTATCCCAGCCACATCCTCCGCACCCCAGCTCCAGCAACCCTGCACAGCATCCTCCCATCCCCCCCAGGATCTCCACTCCCCACAACCCCAGCTGCCCTCCTCCCTGTTCCCCATACATCTGTCACCCCCCAGCCCACTCCCACCTCCCGGCCCCCCACCCTGCCCACAGCTTCCCCCTCCAGTCTCACCTCCTGCTGCAGTTGCGTCCACTCCCCATCAGGCACCAGCTGGAAGCCAGGGGGCGGCAGGTAGATGCTCTCGGGCACCAGGGTGCCGGTGGACAGCAGGGAGGCCGTGTCCTCATGCTCTTGGCTGGGCCGGCGCCGGGGCCGGGGGGAGCCAGCGCTGGAGCTGGCGATGGAGACAATGGAGACGCTGTCGCAGCCGCGGGCAAAGGCCAGGCCACCTCCCAGCTCCTCTTCACCCTCCGGTCCGGAGCCTTCATCCCCCTCTCCCCCAGGGTGGACAGGGGGCACCCGGCTGGGAGCCTCCGCATCAGATACCAGGGACTCCGATGAGCCGCAGAGTGAGCCCTGGGGGGGAAGGAGTCACAGGGCAGAGCGAACCCCCCCACACACAGTCAGAACGGCCCAAGTCCATCCACACTGGGCACCCCTTCCTTCCCCCCAAACACACTCCTGCATGGCCTGGCTCTCCGCCCCCCAGCACCCACTACCCCGCTCCCCCACACGGTTCCCCCCCTCCGGGTCTCACCTCAGGCCCCCGCAGCCCCTGGATCAGCCCCTCGGCCCGGGAGAGTTTGCTCTTGAGCTGGGCGATCTCCTCCTCCATGGGCAGGACGATGCTGCGCAGCCGCTCCGAGTCCTCCTGCGCCTGAGTGGGGAGAGGCTGAGCCAGGGACCCCCAGCATCCCCTGCTCCCCAACATCCCCTGCCCCACAGCCCCTGCTCCCCAACCACAGCCCCTGCCCCCAGCATGCCCTGCCCCCCAACCACAGCCCCTGCCCCCAGCACCCGCACCACAGCCCCTGCCCCCAACATCCCCTGCTCCCCAACCACAGCCCCTGCCCCTCAACATCCCCTGCCCCCAGCACTCCCTGCCCCTCAGCACCTGCACCACAGCCCCTGTCCCCCAACATCCCCTGCCCCATAGCACCCAATCACCCCCTCTGCATCCCCCAATGCCCGGCACCCCCGGCCCTTCACCCACAGGCACTCGTAGTCCTGAGGCATAAGAACATAGGAACGGCCCGACTGGGTCAGACCAAAGGTCCATCTAGACCAGTCTCCTGTCTGCCGACTGTGGCCAGTGCCAGGTGCCCCAGAGGGAATGAACAGAGCAGGGCAATTATCGAGTGTCCATCCCCTGTTGTTCAGTCCCAGCTCCTGGCAATCAGAGGTTTAGGAGTACCTGGAGCAGGGGGCTGCATCCCTGCTCATCCTAGCTAATAGCCATCGATGGACCGACCCTCCAGGAACTGAGTTACAGTGGAACCACAGAGTTACGAACACCGGAGTTACGAACTAACCACACCCCTCCTTTGGGGCCGGAAGTACACCATCAGGCAGCAGAGACCAAAACAAGCAAATCCAGGTCCGTGGTGTGTTAAATGTACATTACTAAACATACAGGGAAAGTTTAAACAAAGATCTGACCAGGTAAGGAAACTTTCTGTGTTTCTTTCATTTAAATTAAGCTGGTTAAAGCAGCGCTTTTCCTCTGCACGGTAAAGCACCAAAGCTGTGTTCAGTCAAGCTTCAGCTGTAAACTTTTGAAAGAACCACCACAACATTTGGTTCAGAGTGACGATCAACTTCCATTTCCAAGGGCTTCATAACTCTGAGGTTCTGCTATAACCCTTTTTTGAACCCAGTTATACTTTTGGCCTTCATGATGTCCCCTGGCAAGGATGTCCCCAGGCTGACTGCGCTGTGTGAAGAAATTCCTTCTGTTTGACCTGAACCTGCTGCCGATTAATGGTATTTGGTGACCACTGGTTCTCGTGTCATGTGCCCCCTCAGTTATCTCTTCCAAGCTGAACAGCCCCAGTCTTCGTCATCTCTCCTCAAGCAGAAGCTGTTCCATCCCCTCATCACTGTCGTTGCCCTTCTCTGTACTTTTTCCACTTCTAATAGACCTGTTTTGAGATGGGGCAACCACATCTGCAGGCAGTATTCGAGATGTGGGTGAACCATGGTCTTATAGAGAGGAGATATGATATTTTCCATCTTCTTATCTAACCTTTTCCTACTGGTGCCCAGCATTCTGTTCGCTTTTGTGGCGGCCGCTGCCCATGGAGTGGATGATTTCAGAGACCTAGCCACAGTGATGCCAAGATCTCTTTCCTGAGTGATAACAGCTAATTACCACTCACAAAAAAGATCTCGGGCAGGGACAACATGTGCCAAGGACCCCCCAGACCTCCAACTACAGCCCCAACCCCCTCAGCCCCTACCCCTGAACCCACAGGGCCCTCCACCTACCCGCTCTGCGTTCCCCACGCACCCCCACCCATCAGTGCCCCCCACCCTGCACCCGCTCAGAGTCTTGCTTAGTCTGGGGAGCAGGGCTGGCAAGAGCCAGGGACCCCACAGCCCCCCAACCCAAGCACCCCATATCTACCTTCTCCAGCCCCCAGCATCCCCCACCCTTCTCCCACAGCCACTCAGAGTCCTCCTGATCCAGGGACCCACCCACCCCTCACCCTTAGCACCACCTCAGAGTTATCCTGCGCTGGAGGATCAACCTGGGGTCCCCAACACCCCTCAAGGGCCCAGCCCCTCTCCTCACCCCCAGGGGCCCATCCTCCCCTGCCTCACCTTCTCCATCTGCCGCTCCAGCGAGTCCAGGGGGTTTCCCTGTGCCTGCTGCTGCTGCAGACAGCTCAGCTCCCGGCCCCCCCATGAGCCGCCACCGTGCTGCTCCTGCTGCAGGGCCGCCAGGCGTGCCTCATAGCTGCTGATGGTGTCTGGGGAAGCAGCAGAGGGCACCGTGAGGCGACAGGAAGCACCGGGTCCCACACAGCAAATGCTCCAGACCTCTGGGAGCAGAGGCCCATCCCCAGGCTGGGGCAGCACAGACACTCACAGACAGGGGCAGTGTGGAGGGGTGTCTGGCTTCTCTGGACACTGGCAGCTTGCGTCCAGCTCACCTGACATATATCCCCAGTGACGGGCACTGAGGAAGTGGGGCGCACAGGACGGGGCATGGGGCGGTATCCTGGGATGTAAGGGGGCTGGGCATGGGGGTCTGTATCGGGCTGGTGGCAGGTGGGGGACGGAGGTGGAGGGATGGGCAAGTGGGCAGATTGGGCACAGCGGTAGGAGTATGGAGGGCGTGTGGAATGGTGGTAGGCATGTGGGGTGCGGACGGGAGCCGTGGTAGGCGTATGGAGGCAGTAGGAATACGGGGGTGTGTATACAGCGGCTGATGGCAGCAGGAGTATGGGGCAGCGGAAGGGGTAGTTAGCATATGAGGATGGTGGTAGAAGTTTGAGGGGCATGGGGGAGGAGGTGTACGGGGGTGCGTATGGGGCAGTATCAGGTGGCTGGGGGTCGAAGCAGGCATACGAGGGTACGTATGGGGCTGTGGCAGGTGGCTGGGAGCCATGGCAGTGAGCGTAAAGGGGTGCGTGTGGGGCTGTGGTGGGCACACGGGGGTGCATATGGGGCAGTACCAGGTGGCTGGGGGCCATGGTAGATGTACGGAGACGGGGGGCATGTGAAGACAGCAGTAAGAGTACGGCGGGGTGTGGGGAGTGGCAGTAGGCATGGCAGGGGGTTGTATGGAGGCAGTGGGGTAGCATGGGGGGCTGCGTGGGGCAGTGTGTATGGGGGCTATGGGGAAGTGGGGTAGCGTGGGGGGTGTATGGGGGCAGTGGGGAAGCACGGGGGGCAGCAGGGGGTGTATGGGGCAGTGGGGTAGCGTGGGGGGCTGAGTGGGGCAGTGTGTATGGGGGCTATGGGGAAGTGGGGTAGCGTGGGGAGTGTATGGGGGCAGTGGGGAAGCACAGGGGGCAGCAGGGGGTGTATGGGGCAGTGGGGAAGGACGGGGGGCTGAGTGGGGCGGTGTGTATGGGGGCTATGGGGCAGTGGGGAAGGACGGGGGGCTGAGTGGGGCGGTGTGTATGGGGGCTATGGGGAAGCATGGGAGGCAGCGGGGGAGAAGCGTGGGGGGGCTGCCTGGGGGGGTCTCACCTTTGAGGATGGCCTGCAGCGAGGCCACCTCCTCCCGGCACTGGCGCCGCACGGTGGCCACGGCCTCCTGCTTGGTGCCCTCGCTCACGGTGGCCACGGCTCGCAGCGTCTCGACCTCGGCCAGCGCGGCCGCCAGCTCCCCCCGCAGCGCCTGGATCCTCCCCCCGGGGTCGGGGTCCGGCTCCGCGCCCACCACTGCCACCAGCACACCGGGCTCCTGCAGGGCTGCGGGGCCCCCCCCCAGCCCATCTGCCCCACACGGCTCTGGGGGCAGAGATGGGGGGGTCACAGACCCAGCCTGCCGGGGGTCACCCCCTAACCCCCCACCCGGGACACCAGAGCCCCTCCCTCAGGGGTCACTCCCCCCCCCGCACCCTGAGCCCCTCCCCCAGGGGTCACTCCCCCCCCCCCGCACCCTGAGCCCCTCCCTCAGGGGTCACTCCCCCCCCCCGCACCCTGAGCCCCTCCCCCAGGGGTCACTCCCCCCCCCCCGCACCCTGAGCCCCTCCCTCAGGGGTCACTCCCCCCCCCGCACCCTGAGCCCCTCCCTCAGGGGTCACTCCCCCCCCCCGCACCCTGAGCCCCTCCCTCAGGGGTCACTCCCCCCCCCCCGCACCCTGAGCCCCTCCCCCCGGGGGCACCCTGAGCCCCTCCTCCCGGGGGTCACCCCCTCACCCTGCGCCCCTCCCCCCCGGGGTCACTCACCCCCCTCCGCACCCTGCGCCCCTCCCCCCGGGGGCACCCCCCGGCCTCGCACCCTCCATGCTCGGCTCGCGGCTCCCCCCGCCGCAGGCTCCGCACTTCCGCGTTCGGGGCCAGCTGGGGGCGGGGCCACCCGGGTGGTTCCGGAAAGAGCCGAGCGGATCCGGAGGGAGCCGAAAGCCCGAGCCCGGCCGAGGGGTCTCGGGAGGCAGCGGAGAGGCCCGAAGGGGCGGGGCGGGGTCTGTTTGTGGGGCCGCCAGCCCAGGCCTAGGATAGCCTGGCAACCCCGCCCCCCGCAACCGCATCGCCCCTGGCAACCAGCCCTGGCAACAGCCTCTCCCTGGCAACCACCCCAGCAACCACCTCTCCCTAGCTACCACCCTGGCAACTGCATCTCCCCTGGCAAGCAGCCCTGGCAACAGCCTCTCCCTGGCAACCACCCTGGCAACTGCCTCTCCCTCACAACCACCATTCCTCTCTGCAACCACACCTGGCAACTGCCTCTCCCTAGCTACCAACCCCAGGAACCACATACCCCTTTTCTTTTTGTAAATCTCCCTGGTAACCACCCCGGCATCTGCCCTTGGCAACTGCATCCCCCTGGCAACTGTGTACAGAGTCACTGGATCAGTGCTCTGGAACTGCTTCAAATGAAGCCAGTCAGGAGTCACCAAGGCAAGAAGCCCACAGCTTCAGCTTCCTGGGTCTGACCTCAGAGCATTCAGCATCCTCTTCCACACAGTGCGCTTCCCGCAGGGAGTCTGCCCAGGCGGGACCCCTGGGGAAGCCAGAGAGCCCTGCACTCCAACTCTGCAGCCAATCGGGACACTGAGCCAGCGTGTGACACAGACGGGTTATTAGTCGACAGGAACACAGCATAGGACAGAGCTTGTTAGCACAGACATCAGGAACATTCAGTAAAGTCCATCGTAGTGGGAGGGGAGCCCAGAGCCAGGGTCCTGACCCTCCCCCTGAGCCCCAAGCCAGCAGAGACTGACTGACTTCCAGCTGCCTGGCCTCTGACATCCCCATTGCCCCTCCTCCGGTCTTTGTCTCACTTCCTGGGCAAAGTGTGACCTGGTTGCATCCCCCTCCTGGGTCTCAGATTATGAAGGGCACCATCCATCACCTATGTGCAGGCAGCTGGAGCCACCTCACCTGCCCCCAAGGGTCTCAGCAAAAGTCACACACCCTTATTCCCACCACCTAGGCACTGGTGCAGCACACAGAGAAACTGAGGCACACACAGTATTCATGCAAAACAGTGAGACTCACATAGGCTCACATGTAACATAATAAGGAGGAAAAAACCCACTTTGTCACAACCGCTCTTTGGTGATGAGCTCCTCCTTCTACTCACTGCCAGCAACCACATCCTCTTGGCAACTGCCCCCCCCACTCCGCCCCAGCAATCGCCCCCAGCAACCATGTTCCTCTGATAACCACTGCCTTAGGGACCCTGGCAACCACCTTCCCCCCCCCCACACACACACTAGCATCTCTCCCCTCCTCTGTAGGGTTGGGCCTGAAAATCACAGGATCAGGCCTAGGAATCACAGGCTGTTCTTAAAAAGAAAAGGAGGACTTGTGGCACCTTAGAGACTAACCAATTTATTTGAGCATAAGCTTTTGTGAGCTACAGCTCACTTCATCTGATGAAGTGAGCTGTAGCTCACGAAAGCTTATGCTCAAATAAATTGTTAGTCTCTAAGGTGCCACAAGTCCTCCTTTTCTTTTTGCAAATACAGACTAACACGGCTGTTACTCTAAAGGCTGTTCTTACTCCCTGCACCACACACACACACACACGAATGAACAATGTGGATTCGCTGCCTCACTGAACCTTCAGCGGCATCATTTCCAGCCCCCCACCACCACCACCTACACACACACACACACGCCCTGTCTATGCCAGTGAGAGCTGGGATTCCCCTGCCAATCCCTGACTCTAGGAGCTGAGGATTTAGGGATAACTTGGGACATAGTGAGACCATCAGGCCTGATCCCCCGGGCAGAAAGCAGCCCCCTCCCTGTCCCGTCCTTCTCCCCCCCCCCCCCCCCCCTGTGCTCCTAGTGCACCTGCAAGGGTGTTTACACCACCCAGAGTCCCCCAGGGACATACCAGGAAATGTGGAGGCCGGGTAGAGAGAGACACTCGCAGACACAGGGCCTGCACTGGGGCAGACAGGGAGCATGGCGGGGATGCAGGGTGGGAAGGACACGGGTGGGGGTTCCATGGGGTGAAGGGGACACACTGGGGAAGATGGGGTGGAGCTACCCACGAGAGGGGACACAGGATGTGGGGCAGCAAGACAGGGTGGGTGGTCACAAGTTGGGGGATGTGTGGGGGGGGAGATGGGGTCAGGGGATGTGGTCTGCCCCCATCTCCTTTCCCCTTCAGTCGATGCCTTGTCACAGGCAGGAAATCCCAGGGGTGTTCAGGCCTCGTCCCTCCAATCAGAGAACTCACCCCCAATCTATGGGGCTGCACCCCCTCTTGGCACCCCTCTGCTGTGGAGCCCCATGACCCTTCTCCACCAGCTGCAGGGCCCCTGGCTACCCCCTGGGACCCTCTGCTGAGAATGTCATGGTCCAGGGCCCCGCCCGCCACAACCACAAGGCCCTGCTGGAAATAGCAGCCCTAGCTCTGGGCCCGCCCGCCCCCGGGGCCCTCCCCTCGCCAGGCGCCGCGGGGCCATTGTACTGGGCACAGGGGATGGCGCCCGAGCTGCACGGCCTCCTGCTGCTGACGCTGCTGGTCTGGGTGGTGGCGGCCAGGATCGGGGCCCCCCCGAGGCAGGGGGAGATGGCCAGACGGGTCAACACCACAGGTGGGAGGTTCTGGGGGAAACAGTGGCCCAGGGAGACCCTGGGGGGAGGCCAGGGTGCATATGGGGAAGGTGGGGCCCTGGGGACTGGCAGGAGGCTAAAGGGGGAGCAGGGGAGTGTCTGGGCCAGGCCTGGGCCCGGGTGATGTCTCAGGGCTGGGGGAGCCAGGGGGCGTGTGGGAGAGGCCGGCGAGCTGTGACAGGTGGAGGATGGGCCAGGCAGTGGCTGGACCGGGCTGGGACCGGAGGGCCGTGGTGCGGAGGCTGCTCTGCAGGATCAGGCCACGGGGGGGCTGGGGAAAGGCGGGGGGCTGTGACTGAGGGGGGAGGCTGGGAGATCATGGCTGGGGAGGAGGCTGGTTCCCCATTTATGTGTCTCTTCTTCCACCCCGCCCCCCAGAATTGAAGGCTGCAGTCCTGCCCTGTGGAGGGTCCGGGGCTGTGTATGGGGACCCCCCCACTCAGTTGTCTCTCTCCTGGCTGTGGAGGGGCCCGTGGGGCCAGGAGCTGCTGAGCCTGAACGCAAGCCTGGGGGAGCCGCCCCCCCGCACCAGGATGGGCATTGGGGTCTGGGGGTCACTGGTGCTGCCCAATGTCTCCACCTCAGACGCAGGCGTCTACAGCTGCGAGTGGGACGGGGACAGCGGGGGAAACGTGCTGCTCAATGTGCCAGGGAGCCGTGAGTCCGGGAGGATCAAGGGGCTGATGTGGGGGGCAGGGCCGGGGGGCAAGGTCTGGATGGAGGAGATGACTGGGGGGAAGGTGGTGGTTGGAGGGAGGGATGGGGAGTTGGGGGGCAGGCAGCAGTGGAGGGCAGGCACTGAAGGGGTGGGGCTGGCCTGGCCCAGGGGGCTAAGCAATGGCAGGCAGTGGGGTGGGAGGCAGAGTGCAGATGTGGGAGGCTGGTCCAGGAGGCTGATAGTGTTTTGGGGAATGTTAGGGGGCTGATCCAGTGAGGGGAGGGGGGCAGATCCAGGGGGGCAGTGTCAAGGACTCAAAGTTCTCAGCTCTGTACGGCCCTGGGAGGAACCCCCCTTCGGTGTGACAGCCCCCTGTGAAGGTCGCACTCTCTCTCGGGGTTAGGCCCTCTGCCCCCGCTGCCTCCTGGAACTGCATCTCTGAGCTTTCAGCACACCTGTCTCTGCCCTGGGCCCCTCAGGGAGTCCACTCGCTCGGGACCCCCCGGGGCCCCACCCCCAGAGGGAGCGATGCCCCCTGATCTCTAGCCTGCAGTGACTCAGCCAGCGTAACACAGGAGGTTTATTGAGCGTCCAAACCCAGCACAGGAAACTCTCCGGCCCCTCAGGCCTGGCCTCCCTCAGCACTGTACATCTAGGTCTCTGCCCCATCCAGGTGGGCTCTGACTGCTCTCCCTCTCCAGTACAGCTGCCCCCTCCTTCCAGCTGAGCCCCCAAGATCATCTCCCCCCTTGGCCCCTCCTCGACCTTTGTCTTCGGTCCCAGGTGTCACGGAGTGTGGGGGAGTCCGGGGCCTGCACCCCTCTTCCTGGGATTCACCGTAACTCTCAGCCAGCCAGTAAAACAGAAGGTTTATTGGACAATAGCAACACAGTCTAAAACAGAGCTTGTGGGTACAACCAGGACCCCTCAATCAAGTCCTTCTGGGGGGCAGGGAGCTCAGACCCCAGCCCTGGGGTTCCCTATGTTCCTCCACCCAGCCCCAAACTGAAACTCTCTCCAGCCCCTCCTCCTCTGGGCTTCGTCCCTTTCCCGTGCCCAGCAGGGCACCGGATTCCTTTGTTCTCCCACCCTTTAGCTCTCACCTTGCAGGGGGGAAGGGCCCAGGCCATCAGCTGCCAGGAAACAGGGTGTCGGCCATTCTCTGTGTCCAGACCCCTGCACACCCCTGCCCTCTAGGGCTCTACAACGATCATACGCCCTTATCCCACCCCCTAGATACTTAAGAACTGCACAGTGGAAACTGAGGCACCCCCACAATATTCAGAGGAAACATTAAGAACAGCCCCACTTCATCACACCAGGTAAACAGGTCGCTGGGTCCCTCTCTCTTCCGTCCTTTGTTCCCTTCTGGCTGGAACCGGTTGGTCAGGTCACTGGGGTCCTCTCTCCGCAGCCCATTGTCCTCCCATGGCCAGAACCAGCTGCCTTCCAAGGTGGGCTGAGCATCTTGGTCACCAGTCCGCTAGGGTCCCACATCTCCAGGCCTCCCCCATCTCCAGGCTATTGTCCGGGGTCCTGGCAGCAAGGTGAGGTCACACTTGGTCCCCTGCAACAACAAACCCCATCCCACCGCCCGGTGCCACAGGAGCCAGCACACTGTCGTACCAGCCCCTCTGCTTCCCTTGGGCCCTGGCTAGATTCTCCCCGGCCAAATCCATGAGCTTCGTGAGCCTTCTGCAGAATTTTCCTTTCGTTTTCCCTTCCCAGTTGTCCCTCATCAAGCCCCGGGAACCCCTCACTATCTTTCCAGACACCAACTCGAAAGGGTGGACCCCTGTGCATTTCTTGGGCTGTAAAAGTTGTGCAGCAGCCTTCGCCCATTGTGCTGGCCCCCCTGATCTCTAGAGAGAGGTACCTCGCAGCCAGGTACAACCACCGGTGATACTGCTGGTGGACCACCAGCTGCCTCCTGATCCCCCAAAGTTTTGTTTTCCCTCTGGAAGCCTTTCCCGGTACCGGGTCCCTTCTCTCACATGAATCTTTCCCTGCGATCCTCCCCCAGGATCTTGCAACACCGTTGCTCTCAGCTTCTTCTGGGCAGGACCCTTCTGCTGCTAGGTCTGGAATTCAGCTGGTGGGGTTGGGGCCCAGCCCCCGTTACTGTGTCTGTTTCCCCACCACGGGACAAAGCCTTGGTCTCAGCCCTGTTAAGCCCTGTCCCTGGTAACTCACACCCCCTGTTGGAGGTGTTACGTCCCCTGATAGGTAGTTTGCTGGTGTCAGGCCAGGCAGGTGCTGTCCAGCCAGGTCTCCGACCCATCCCCCCATCAGCACCGCCTCTGGAAGTGGATTGGGCACCCCAACCTCTTTGGGGCCCCCCATTTGAGATGTACCCTTGTTACAGGCACCTTAACCTGGAGGGTCCAACGACCCCCCTCAGGGTTAGGTTTGCACTGGGCACTACCTCATCCGGGCCCACCACATCGGCTGTGCCTGCATCACCTCAGCGCCTGGGCCCCACTGCCCCCAGACCTCCCTCCCATCTACTTTGATGGGGACGAGGTGGCGACTGCCCCACTGGGCTCTGCCCTGTGCTTCACTGCGGACTGAGCCCTCTCCTGGCCCCTGTCTGGAGGAGCGAGATCCGGGCTCTCTTGCTTTACTCTTCTGGGGTTACGGACACCAGGTCCAGATCCTGTCTCAGAGAGACACAGTCACTTCCCAAGAGTACATCAAAGCTGATGTGCTGAAGGACCCCAGCTACCGGTCCCCCCGACCCCCTCCAAGCCTTCCTGTGTCTGCACGGGATCTGAGCTATCGGCAGGTGAATGGCTTCAGTTGGGAAGCCTTCCCCCCAAATTACACAGCCCCTTGGCTGCCAGTGGGGTTGCCCCACACTGACAAGAGTCTCTTGGTCCCAGAATCTCTCCATCCCATGAATGCTCCCCATTGACCCCCACCTTCCGCTCCCACTGGAGAGCCAAGATGTCTTCTTGTGCACCCCTGGGCTCAGGCATCTGCTGGGCTCGGAGTAGAAGCCCGTCTGCCTCCTCCCCTCCCCTGGCCAGCTCTGTCCCAGAAGCTGGCTGGTTGGGATAGACACAGCTGACTCTCTGAGCCTGCATTACAGGCTGTCCTCCCTTCACCATGTTAGCCCTTCGCGGGGTCTCTTGGGCCAAGACTTTTTTTATCTTTGGGTATTGCACCACCTAGTGTCTTTTTGCACCACAGTAATTACAGCTCAGGTCTCTTGGGACCCATGGAGGGAGTCTGCCTTCTTCAGCATTAGTGGGCAGCCCTGCATTGGGGTGGACAAGCTTGGGGTGGAGTCCCACCTCTGAGAGGTCTCTGTGTGACTCCCCTTCCGAGTCACCAATGTGGGTTCCTTCCCCCCTCTGCTGCCCATACACTTATCTGCTAGAGTACCTGCACTTCTCAGGTCTTTGGGCTTTGAGGACAGATGTCCTACAGCTGCTCCAATCCCACCCGATTATACCCATCCTCTGCAGGGGTGGCCCTGCACCCTTTTCCCCCTTGCAGAGATATTCCCCCAGCAAGGTGGTGACCTCCTTGTATGAGACACCTGGAGTTTCTCATACACCCCAGAATCTTTTCCTATCTGCCTCAGTGGTCCACTCAAACTTAAGCAGCAAAGCCTGTTTGAACCGTTCATAGTCCCCAGTCCCTACACCAGCCATTTGACTGAACGCTTCTATCGCCTTGAGACCAGCAAGGGGGTGTAATGGGGTCAGCACCCACCTCTTGCGAGCACCCCCTCTGGTTGGGCATGCCTGCGTTCTTTAGTTCTGGTGACCCCTTTCGGTGGTTCTCAGATGGTTTTTTCAGTGACTCAGCTCTTCGGCCAAGTCACACACTGTCTGCATGTGAACCAGAACAGACCCCTGCCGGCGTATAGGTCCCAGTGGACTGTATCTAGTGCCCCTCTGGTGGTGTCTCTGTAGCTCTCCCTGGGCTTTGGATTTTAAGTAGTCCAGCCCTGGTATGGGGCCATATCCTCAGGGCTTCTTCCCTGGAGATACTATCTTCCTACAGCCCTCCCCAGGCTCAGTTCTTACTCAGTTCCTGCAGCCAGCCAGGAGCTTCTTCATTGCTCCCCTGGTCCCTGCTAGCAAACTGTTTTCAGCTCAGTCCTAGCTGCCAGCCAGGAGCCTCTCACTCCCCCTGGTCCCTGCCAGCAGACTGTCTTCGGTCCTGCTGCTCGTCCAGCCAGGCACACAGTCCTTCTTCTCCAGTGCCACCCAGCAACTAATGACTGCACTGTTCTGCAGCTCCTTTTATAGGGCCCTCCTGGCCCCGGATTGGCCGTTCCAGCAGCCCCTCTGATTAATTGCGTCCTCACCGCGCTAAGCCTCTTGGAGGACCTCTCCACTGCGCCTTTCGTGGGATGGGTGAGACAGAATCCTGAGGCCTCCAGCAGGGAGCTGTTGGGCCTTGTCCACCCCATCACAGGGGGTTAGACAGCTGTGCCCACCCGCCTGGTCAGCCGGATTCAAATCACAAACCTCCTCACCGGCAGTGAGGGAGGAACCGATATCCCCCGCCGCACCATTAAACCGGGTCACACTTTGGAATCTAGGCTTCCTGCAGAACTGGCACCTCGGGGTCCTTCCCCACTTACCCCCTGGCAGGTCCTCTTGGCCCGCCTCTCCTCCAGCTCATGTTTTCACTGCTCCGAGCAGTCAGCTATAGCCTCTGCTCCTCCGGCTCCAGCTCCTGCCCTCTCAGCTCCAGTTTCCATCTCTTCACATCCACTGGGGGGAACCCAGGTTGGGAAGCCCCCCTCCTGGCTGGGGAACTGGGTCTGGCCTCCCTGCTGCTACTCCGACTGCCCCCTGCTACTCCCAGGCTCTCCGGGCATCCCGAAAGCCCGCTGGAACTGGAACTTGCTCCTCGAACTGCTCACTCTCTCCCAGCCAGGCAATCAGCTGCTGCTGGGTGAGCCTCCCCACGCTCAACCCTCTCTCCCTGCACAGCCGTGCCAGGTCCCTCGTACGGAGCTGGTTCTAGACCCTTTCCTTGCTGGTTCCTTCAATTCCCTCGTTTTATCGCTGGCAGCCACTCACTGCAAAGCACCTGCGCTCGCAGCCAATTGTCTGTAGGGTGCATCCGCCAACCATCCTCTGCTACCACGTTGTCACGGACTCACAGGTCGTGCCTACTCTTGGCCCCGTGTGGTCCCTGGGGGGAACCCCCTTCAGTGAGACAGCCCTTCTCGGGGGTCCACTCTCTCTCGGGGGTTAAGCCCCTCCGCCTCCTGGAACCGCACCTCTCTGAGCCTTAGCACGCCTGTCTCTGCCGTGGGCCCCTCAGGGAGTCCCCTCGCTCTGGACCCCCAGGACCCGCATGCCGAGAGGGAGCGATGCCCCCTGATCTGCAGCCTCCAGTGACTCTCAGCCAGCGTAACACAGGAGGGTTTATTGAGCATCTGAACCCAGCACAGGCAGGTCTCAGGGCCCTCGGGCCTGGCCAGTCTCAGCACCTTACGTCTAGGTCTGTCCTGCATCTAGGTGGGCTCTGGTTGTTCTCTCTCTCCTGAGTCCAGCAGCCCCCTCCTTCCAGCCGAGCGTCCTATATCCACTCCCCTCTCGGCCCCTCCTCTGTCCTTTGTGTTCGGTCCCAGGTAAACAGGTCATTGGGGCCCTCTCTCCTCCGTCCTCTGTTCCCCTCTGGCTGGAACTGGTTGTTCAGGTCACCAGGGTCCTCTCTCCTCAGCCCATTGTCCTCCCACTGGCCAGAACTGGCTGACTGCCAAGCTGGGGTGGGCCTCCTGGTCACCAGGTCATTGGTTGCTAGGGTCCCCCATCTCTAGGCCACTGTCTGGGGTCCCAACTGCTAGGCAAGATCACACCTGGTCCTCTGTAACAACAAACCCTCTCCCACCACCTCGTTAAACATGCAGCACACAGGGAAACTGAGGCACACACTGTTCATGCAAAACACTAAGAAACCCCCCCACTTCATCACAGGCAGGCAGTGGGGGTCCTGGGAGCTGATCCGGGGGGAAGGTGGTGGGGAGAGAGGGGCTGATCCGGGGTTGAGGCGGTGTGGGGAGGGTGACTGACCCGTGGGAAAGGCAGCAGGGGGCTGATTTTGGGGACAGCCTGGGGGCTCATCCAGGGGGGCAGGTGGTGCGGGGAGGAGGGCTGATCTGGTGGACAGGTGTTTGGAGGTGATCAAGGGGGAAGGCAGTGGGGGGCTGATTTGGGGGGCAGGCAGTGGGGGTAGGAGGGCTGATCTGTGGGGCAGACAGCGTGGGGCCTGGGAGCTGATCCAAGGGCGCAGGCGGTGGGGGGAGGGCGGCTGATCTGGGGGACAGGCAGTGGGGGGCTGATTTGGGGGGCAGGTGGCAGGGGACCTGGGAGCTGATCCAGAGGGCAGAGACTGGGGTGGACTGGGGGCTGGGCTGTGGTCTGAGCCTGCTCTCACCCCTGCCAGGGGAGCTCTACATCTCTGGGACCCAGGGGGGGCAGGTCGTGCTCCCCTGCGCCGCAGGAAATGCCAGCGAGACCCCTGCTGTGGACTGGTTCAGGGATACAGACAACAGGCCCCACCAGATTGACCGCGCTGGCCCACGGCACTGGCCCAAAGGCAACACCCTGCGCATCAAGGGGCTGGAATCAGGGGACGCCGGGCGGTACTGGTGCCGGGCCAGGAACCAGAGCTGGACCGTGCACCTGCACCTGGGAGGTGAGGGACCCTGCTGTGCCACCTGCTAGAGTTACCAACTTTCTGATAGCAGAAAACTGCACACCCTTGCCCCGCCCCCTGCCCCTTCTCTGAGACCCCGCACTCACTCCTTCCCCCCTCCCTTGGCCGCTCGCTCTCCCCCATCCTCGCTCACTAGCTCATTTTCACTGGGCTGGGGCAGGGGGTTGGGGTGCAGGAGGGGGTGAGAGCTCCAGCTGGGGCTGGGGATGAGGGGTTTGGGCTGCAGGAGGGGGCTTCGGTCTGGGGCTGAGGGGTTCAGAGTGCGGGAGGGGGTGCGGGGTGTGGGCTCGGGGAGGGAGTTTGGGTGTGGGAGGGGGCTCAGGGCTGGGGCAGGGGGTTGGAGCACGGGACGGGGGTCAGGGTGCAGGCTCGGGGTGGTGCTGACATCAGCATGTTCCTCTGGCTCCTAGGCGTAGGGGACAGGGGGTCTGCATGCTGCCCGCGCCCACAGGCACCGCCCCCACAGCTCCCATTGGCCGCAGTTCCTGGCCAATGGGAGCTGCAGAGCCGGCGCTCGGGGTGGAGGCAGTGCGCGGAGCCCCCGTGGCCACCCCTGCACCTAGGAGCCGAGGGACATGTTACCGCTTCCCGGGAGCTGCGTGAAGCCGGGCACGGGGCCTGCCAACCCCACACCAACCGGACTGTTAATGGCCAGATCAGTGGTGCTGACCGGAGCTGCCGGGGTCCCTTTTCGTCCAGTCGAAAACTGGATGCCTGGCAACCCTAGTTCCTGCTGATACCCCGGCACCCCGATTGCCTCCTGCCCTCTGCTCCTGCCTTCCTGCCCTACAACCCCCCACACCCTTCCCGTCCCACCCCTGACTGTCCCTGTCCCCCGCAGGGGAGCTGTCATTCTCGGTGCTGGCCGGGGACACGGCCCGGCTCCCCTGCAATGGCTCCATGCCAGACGCCTGGGTCCAAGGCTCCTTGGCCTGGAAGCGGCTGGGCCCGGGGGTCTCGTGGAAGCAGCTGGTGGAGCTGGCGGCTCGGCGCTACGGAGCCTACATGTTTCAGCTCTCCCTGGGCACTGGCGCAGCCCTGGTGCTGCCGGCAGTGACGCTCGACCAGGCCGGGACCTACCGCTGTGTCCGGGGCAACCACAGCCACGCCGTGGAGCTGGAGGTCACGGCCCACACAGGTGGGGGGCAGAGTGACCATGGGGAGTAGGGTGGGTTATGGGGCAGGAGGGTGATGATGTCTCTGCCCAAGGGGTGGGGGAATTAGTGGGGGTGGGTACAGGGGGGCAGTAGCGGGGGGACCTGGGGGGCACATGCGGGGGGGTGAGGCCAGGCCGTGACAATGTCTCTGTCCAGGAGGGTGGCAGCCCTGGATCGTGGGGGCTGCGGGACTTGGATACGTTGCTGTTGGCCTGGCCTCCCTGTTTGGATACTACCAGATCCGCCGAGGTGAGTTGGGATCCGGGACGCCCCCAGTCCCTGCCCCACATCTCAGGCCCTCCTTGTAGCCCTGCCCCCCAGCCCGCCAATTGGCCCCGGGCTTTGCTTTGTGCTGTGGGCTGGGTGGGTGCGACTGGGCTCAGTCCTCAGGGCTCCGGGGAGAGGGGTCCGCACTGTGGGGGGCATGTCCCCCCCAAAACGGCACCTTCAGTCCTGGGGTGATGACCCTGGCCATAGGGAGCAGAGGTCAGGGGGGTGGGGGGAGAGCGGAACAGGTGCTGAGTGGGGTGGGAAGTGCTGGGTGGGGGAAAGGGTGCTGGGTGCTGGAGGGGGGCTGGCTGGGTGCAGGAGGGTGCTGCGTGGGGTGTGGAGGTTTTGGCGAGTGGCTGGTCGGGGGGAGGGGTGCTGAGTGAGGTGGCTGGGTGGGGGAGGGGCACTGGGTGCTGGGAGCATTGGGGGGAGTCTGGGGGCCAGGGGGGCTGTCTCCCCTGTACCCCCTTACAGTCCTATGCTGTCCGGTTCCAGCCCTGCAGACCAGAAGGAGGAAGAAATGCCTGATGGATCCGGCCAGGAGGTGACCTGGGCCGGGGGAGAACCTGCTACCCCAGGGTGGGAAGGGAGGGTCTGTGCCCCGGGCAGGATGAGGGTGTCTCTGGGATCCGGAACGGGGGTCTGTGTGGGCTGTGGGAAGGGGGCTGCTGGAAGCAGGAGGGTCCCTGGGTGTGGGGGATGCTCTGGGGTGTCTGGCAGACGGGCGCAGGATGTCTCTGACCCACGCGGTGCCTGTGGGGTGTCTCTGGGAGGGGCAGGGGGAACGGGGTTTCTGCCTGGCGGTGGCGGGGGTGTGTGTGTGGAGTTTGTGATTCTGATTTCCCGGTCATGATTCCTCCATTTCCAGGTTTTTCAAGGTGACTGGGAACGGGGCTCACACCCCTTATGGGAATGTCCTGCCCCTTGCAGACACTGCTGGTGAGTGCCCCCTGCCCCCCAACACCTTCTACCCAGCACCCCCAGCCCCTGCCCCCCACAGGAACGTCCTGCCCCCTGTAGGCACCGCCAGAGTGTCCCCACCCCCCAACTCCCCTACTGCTTCCCTTCTCCCCAGCACCCCCTGCCCTACTCCCCCTATGAGAATGTCCTGCTCCCTGCAGATACCCCCAGTGAGTGGCCCCTGCCTCTGCTGGGTCCCCCAACATCCCCACTACTCCTTTTGCCCCCCAACACACACCCTGCCTCCCACAAGAACAGTCAGCCCCTACAAACACAGCTGGTGAATGCCCCCCACACCCCATTTCCCCTCTGCTCCCCCACCCTCTACAGGAACACCCTGCCCCGCAGGTGAGTGCCCCCCCCCACCCATATTTTCAAAGCGATCAAGCCCCAAAGCGGCTATTGGATCAGCCTGACCCCCTGCGTATGACAGCCCATTGTAAACCCGCCCCCCCCCCCCGTATGTACCAGTTGCACTGAAGTGGTTTAGTCCCAAGGCGGCTGAGCTGTTGTGGCCCCAGGCAGGGAATGTGGGAGCCTGGGGTGCCCCCAATGCCTGCAGCACCCCACGGGTCCCCCACTGTCCCAGCCAATCTGACCTGGGGAAAGAATCCTTCCTGACTCTGCAAAGGGCCACGAGCTTGGCTCTGCACATGGGAGCCAGCCCCACCAGCCAAGTGTGTCGGGAGGGTTCTCTGACCCACCTCAGAGCCTGCCCGCCCGGTGTCCCCTCCCCAGTGGGGCCAGTCCCTGGTGCTTCAGAGGAAGGGGAAAATAAAACTGAGAATCCAGCCAGCCAAAGGGGGGCAAGTTCCTTCCTGACCCTGCAGGTGACAGGCCACAGCCCTGAAGCATGCGACTGGATCATAGGCATTGTCTTAATGCAGAGCCCCCCTCGCTTTGTGTACTCTCCCTCCAGTCACCCAGGGGGCTGCGTCCCCACAGCCGGCCTAGGGAGGGGCGTACTGGTGCCTCTTTCCAGCTCCAGGGCTTGTGGGGCTTGACCCCCAGGGTTGGCCAGTTGCCACATCTGGCTGCATTGACCCCCTTGTCCCCGTTCCCACCCAGGCCAGCTGGTGTGACTCCCCCTACCTATGCCGCCCTTCCCTCACTGTGCATCTTCTGGGGCCCTGCTCTGACCCTGCCCCCTGTTCCCAGGTGTGGGGCAGACAGGTGCAGTGCCCTATGAGATCGTGGCACTGGGTGCAAGAGGGCAGGGGAGGCCACTGCCTGCAGAGGGGCCCATCAGTGCTGCCGTGTCAGAGGGTGAGTGACCCCCCCCCCCCGAGGTGACCCCAACCCAGCCCCCCTCCATGGCTTTCCAAGCACTGCAGGAGTAGGGTGCAGAAAGGGGGCCGGGGCACAGACTGGGAGGATGGGAGTGATGGGGGGCACATATTGGGGTGGGATGTGTGACAGGATCCCCGGGGTGCAGCCTGGGACCATGGGACCGCTGTGCCCCCGGAACCCTCTCCAGCCTGGGTCTCTCACAATGCCCTGCTAGTGACCAGCAGCAAACCCCTCCAGGCTGTGATCACTCAGCACAACCGCATGTGGAGTCCCAACGCCCGGCTGGATTGCATGAAAGCTCCCAGGGCCACTCCTGAATCACACAGAGAAAGGTCACAGCCAAATCCCCCCAGCTCCCAGCACTGTACCTCAGGAATATGCCGTCTTGCACTGCTCAAGATGAGCAATGCAGATTTATTAACCGGTTCACCACTTCAGCAATGGAAAGCGGATCTACACCAGCCTTTGCAAAACCTGAGCAATTTGCCACACGCTTCATACAAACTCCCTGGTGAAGATAAACAGTAAAACAAACGTGTTGACTATAAAAGACAGATTTTAGGTGATATTATGTGAAAGGTAAAAAGCCAGAGTTAGTTACCAAAAGAAATAAAATATCAGCACGCAGTCTAAACTCTCAACCCTATTAGACGGGGCAACATCTAGATTAAGCAGTTTTTCTCACCCCACTGGATATTGCGGTTCCTAGTACACAGATTTCACCCTTGAAATCTGGGCCAGTCCCCTCAGTTGGAGTCTTCAGAGTGTCCTTGTTGGTTGCAGCGTAGGTGGGGGAAGGAGGAAGGCCCAGCATGGGGCCCCTGTGTCTGTTTTATACCCTCAGTCCATGTGCTTGGGAAACACAAGTCCAGGCATGTCTGGGGGCATTGCTGAGTCTCCAGGCCGGGTTGAGCAATCCCCCTGGCGTGGCCTCATGCCGGCGAGTCACTGCATCCTAGCTCCCTGGCTGGACAATGGCTGTTGGTGGTTGTTTGACACCCGCCCGGGCGCTGATGACTTTCCTCGCTGTTACCTCAGGGGGAGCTAATATCTGGCTGATTCCCCAATTTACAGCATGTTTCAGTGACAACCGTACCACACAACCTCAGAACTGCATTAATGATACACATCTATGGGTAGAGAAATGACTTTCAGCAGGTCATAACCTTTCCCCTGACACCTCACCAGGCCTGCCTTCTATGTAGGATCACGATTATATACAGATGAGGAGTATGGGGGTTACAGGATGCTCCCCCAAGGTACAGAATGTCACAGGGTGTGAGAGGGATACAGCCAGATGAGGGGTGAGGTGAGGGGTACAGAGGGGGCAGGGGCACACAGTGGGAGAAAGGGGGGAGGTGATGGGAGCCCAGCCACAGGCAGGAAGATGGGGGAGGGGGATCCTTGCCTCCCCAGGGGGCCCTATGGAGCAAGAGATGGCAGCTCAGCACAGGGAGGGGCCAGAGTAAAGGGGACTAGGGGCCGCAAGACCCACATTGACACCCCCTCTCCCCCCAGACGAGGAGGAGTACGAGCACCCGGACAGTGAGGAAGAACCAGCAGCCGAGGGTGAGTGGGGGGCAGAGAAGGCGGGGAGCTGGAGTTAGAGAGGGGGTTGGGGCATGACAGGGCAGCGATGGGGTGGGGAGGGGCTCTGGGAGGGGACAGGATGGGGGGCATGGGGAGGGGGTGATGGAAGGGGCTGGGCTGCCAGGCAACTGGTTTGGGGTCACCTGCTCTGCTTTTCTCTCCTGGCTCCAGATGGTGATGGCTATGAAAACACCAACGGGGACATGAAACTGTGCATGGGGGACAAGGGGTCCAGCGGTAACAGCCCCCGCAAAACCACCCCCGGCTCCCTCACCCTCACCCTGCACCACCCACTGCCCTGGGGTGAGACAGGACTGACTCCCCGGAGCCAGTCAGTCCCTGCCCGGGGGCCAGATGGGAGCCGGCACCCCTAAAGGGGAATGACCCCGTGTCCCATGCCCTGTGCTGGGGCTGGATGGGAGCTGGCGCCCCCTAGAGGGGAATGACCCTGTGTCCCATGCCCCGCGCCCCTGCGATGGGGCTGGATGGGAGCCAGCACCCCCTACAGGGGAAAGGCCCCATATCCCATGCCTTGCCCCCCCGCCCTGGGGCTGGATGGGAGCCAGTGCCCCCTAGAGAGGAAAGGCCCCATATCCCATGCCCCGCCCCCTCGCCCTGGGGCTGGATGGGAGCCAGCGCCCCCTAGAAGAGAAAGGCCCTGGGTCCCATTCCCCACTTCCTCAGTCTTTCTGGCCCTAGTCTGCACTGTGGGCTGCGGTCTCCAAAGGGGGCGAAGCTCAGGGCCTGTTTAGGGACATCCGCTCCCCTGACGCCCTCCCGTCCTTCCCCCAGACGGTGCCTGCTACGAGAACAGTTTGGAGGAGAACAGAGCAGGAGGCAACTGGGCTTCAGGTAACGGGGGCACTTGGATGGGGGGTAGGGCTGAGAGCCGGGTCCTGGCTCGGGAATGGGGGGGCCAGAGCTGAGAGCCGGGTCCTGGCTGGGGAATGGGGGGGCCAGAGCTGAGAGCCGGGTCCTGGCTGGGGAATGGGGGGGCCAGAGCTGAGAGCGGAGTGCTGGGTGGGGAATGGGGGGGCGGGCAGAGCTGAGAGCGGAGTGCTGGGTGGGGATGGGGGGGGCTGAGAGTGGGGTCCTGGCTGGGGAATGGGGGGCAGGGCTGAAAGCGGGGTCATGGGTGGGGAAAGGGGTGGGGGCAGGGAGGTGGGGCTGTGGTGTGGCAGGGAGCAGGGCTGAGTGTGGAGTTTCTGGGGGTCTCCCCTGGGCTGACAGAGCACCCTGCCCTGCACCCCCAGCCCCACAGCTTCCCTCCCCCGTATCTCTCATTTATTGCTCCCCCCTCCCCGTCTCCAGATGCTTCCCACTACATGAATGCTCGCCAGGGCCCTGGGGCCGAAGACGAGGTCTCTGAAGGTAACAGTGTGGGGTGCTGGCGGGGGGCTGCCTGGAGGACACCCCCCCCACTCCCAGGCATCCCCCAGGGCGGGAAGGGCCCCTCACCCTGGGGCTTGGGAGTGGGCGGGGATCTGCACGCCCAGGGCAATGGTTTCCCAGGGTCCAGAGTATCACCCTGGTAACAACGCCCCTGGCAACCTGTTCATCACCCCGGTAACAGCTCCCCTGGTGACACCGGCCGATGGCCCCAGGTAACAGGATCCCTGGTAACTCCAGGCCGTCCAGAGGCTTGCCCCCGGTAGGGTGTCCCAGCCCCACAAGCCCATCAGAGGGCAGCAGGCACGGGCTGCTGCTGACAGGGACCTGCCCCCTGTGTTGGCAGGCAGCGAGTGTTACGAGAACACGGAGGAGGACAGCGCCCCGCTGAGCCCTGGAGCTGCGCGGCTCGTAACAGGTGATGGGCTCAGGGAGTGTGGGGTCCCGGGGTGGGGGGGCTCAGGGTCAGTCCTCCCCTGCCAGGGTCTGCGTGTGTGTGGGATCCTGGGGTGCCTATAGGGGGCACTGTGTGTATGTGAATCCCATGGAGCCTGCAGGAGGCGCTGTGTGTGTGGGGGGCAGATCCTGGGGTGCCTATAGGGGGTGCTGTGGGGGGGTGTGTGAATCCCGGGGCACCTGTAGGGGGCACTGTCTGTGTTTGGCGGGGGATCCTGGGGTGCCCGTAGGGGGCGCTGTGTATGTGTATGAATCCAAGGGTGCCTGTAGGGGGCGCTGTGTGTGCGTGTGGGCGGGGTGAATTCCGGGGGTGCCTATATGGGGTGCTGTGTGTGTGTCTTTGTGTGTGAATCCCAGAGTGCCTATAGGGGGCGCTGTGAGGGGGGGTATATTCTGGGGTGCCTGTAGGGGGCACTGTGTTTGTGTGTGGGGACCCCGAGGTGCCTGTAAGGGGCACTGTGTGTGTGTGTGGACCCCAGGGTGCCTGTACGGGGCGCTGTGTATGTGTGGGGACCCCAGGTGCCTCTAGGGAGTGCTGTGGGGGGGGAATCCGGGGTGCCTGTAGGGGACACTGTGTGTGGGGGGGAATCCAGAGTACCTGTAGGGGGCTCTGTGTGGGGGAGGGATCCCAAGGTGCCTGTAGGGGGTGCTGTGGGGGGGGAACCTGGGATGCCTGTAGGGGGCACTGTGTGTGTGTGGGGGGGACCCAGGATGCCTGTAGGGGGTGCTGTGGGGGGGATCCCGGGGTGCCTGTAGGGGGCGCTGGATGGCCTCACCCAGTGGCTGGTCTCTCCCCCCCAGACCTGCGGATGTTGTTGCTGCTGGGTGCGTGTGAGGAGCCGGAGCGGGATCGGCAGGATGGACACAGCGAGGACTCTGCTGGTGAGAGGGGCTGGGAGCTCCCCCGGGAGGGCGAGAGGGCCCCCCGACCTTTCCCTGATGCCCCCTTGTTCCCCACAGGCTCCCAGGCCTATGAGGAGATGGCCGGGGCTCTGTATGCAGCCCCTGCCCGGCATCTCCGCCTACGGGACCGCAGCCAGGAGGAAGGTGAGCTCCAGGAATGGGGCTGGGATCCCAATATCCCACTCTGGGTCCCCGCATATCCCAGCACCATGAGCCCCCTCCATGGGATCACCTCCATATCTCAGCACCCCAAGCACCCTTCCCTGGGGTCACCCCATATCCCAGCCCCCTGATTCCCCCTCCCTGGGGTCACCTCATATCTTAGCATCCCAAGCCCCCTCCCTGGGGTCACCCCCATATCCTAGTGCCCTGAGCCCCTCTCCCAGGGGTCACCACTATAGCCAGTGCCCTGAGCCCCCTCCCTGGGGTCACCCTCATATCCCAGCCCCCTGAGTCCCTCTCTCTGGAGTCACCCCATATCCTAGTGCCCTGACCCCCATCCCAGGGGTCATCCTCCTGAGCCTCCCTCCCTGGGTCACTCTCATACTCCACCCTGACACCCCTGGGGTCATCCCCTCTCCCAGGCCCCCTCCCTGGGGTGACCCCAATATCCCAGCATGCAGAGACCATCCCTGGCCTTGGGGCCCCCACACCAGGCCCTCTCCCTGATACACCCAAGATGTTTCTGCCCCCACCACGCCAGCTGCCCCTCCCCAGGGTCAGAGGTGCAAGGGAAGGCTCCCCAGGAGAAGGGCTGGGAGGGGCTCAGCCCTCCACCTCCTCCACCGGAGATGAGGTGTGTATGGGGGGTGGAGTGGGGGCAACAGCCCCCCCAGGCCCTGGCTCTGACCCCGGCTCCCGTCTGCAGACGCCGATTCCTATGAGAACATGGAGGGGGGGCCGAGCTGCGTCCTGCCCCCCTGGGAGGGGAGCGTGGAGCTGCGTGGAGACGGTGAGTGATGGGTGGGTGGTGGTGAGACTGGGCACGGGGTGTCCCCGGGGCGCCCCTGGGCTCTCACCTGTTTTGCTGTCATTGCAGCTGCTGGGCTGAGGGCCCCAGGGCCCGTCGGAGCTGAACCCGCCAGGCGGGCGGTGCCCCGGAGCCTCGCTCGGGACTAGGACACGCCGCCCCTGGGCGAAGACAGGCAGCGAGAGTATCTGAGCCCGTGAGCACAGGGCTCTCGGGGAGGGCCCCGCGCCCCCACGGCTCCGCTCCCCATCCCGGCCCCACGTCCTGGGCCCCACTGCTGGGGACGGCCCCAAAGCTGCGGGGGGCCCGTGGGCTGCAGACGCTGTTCCCATGGCTCTGCAATGGCCAGCTGCTAACACCGTGCCCCCAGGTGCCTCTGGCCTGCCCCCCCCTGGGCTCGGCTGCCCCACAAGGACAGCTCCATCCAGCTGGGCTGGACCGCAGTCCCTCGGCGTCTGACATGTGCATGTCCAGGCTGGGGACAGGGCCCCCACAGTGCCTGTACCTCCCCCCATGACATGCTGGGGACAGGGCCCCCCCAATGCCTGTACCCCCCCATGACATACTGGGGACAGGGCCCCCACAGTGCCTGTACCTCCCCGATGGCATACTGGGGACAGGGCCCCTCAGTGTCTGTACCCCCCCCGATGACATGCTGGGGAAAGGGCCCCCCCAGTGCCTGTACCCCCCCCGATGACATGCTGGGGACAGCCCCCTCCTCCCCCAGTGTCTGTACCCGCTCCTCTGATAACATGCTGAGGATAGGGCCTCTCAGTGTCTGTACCCCCCCCATGACACGCTGGGACAGGGCCCCTCAGTGTCTGTACCCCCCCCCGATGACATGCTGGGGAAAGGGCCCCCCCAGTGCCTGTACCCCCCCCCCAATGACATGCTGGGGACAGGGCCCTCCCCCCCCAGTGTCTATACCCGCTCCTCTGAAAACATGCTGGGGACAGGGCCTCTCAGTGTCTGTACCCCCCCCCATGACATGCTGGGGACAGGGCCCCCCCAGTGCCTGTACCCCCCCAATGACATACTGGGGACAGGGCCCCTACAGTGCCTGTACCCCCCCAATGGCATACTGGGGACAGGGCCCCTCAGTGTCTGTACCCCCCCAATGACATGCTGGGGAAAGGGCCCCCCCCAGTGCCTGTACCCGCTCCTCTGATGACATGCTGGGGACAGGGCCCCTCAGTGTCTGTACCCCGCCCCCCGATGACATGCTGGGGACAGCCCCCTCCCCCCCCAGTGTCTGTACCCGCTCCTCTGATAACATGCTGGGGACAGGGCCTCTCAGTGTCTGTACCCCCGCCATGACACGCTGGGACAGGGACCCTCAGTGTCTGTACCCGCCCCCCTGATGACATGCTGGGAACAGGGCCCCCACAGTGCCTGTACCCCCCCAATGGCATACTGGGGACAGGGCCCCTCAGTGTCTGTACCCCCCCCGATGACATGCTGGGGAAAGGGCCCCCCCAGTGCCTGTACCCCCCCCCCGATGACATGCTGGGGACAGCCCCCTCCCCCCCAGTGTCTGTACCCGCTCCTCTGATAACATGCTGGGGACAGGGCCTCTCAGTGTCTGTACCCCCCCCCCCCCCGATGACATGCTGGGAACAGGGTCGGCACCAGCACCAGTCCACACCCTCCCTAGCAGCAGTCTCTCCTCCACACATCTCCACTGCCCCTTGGCCTGAAGTGTCTGAAGAGCAGGGGCCACGGCAGGCAACCCCCGCCCACCCCAGTGTGCCTCCATCCACAATAAATCCTATTATCCTTGGGCTGAGTTTGTGTCACTGGGGTCACAGTCAGAAGTGGAAAGGACATGGGGTTGGGGGTGGGGCTGGGAGCCAGGACTCCTGAGTTCCATCCGTGGCTTGGGGGGGGGGGTCTAGTGGTTAGAGTGGGCGGCTGGGAGCCAGGACTCCTGGGTTCTCTCCGCATCTCGGGGTGGGGTGTGGGACTTAGTGGGTAGACTGGGGTTGGTGGTGGGGGAGAGGCTGGGAGCCAGGACACCTGGGGCCTGAGAACAATGGAAAATCTTGTCCCTCCCGCCCCACTGAGAATAATGGAAGCTGAGTTCTTTGACCACTGGCCTTGTATGGCCCCCCCTCAAAGAGAGAGGGTCTCTGTGGGACACTGGCTCCAGGCGGGTGTGGGGGGGACCCTGCTGTGTGTGTGTGTGTGAGGGCTGGCATCATGCTGGCTTTGAGCTACCCCGGGCCCGGGGTGGCTCTGTGTCTCCGCTCTCCCCGTGGCCTCTGGGCATAGGCTGTGAGCGTGCTGGGCGGCCCCGATCCCGGACTGGTTTCACTTCCAGCTCTCACTCGCTGACAGTGAGAAACCCGCAGGCTCCGCTCCTCAGGGGCAGGTGGGAAATGACGCGTTCTGCGCTCTGCCTGAGGGGCCCGTCCCACACCAGACGCCGCGGAACGAGGCTCTTGGTCAGGTTGGCTCAGAGCCGCAGCTCCCGGGGGCTCGGCCCGGGGGAGGCAACAGGATTTGGCGTCGTCCTGGTGAGCTGACTGGAGCCCCCACGTGCGAAAGCCTGGGGTGCTGTAAGGGGCTGATGGAGAATCTGCGCCGGCTATAGGTGAGCGACTCCGCTGGCTCATTCCCCTCCTGGCCAAACACTCTGCCCTGCTCTGCTGGCCGCCGAGGGCTCTGCTCTCAGGAATCCCCTCCCCGGGCCGGTGCCCCCCACTGCTTCGTGTGGCTGATCGGAGCGGCTCCAGCTCCCCCAGGCTCTGTCAGGCCGCCCTTTGCTGCCCCCAGGTCACGGCTGTTGCCCTTTGCCAACCCCTTCCCGGCGTGTCCCCGTCTGTGAGCTGCAGAGCCCAGCCCGGGACGCAGCGCCCAGAGATGGTCACACCAGGCTCTCCCCGGCTGGGGACTTGGCTCTGTAGGGCAGCTGCAGGACATCTCTGTTCCCTGGTGCCCTTGGCACAGTGGGCAGGCCCTGCACCCAGAGTGGGCACCACAGGCTGGTCTCTCTGAGGCCTTTCCGATGCTACAGCTCTCGCTGCTGGAACCAACCAGGTGTGAGCACAAAATCTGCCGGGGCCTCTCCCTGCCCTGCGAGAGCCTGGAGCCCTCGGAGACTCGGTGGTGGCCACCCCAGGGATTCACCGTCCCAGGGTTTGTTACCAGCCCAGGATGTGTCGCAAGCTGCCCATCTGGCTGGTCCTCCTCTGTTGCTCCCTGCTGCAAGGGTCAGGTACCATGAGGGGGCTGACTTCAGGGGATCCTGAGGGGGAGGTGGGTGGTGTGGGGAGAGCAGGCCAGGGATGGGGAGTGGGGGAGGTTCCTGGGGAGTGGGGCAGCCTGGGGAACATGCCAGGTGAGAAGGGGAGGGGTGCTCCTGGCAGCAGGGGGAGGGATGGGAAGTTGGGGAGAGACCCTGGCAGCAGAGTTGGGGGAACTGGAGAAGGGCAGGGTCGGGGAAGGTCTCCAGCAGCAGGGAGCCTGGGAAGGGGGGAGGGTTCCCAGCCGTGGGGGTCCAGAGATTGTGGGAGGGTCGCAGCCTCTCCTGCTCCGCTCTATGTCTCTCTCCTCCTGCCCAAGAGGTCCGGGTGTACCAGCCACCAGAGCTGAGGGCCTCACCGGCGGGCTCCATGCTCCTGAACTGCACCTTCTCCGCCACCCCAAAGGCCTCCAAGCTGGCGGTGACCTGGGTGTGGAGAGCACCCGGCGGCAGTGGGGAGGTGCAGATCTACCCCCCGCCCAGCCAGGTGACTGAGCTGCACAGCCGCATTGCCCTGGACTCGGGTCGCTTTCGGCACCAGCGGGACGCGTCCCTGCGCCTGGCCAACCTCACCTGGCACGACGCCGGGCTCTACCGCTGCTTCATCTGGACCTCGGCCACCAGCAGCCACGCCGGCAATGGGACCGAACTCAGCATCCTGGGGGAGGGGCCAGGTACCCCCCCATCCATGTGACCCCTGGGGGACAGGGGAGCCGGGACATGGAAGGAAGGGGGAAGGGCAGGGAGAGGAGGGGGAGGATGGAGGGAAGGAGAAAGGGGAGAGGGAGCATGGAGGGAAGAAGGGGGAGGAATGAAGGAGGGGAATGGATGATGGGGGACCTCTAGCAGCCCATTGTTGCCCCCTCTGCAGGAACCCACACATGCTCCCTTCTGTTCCCTCTCCAGGATCCGGGGTGCGGCACTGGGCAGCCTGTGGCCCCCTGGGTGTCGTGGCGGCCATCCTGCTGGTCCTGCATGCCATGGTGTGCCGGGAGTGCCAGAGCCTGCGGCACCGTCGGAGGGACGTGAGGTCTGGGTCCCAGGAACAGGATGTGGCTGGGGACCCGCGCTCACGGTGAACCCTTGGGCTGGCAGGGAAGGACGGAGCCCCCTGACCCCTTTGATGGCTGGTCGGCCGCAGGGCACCATCCCCTCCACTCCGGGGCCCTCTTGTCCTCAGGGTCCCCTGCCTTGTCCCCGCGCAGAGTTGGCTGGGGGACGGAGAGCAGCGGCCGTGGAGGGAACCCCCAGGCAGTCCCCCGGCAGCCTGCGCCCTGGAAAGGAGAGGAGGCGCCCGAAGCTCCCAGCTCTGCGGCTGTGAGATGAAGGGCCCGGGACGTGAGGAGGCTCTTTGGGACCCCAGGGGGCCCAGCAGCTCTCACTCCCCCAGGCGGGCACCACCTGAGCCATATTGAGCAGACAGTGCACAGGATCCACGGGGCGATGCCAGCCCCGGCGCAGCGATCCAGCCCCGCTGCATGGTGCAGGGCCTGCAGCCAGCAGCTCTCGCCCCCACAGACCCCAGCCCCAGAGTGCAGCCTGGCCGCCCCGCGTGGTCTGCAGCCTGCGGCTGAGCCTCTCTCTGCCGGGGGAACTGAAACAGCAGCCGCCTCTGTAGGAATCGCTGCTCTGACCAGGCCCAGCTCAGGGCTGAAGTCGTTGCTGAGGGTGGCTGCTGAGGGCTGCTCTGCCCCTGCGGCCGGGGGACACGGCACGCCACAGCCGCAGCTCCTGCACTAGGGGGTGGACGGGGACTCTTTGTACCCTGGGCAGGGCTGGATTTCCAGTGAGGCCCAGGAGGCACGGGCCTAGGGGCGCGGGCGAACGTTGCCACATCTGTGCTTTGCTAGCCCAGCTGGGCCATATTCCGCCATCTGTTGCTGGGGGGTTTTAGCAGTTGTTTTATTTTGCTGCCCTGCTGCCGCTGGCCCCACTGCTCGGGACTTCTCGGGAGCCTCCTGGTCTGCCCCGCCCCGGTGCGGACACCCCACTTGCCCCAGGTCGCGCCCCTCCCCACAGCATGTGCAGGGCTCTGGGCCGAGGGAGGCAGAATTTTTTTTCCCTGCAGAAAATATGCTGCAGTTCTGCCTTTGCCCACCAGAGGCGCTGCTGGGGGCCAGAGCAGCCTGAGCCGGCAGGGGTGGGGGGCGGTTTCTCGGCCTGTAGCGGGGAGTTCCCCTCCTTATGTTGTATGGGAGCCTATGTGAGTCTTACTGTTTTGCATGAAGGCTGTGTGTGCCTCAGTTTCCCTGTGTATTGCACCAATGTCTGGGTGGTGGGAATAAGCGTGTGTGACTTTTGCGGAGGCTGCTCCAGCTGCCTGCAGGGATGCTATGGCCGCCCCTTCGTAACCTGAGACCCAGGAGGGGGATGCGACCAGGGGACTCTGGCCCAGGAAGCAAGACAAAGGCCGGAGGAGGAGCAAGGGACAGGGCAGGGGCCAGGCAGCTGGAAGCGAGTCAGTCTGGGCTGGCTTGGGGCGCAGGGGGAGGGCCAGAGCCCTGACTCTGGGCTCCCCTCCCCCCTAGATGAATTTGGCTGAAAGTCACTGATTTCTGTGCTAACAAGCTCTGCCCTACGCTGTGTTCCTAATAAACCTTCTGTTTTACTGGCTGGCTGAGAGTCACGTCTGACTGCGAAGTTGGGGGGCAGGGCCCTCTGGCTTACCCAGGACCCCGCCCGGGCGGACTCATTGCAGAAAGCGCACGGTGGGGCAGAGGATGCTGAATGCTCCCAGGTCAGACCCAGGAAGGTCAAAGCTGTTTAAGCTTCATGGTCTGTGTGTATAAAAATATCCTCACTGTATTTTCCACTTTATGCATCCGATGAAGTGAGCTGTAGCTCACGAAAGCTCATGCTCAAATAAATTGGTTAGTCTCTAAGGTGCCACAAGTCCTCCTGTTCTTTTTGCCCTGGAGACAGTCTCATGCTCCGTGTAGCGGGGTTTGGCTGGGGCTTGTCCCTCTCCGGGGCGGCGGGGAACCACACAGGTAAACAACAAGCCCAGGCTCTCGGCTCAGAGGGGCCTGGTAGTGGGGGAAACTGACACCCACAAGCTGGGTGGCAGGGGGACGCAGGCCCACCCACTCCACTGCGTCCCAGCCCAGGGCCCGAGCAGCGGCAGAAGACCCGCAGCTGGGTCAGTGGGGATCCCGGCCGCAACACACGGACATTGGCACTGGCAGTGTCACAGCCAGACTCAGGTCAGGTGCCCCCGGGCTACTTCCACACTCCCCCTCTGGAGGTACCTGGGTCCTCCGGGGGGGCCAAGCACCATGAGCTCCTCTGGGGAGCTGGCGAGGGGCAGGCTGGGCAGCTGCTCCGGGCTCCGGGCGGCGGTGGCAGGTCAGGTCAGGCCAGGCCAGTCCTCCCGTAGGTCGCCGGGGTCTCCCAACCGGGAGTGAGGCTGGAGGCATCTGGCCTCTCCGGCGGCTACTCCTCGAGTGAGGTCCGGGGTGGGGCTTTTATAGTTCCTCTCCTGCGCCTTGACCTGTGGGGGGGCGGGTGTGGGACTCGCTGGCTCCGCCCACTCTGGTATTGGGAGAGGATCGCCCCTCTCCGGGGCAGCGGGGAAACACACCGCCTTGCTGCATCCCCCACAGTCCTGCCTGCTCCATAGGGAGCAGTTCCAGAGCATGGCCCGCTGACCCCATGGCAGTCGTAAAATCCATTCGGAGCCCGAGGAGCCGTCTGGTCCTCACGCCCAGGGGGCGGAGCCCCGAGAGCTGGGGGATAAAGTGCGTCAGGCCCCCGAGGGGACACAAGGACGGGACTTTAACCCTGGCTCACGTTCTGCGGGGTGCTTCTGGCTGCCAGTGGGAGGGTCTAAGACACCCCCCATAAAGCCCACGGGCGCGGGCAGGCCCCCAGGGGTGAACCCAGCTGAGGATCGTGGGGGCGGGCAGCCATGGCACTGCACGGAGCCGGGCGGATTACAGGCGTTCCTTGGCTGGCGGTGCAGGGGTTAGCGTCCCCACTGCAGCCTGGGGAGCTGGGAGCATGGCCCTGAGGGGACACAGAGAGACAGCGCTCCATGGGGCAAACGTGGAGGTTCTGAGCTCGGCGCTGCTGGCTGCTGGGTCCAGGGCCACCTCAGCTCGTCCTTTGTCAGGAAAGAGGGTTGCATCAAACAAACACCTGGCTCGGATCAGCCGTTTCCCCTCCTCCAGGGAGCCAGGCCCCAGAGGTTGGCGACCCCCCGGCCAACACTTACTTAGACTAGCTTCAGTGTGTGCACTCAGCAGGCCTGGGCATAGCTCTGTTTGCTCACTGCCTGGCTGTGCAGAGGGAGGATACAAGGCAGCCAGTTATACGGGAAGGGAAAGTGAAAGCATCTGGTCACTCTGCCCAGGATCTGCACACTGCTAAGGAGCAGCCAGGCAGCTGGAGCCCCTCCCGGCCTGGGCTATGGGGGTGCAAGTCGGGCTCTTCTCTCTGCTTCTCGGGGGCATCTGTGAGTATATGGGCAAGGACCCAGCCCTCTCCCCAGCTCCCTGGTTCACCTGGGGCAAGGAGACCGGGGCGGGGAGGGGGGGTTTCCGTCAGTGGGATGACTCCAGTCGTTGCCAGGCAGGGGATCGGGGCCTGAGTCTCTCCCACGGCTGCGCGAGGTTCGCACAGGACTCGAGGGGAGGGCGTGGCTCTCAGGCAGCACTAAACGGCTGGTTGTTTTTCACGGTGTGTGTGTTGTCACCTCTGCCATGAACCAGAGACTCTCCATCTACCAATATCGCTCCCTTTGTCCATTGCCCGTCCCCAGTGTCTCTCTTTCTCCAGGGTGCGCAGATCTGCTGCCCCGCAGCCACCCCTGATTCCCAATCCCAGTCACTAGAACCACCGGTGAACAACAGTTAATGTCCACACTGACGCGTCATCCTGGGGCCGTACAGCTGAGGCTCCAATCAGACTAATAAGAGCCAGGGGAGTTCGCAGCTCAGAGTGATGGGCTCAGGCTCTCTTCAGACCCAGGCAGCGTTGCTGTGTCGGTCACACTCAGGGCAGCTCACCCCTCTCACAGCAATGGGCTCAGGCTCTCTGCAGACCCAGGCAGCATCATTACATATGTCACACTCAGAAGGTTATCTCTGCAGCCATGAGGGGTAGAAACGAACTATGTTTTAAATGCAAGCTGAAATTCTGGCGAATCTGTTGGGTGTGGCACATCTGGCCCCCGCCCCCCCAGGCTGAACGTTTAACAGTCCCAACTTAGAGGATATTTAGTTGAACAAAAGCTATTTAATCCCCCTCCCCCAACCTCTTCTCCTTCCTCTCCTGGCTCCACTTCTCTGCGCCCCTCTGTCTGGCTGCGAGCCGTTCTCTGACGCAGGCTGGGGATGAACCAGGCTCCATTCCGTGCAGGTGCCCAGCTGGAGGTGATGGTGGACTCCCCAGTGGTGGCTCAGCTGGGATCCCAGGCTCTCCTCCCATGCACCTTCACCATGGCGGACGCCCCCATCAGCCCAGGGTACCTGGCTGTGCACTGGTATTTCCAGGGCCAGGAGCTGGTGTCGTACGATGACTCCCTCTTTGTCTCCCGGCCGGGGGCCTCCATGGACACGGAGCAGCTCGCCAATGGCAACGCCTCTCTGGTTCTGCGCAATGTGACCATGCTGGACCAGGGAGCCTACCAGCGCCTGATCATCCACAGCCCGGACAGAAGGGAGCAGAGCCTGCACCTGGCTGTGCTGGGTCAGTGCTGGCGAGAGAGCGGGGTGACCAGCGCGGGAACTGGCTCAGCAGCCGGCCCCTCTGCTCTGGGCACAGCCCCTACCGTGCGTGTCGCTGGGGCTGGGCAGGGTGTTTCGGGGATAGATGGGCACAAAAGGGGGCAAGGGGTTTCCTTAAATTCCTGGCATGTGACTTGGCAGGAGCTGGTGCCTCCAGGGGGCTGTTTGCCCTGGCGTTCCTGTTCATAGTTGGGCAGCTCTGGCTGTCGCCGGGGGAGGAACCACGCAGCTGAGCAGGGGGATGCTTGGGAGGCCCCCAACCCCCACCCCCTGGGCTCTCCCTGCTGATGCCATCTGGTTCCCTGCAGCCATGCCCACCGTTGCCGTCCCCAGTAAAGCGGTGCTGAGGGAGGAGCAGAACTTGCTGAAATGCTCTGTGTCCGGCTTCCACCCGGCCAACATCGTGGTGACCTGGCTGAGGGCTGGGGAGGTCCTGCCAGCGTCCCTGCTCCCCGCGCCCAGAGGAACCCGGACGACACCTTCAACGTCAGCAGCTCTCTGACCTTCCAGCCCACGGAGCAGGATCAGGGTGTCACCTTCTCCTGCCGGGTCCAGCACGACGCTCTGCCGCACGGCGCTCTGCAGACAGACTTTGTGCTCGTGTTCGGAGGTGACGGCATGGGCGAGGGGCAGAGGGGGAAGTGCCATGGGAGGGACTGACTGGCAGGCCCCGGGGGATGGGATGGGGGCATTCTTGGGGGAAGCATGGCCCGGTTGTTCGGGCGCTGGCCGGGCCTCAGGAAACCTGGGTTCGGATCCCAGCTCTGCTCCGGACTCCCCGAGCAACCTGGGGCCAGTCACTGAATCTGGGCCTCTGGTCCCAGAGCTGCCTCTTCACCAGATTCCGCCTCTTGCCAAAGCTGTGCCCCACCCCGTCTCCTCACTCCCACGGTGCTGGCGCCAGCATGCACATGCCCGGGCACGGTGGTGTGGCTAGTAACAGTGGCAGGGGCACAGCGGCAGGCAGGCCTGGCCCTAGGGTTGCCAGGTGACCAGTTTTTGACCGAAATGCCCAGCCGGAAAGGGACCCTGGTGGCTCCAGTCAGCACTGCTGATCGGGCCATTAAAAGTCTGGTTGGCGGCGCAGTGGGGCTAAGGCAGGCTTTCTGCCTGCCATGGCTCCAAGAGGCTCCCAGAAGCAGCGGCATGTCCCCCCTTAAGTTCCTATGCGTAGGAGCAGCCAGGGGGCTCTGCACACTTCCTCTGCCCCAAGCGCCAGCTCTGCAGCTCCCATTGGCTGGGAACCGCGGTCATTGGCTGGGAACCGTGGTCAGTGGGAGCCAAGGGGCAGCACCTGTGGACGGGGTAGCATGCAGAGCCAGCTGGGTGCGCCTCCGCATAGGAGCCGGAGGCAGGACATGCTGCTGCTTCCGTGAGCTGCTTGAGGTAAGTGCCCGGAGCCTGCACCCCTGACCCCCTCCTGCTCCCCAGCCCCCTGCCCCAGCCCTGATTCCCCTCCCATGCTCCAAATCCCTCGATCCCAGCCCAGAGCTCCCTCCTGCACCCCTGTGTCATGGAGTGTGGGGGAGTCCGCGGCCTGCACCCCTCTTCCTGGGATTCATTGAGACTCTCAGCCAGCCAGTAAAACAGAAGGTTTATTGGACAACAGGAACACAGTCTAAAACAGAGCTTGTGGGTACCACCAGGACCCCTCAGTCAAGTCCTTCTGGGGGAGCAGGGAGCTCAGACCCCAGCCCTGGGGTTCCCTGTGTTCCTCCACCCAGCCCCAAACTGAAACTAAACCCACCCAGCAGGTTCCCTGCTGCAGCCTCCGTCCACATTCCTGGCAGAGGTGTCACCTCCCCCTCCCCCTCCAGGCTCAGGTGACAGGCTCTCAGGTCTCCCCTCCCCAGGGCACATTCTCAGGTCAACACTCCCTCCTCCCTGCTGCGTCACATCGTCACCCCCTGTCACGGAGTCACTGGGCGATGCTCTGGAACTACTCCATACGAGCCCAGTCAGGACTCTGGGGGAGCCTCCTCTCTGGGAGCAGCCTGTCTGCAGGGCAAGAAGCTCACACAGCTTCCACCTTCCTGGGTCTGATCTCGGAGCATTCAACATCCCCTGCCCCACTGTGTGCTTCCCACAGCGAGTGCGCCCAGGCGGGGCTCCTGGGGAAGCCTGAGGGCCCTGCTCCCTAACTCCGCAGTCAGACGTGACTCTCAGCCACCGGTAAAACAGAGGTTTATTGGTAGACAGGAACACAGCATAGAACAGAACTTGTTAGCACAGAAATCAGTGACTTTCAGCCAAGTCCATCTTGCAGAGTCCTGGGCCAGACGCCTTGGACTTTCCCTCTTCCATTCCCCCCAAGCAAACTGCCCAGCTTCCAGCCACCCAACCTCTGACACCCCCCTTGTTCCTCCTCCTTGTCTTTGTCTCACTTCCTGAGCAAAGAGTCACCTGGTCGTCACCTGGTTGCAACCCCCTCCTGGGTCTCAGGTTATGAAGGGCACCGTCCATTGCATCTGTGCAGGCAACTGGAGCAGCCTTATCTGCCCCAGAGGGTCTCAGACAAAGTCACACACCCCTATTCCCTCCACCGAGGCATTGGTGCAGCACACAGGGAACTGAGGCACACGCAGTATTCATGCAAAACAGTAAAACTCACATAGGCTCAACAGTAAGACTCACATAAAACATAACAAGGGACAATTCCTACTATGTCACAACCCCAAACCCCTCATCCCTGGCTCCACACCATAGCCCACACCCCCAGCCGGAGCCCTCCTCCCACCCTCACCCCAACCCCCTGCCCCAGCCCGGAGCCCCCTCCCACACTCCGAACCCCTCAGCCCCAGCCCAGAGCCCCCTCCTTCACCCCAAACCCCTCATCCCCAGCCCCACACCATAGCCCACACCCCCAGCTGGAGCCCTCACCCCCCCCCGCACCCCAATGCCCTGCCCCAGTCCGGAGCCCCCTCCCACACCCTGAAGCCCTCATTTCTGGCCCCACCCCAGACCCTGGCTCCCCCAGCCGGAGCCCTCCTCCCCCCTGCACCCCAACCCTCTGCCCCAGCCCAGAGCCCCCTCCCACACTCCGAACCCCTCAGCCCCAGCCCAGAGCCCCCTCCTTCACCCCAAATCTCTCATCCCCGGCCCCACACCAGAGCCCGCACCCCCAGCCAGAGCCCTCACCCCCCCGCACCCCAATGCCCTGCCCCAGTCCCGAGCCCCCTCCCACACCCTAACCCCCGCCACCCTGCCCCAGCCCAGTGAAAATGAGCGAGTGAGTGAGGGTGGGGAGAGTGAGCAACAGAGGGAGGGGGGATGGAGTGAGCAGGGGCGGGGCCTCAGAGGAGGGGCGGGGCAGGGGCGGTGCAAGGGTGTTTGGTTTTGTGCGAGTAGATAGTTGGCAACCTTACCTGGCATGCACCCTGCTCTTCCTGTCCCGTGGGATCTGGATCTTGTCCTGGCCCTGCGGGCTGTCCTGGGGTGGTGCTGTCTGTATCTGAGCTGCCGTGTAACAACTCTCACGGACCTGGTGTCGTTAACCCCCTCTACAGTCTCCCCCGTGGTGAACATTCACGCCCCCACGTTTGTGCAAGGCAAGGCCCAGGTGTTAACGTGCGACGTGCAGGGCTTTTACCCAGAAGCCATCGCTGTTAACTGGCTCCTCAATGGTGTCCGGACAGAAGCCCCCCGTGTGAACCCCAATGGCACCTTCAACCTGGAGTCTTTCTACCAGTTCAAGCCTGCGGCGGGGTCAGAGGGGGCTGAGATCAGCTGCGAGGTGCAGCACGAGACGCTGAGCCGGCCCATCGTCCGGAGCGTGCGGGTGCACCTGGAGAGTGAGTGAGGGGCCGGGGCGGAGAGCGGGCGCTGGGGTCGGACGCCTGCCCCAGAATCAGGACTCACCCTCCCTTGGAGAGCTTTGCATTGTCTGGGAGAACGGGCTGGCTCAGGGGGCGACACGGGGCCTTTCCCTGCTAGGGGGCGCTGGGTCTGATCCAGCCCCAGGGCCCGGGACTGGCTGTCTCCGGGGGTGGGGAATGGGAGACGGGGCCTCTCCCCTATAAGGGGTGCCAGCTCCCACCTGGCCCCAGGGCCGGGGACTGGCTATCTCCGGGGGCTAAACCCACCTTCCCTTTCTCCCAGATGAGGGGACTCAGGTCAGTGTCCTAGTCCTGGTGGTGTCTGTGCTGCTCTCAGTGCTGGCGGTGGCTGGAATCGCGTTCCTCCTGTACAGGAGAAGCAGAGGTGAGGGATGGCTCGGCCGGGCGCAGCTGCACGAGGCTTTCTCCTGCACCTCCCCACGCGCCCGTTCCAGGGGGGCTCCCGGCAGGGCAGGTCTGAGTTTACAGACTCGTGTGTGGTGCCTGCTATTGCCCAGTAGTTCAGTGTGTCGCCGGCAGTGGGCACCGGGTCTAGTTTTTAACCTTCACTTGCACAAAGAAACAATTTCCATGGGTTTCAGAGTAGCAGCCGTGTTAGTCTGTATCCGTAAAAAGATTTTCATTGGGTCATTAAAAAACCCCGTCAGTGTCCCTGGGACAGGGTCCCTGCTGCATTTCAAGTGTCTAACACCAACCCAACAGACACTAGAAGAGTTCATCCCCCCCACTCCAGTACAGTTGGTGACAAAGCTGGCCCCCCACCCCCATTCCTCCCGTCTCTAAAAATGACTGAGCTGTTTTTGCTCTTTCCAAACAACGGTATTCTGGGAAAGCCGGGCCAGGTGTCAGCCCAGACGGGCACTGGCTGACAGTCCTAGTGCCTGAACGTGGCCCTTTAGAACGGAGACGCGTGGGCAGCGTTCACTGTACGTACGGGTATCATAGAATCATAGAAGATCAGGGTTGGAAGGGACCTCAGGAGGTCATCTAGTCCAACCCCCTGCTCAAAGCAGGGCCAATCCCCAATCAAATCATCCCAGCCAGGGCTTTGTCAAGCCTGACCTTAAAAACTTCTAAGGAAGGAGATTCCACCACCTCACTAGGTAACCCATTCCAGTGTTTCACCACCCTCCTCCTGAAAAAGTGTTTCCTAATATCCAACCTAAACCTCCCCCACTGCAACTTGAGACCATTACTCTTTGTTCTGTCATCTGCTACTACTGAGAACAGTCTAGGTCCATCATCCTTGGAACCCCCTTTCAGGTAGTTAGAAGCAGCTATCAAATCCCCCCTCATTCTTCTCTTCTGCAGACTAAACAATCCCAGTTCCCTCAGCCTCTCCTCATAAGTCATGTGTTCCAGTCCCCTAATCATTTTTGTTGCCCTCCGCTGGACTCTTTCCAATTTTTCCACATCCTTCTTGTAGTGTGGGGCCCAAAACTGGACACAATACTCCAGATGAGGCCTCACCAATGTCAAATAGAGGGGAACGATCACATCCGTTGATCTGCTGGCAATGCCCCTACTTATACATCCCAAAATGCTGTTGGCCTTCTGTCACGGAGTGTGGGGGAGTCCAGGCCCTGCACCCCTCTTCCTGGGATTCACCGTGACTCTCAGCCAGCCAGTGAAACTGAAGGTTTATTGGACAACAGGAACACAGTCCAAAACAGAGCTTGTGGGGACACCCAGGACCCCTCAGTCAAGTCCTTCTGGGGGAGCAGGGAGCTCAGACCCCAGCCCTGGGGTTCCCTGTGTTCCTCCACCCAGCCCCAAACTGAAACTAAACCCCCCCAGCAGGCCCCCTCCTCCAGCCTCTGTTCACATTCCTGGGCAGAGGTGTCACCTCCCCCTCCCCCTCCAGGCTCAGGTGACAGGCTCTCAGGTCTCCCCTCCCCAGGGCACATTCCCAGGTCAACACTCCCCCCTCCCTGCTGCGTCACATCCTCACACCTTCTTGGCAACAAGGGCATGCTGTTGACTGGCCCTCAGTTAGGTACCTATGACTGGGCTTTCAAAAGAGCCGTAAACGTCTGCAGGGCCTCACACCCTGCTCCGCCTTGACTTCCAAGCCAGGCAAGGATGCACAGAGAGGCCCGCTGCAGGCTAGCACTGTTCCCATCGTGTTGGGCTCAGCGCCTGGAGGCTGCACTGACCGGCCCTCAGTTAGGGTGACCAGTTCTCCCGATTTTATAGGGACAGTCCCAATATTTGGGGGTTTTTCTTATATAGACTCCTATTACCCCCTGTCATAAATATAAAGGGAAGGGTAAACCCCTTTAAAATCCCTCCTGGCCAGAGGAAATCTCCTCTCACCTGTGAAGGGTTAAGAAGCTAAAGGTAACCTCGCTGGCACCTGACCAAAATGACCAATGAGGAGACAAGATATTTTCAAAAGCTGGGAGGAGGGAGAGAAACAAAGGGTTTGTGTGTCTGTCTACATTTTGTCTTTGCCGGGGATAGACCAGGAATGGAGCCTTAGAACTTTTAGTAAGTAATCTAGCTAGGTACGTGTTAGATTATGATTTCTTTAAATGGCTGAGAAAAGAATTGTGCTGAATAGAATAACTATTTCTGTCTGTGTATCTTTTTTGTAACTTAAGGTTTTTGCCTAGAGGGGTTCTCTATGTTTTGAATCTAATTATCCTGTAAGGTATCTACCATCCTGACTTTACAGGGGGGGATTTTTTTTTTTATTTCTATTTACTTCTATTTCTATTAAAAGTCTTTTTGTAAGAAAACTGAATGCTTTTTCATTGTTCTCAGATCCAAGGGTTTGGGTCTGTGGTCACCTATGCAAATTGGTGACGCTTTTTATCCAACATTTCCCTGGAAAGGGGGGGTGCAAGTGTTGGGAGGATTGTTCATTGTTCTTAAGATCCAAGGGTCTGGGTCTGTAGTCACCTAGGCAATTTGGTGAGGCTTTTTACCAAACCTTGTCCAGGAAGTGGGGTGCAAGGTTTTGGGAAGTATTTTGGGGGGAAAGACGTGTCCAAACAGCTCTTCCCCAGTAACCAGTATTTGTTTGGTGGTGGTAGCGGCCAATCCAAGGACAAAAGGGTGGAATATTTTGTACCTTGGGGAAGTTTTGACCTAAGCTGATAAAGATAAGCTTAGGAGGTTTTTCATGCAGGTCCCCACATCTGTACCCTAGAGTTCAGAGTGGGGGAGGAACCTTGACACCCCCCACCTCCCTCTCCCGATTTTTCACACTGACTGTCTGGTCACCCTACCCTTGGTAAATCCACCAGGAGTCGGATTTCTCTTGGTCGCCCTTTCTCTGTGTCCGGGCCTGCGCATCGAGGCAGAGGTGTGAGACTGGGCGTGCTAGCTCTGGTTGAGGGAGCAGGCTAAAATTAGCTGTGCAGCCGCGGCAGCGCGAGATGGGCTGGCCACCTGGATACGTACCCATCTTGGATGCTAGGCACGGACGTGGGCAGCTTGCCCCTTGTGCCCCCATGGTTAGCGTGATCCATGTGCGTGCGGGCCTGTCTCTGTGAGCTGGGCCTTGCACCCCAGCCCCAGTGTAGACACACCGTGGGGTGACATCAGCAGCGTTAGAATGGAGATGCTCTCTCCCACATGGTCCCCACAACCCTCCCAAAAGCACCTGCTCATAACCAGAGATCACCGCTCGCCCCATCCCCACAAGGGCCCTGCTCCATCGCTGGGTCAGAACAAAGGCCTGAGACAGCTGAAACTTGTCAGCGGGCCCTGGGAGAATCCAGCCTGGGTCTTTCGCTGGCCTCACGTCACAGGTGATCACAGACAAAAGGCCACATGGCAAAGGCTGGGGAGGGGCACAATCCCCCCGCACCCCGCCCAGTACTCCCTAGTAATTCCACGCCGCACACGTTGTCCCGAACGCTCAGTCGTCTCTGCCACATTGTTCAGCGCAGACGTCGGGTGTTCGCCTCATCTCCCAGCGATGGCTGCAGCCTGGCCTTCTCCCCCAGCAGTCCCTTGCCAGCCCACCACCCAGTGCCAACATCGGCTCAGGCTTGTCCCGGATCTCTGTCCCAAGCAGCTCCTTGCAGCCCCCCCGAAAGCGCCTTGCTGCTTCCCCTTTCAGACTCCATGGCAACCCCAGACATGCAGCCGCGGCCAGGCAGCGGGGGAGCTGGGCCCCCTGCACAACCCAGGGTCAGAACATTCCCGTCATTTCCTGGGGCTCCCCCTCGCCTTTGTTGTGTCCCCGGCCTTTCTCGCCCTCACCTCCATTGCAGGCTCTCTGGGGCGGGGCCACTTTTTGTTCGGCCCCCCGCAGCGTAGCCCTGGCCCCTGATGGGGCGCTGGTGCGGTATAAATAATCGCGTGTCTCTACAATGCTCGCTCTCTTTAGCCGCCCGCCAGACGTTCGCCGCGAGCGACATCGTGGGGCCTAAAGTCTGGGTCCCCGGGGAGTACGTTTCCCTCGTGTGCAATGGCTACCACTGTCCGGCGGGCACGGAGGCCAGGTGGGCAAAGTGCCAAAATGAAGAGCTAATGCCCATGGCTGGGGGTGACCCAGCTGGGAGCGAGGGGGAGGAGCAGCCGCTTGTTCCTGTCAGAGCTCTGTACAAAATCCAGACGCAGACGCTGCCCGTGGCCAAGGGCTCCACCACTCTGGCCACGACGCTCATGTTTCGTGTCAGGAGCCTGGAGGACCTGGGAGCCCGGTACCAGGCTGAGCACCAAGGAGTTCGGAGACTACACCCTGCGCCGTGAGTCTGGGGGTGCCGCTGGGTCGCCGAGCAGGCCAGAGGTTCATGGGGGGGTGGGGCTGGGAGTCAGGACTCCTGGGTTCTGTTCCCAGCTCTGTAGCTGGTTTGCGTTAGGCCTTTGGCAAGTCACTTTTTCTCCTTGCCTCAGTTCCCCCCACCCCCCCCGATGACACGGACCCCTTCGGGGGTGGGGTTTGTGGGCCTTCAGTAGCGTGTGGCGAGCTCTGTGCCATGGGGACACGCTAAAAGCCGTTCCCAATCGGGAAGGGACAGCAGGAGCAGGGCCCCCATCTGGCCAGCTAGGTCCATAGGAACCAAGGAGGTGCACTGACGTGGGGGCGGCCTCGGGAGCTGGGGTGGGGTGGGGGGTCTGCTACGCTCATTTGGCCCTTTGTGGTGGGAGTGACACCGCCAGGGCTCCCGGGGACCCAGCAGAGGGGAGGTGTGGCTGGGGCGGGTGTAAAACACACCTCTGGCCTGAGGGAGTTAACCTGGGTGTAACGTGTGGGCTGAGGGACTTGAGCCCGGGGGATGCTCGACCCCCGCTGAGCCGGCCCAGGAGCTCCCCAACTGCTTTGCCTCCGGTCAGACTGAAAGACCCGCAGGGCCAGCTCTGGACCCGGCAGCAGCCCGGCCTGCAGCGGAGTAGCGGAGACAGCAGCCCGGCCTTTTGGGGGTCCCAGAGACAGCACCAAGCACCTGGACAGTATTGAACGGAACACCCCGAACCCAGGGTTTCCCGCTGTCAGTGTCGCACAGCACCGGGCGGGTGCAGTCTCCTTGGGGATGGGATACAGGGACAGTCACCCTCCCATGTCTGCAGGGAGGGGGGTATTCGCATGAGCACCGGGGAGATAGGGAGGCTGTTCGCTGAGACGGCATCAGCCACCCTGCGAAAGGTGCGGGGCTGCCCTGTAGGAGGCTGTTTTCTCTTTGGCTCTGTCCTGTTCGAAATGATCACACGCTGGCCAAGGGGGGCGAATGGGGGAAGGCGAAAAGTTGAGAAAAACCATCAAGAAAGAACAGTCCAATGCACGGGGGTGGGAAGGCAGGGCAGGGAGGGAAGGGGAACAAGTCAGGGAGGGACAGCGTGTTAAGCCCGGACTCCGGTTTGAGCCCAAGCCCCCCTTCTGTCCACACACAAATCGGTCTGACTCGTGTCAGCAGCACTCCCTGCCAGGGGGCTGGGTCAGAGCTTGAGTCCTGCTGTGACTCGGGTCCAGGCCCTGTCATTGTGCAGTGTGGATGCAGCTCAAGCTGCAGCCCCGAGTCAGAAGGTCTGTGCAGTGCAGTACAGACGTGTTAGCGCAGCCGTGAGACCTGGGGCCAGCAATTTGTGAACTCAGGTTTACAAGGCAGCGTGTATGCTCCAGCACGGGCTTGGAAACACCAAATCCACAAGCCCAATGTGAGTGCCTCAGTTTCCCTCAGACATTGCATTGCTACCGGTGGGGGAAGGAGGATTAAGTTTGCTCTCAGGACAGGCTAAGAGCCACAGGAGCGTGTGTGTTGCCCAGTGGTCTGAGCGGACTGAATGGGTCATTAGAAAGGCCGGGCCATATCAATGGAGAACTGAGAAGACAATGAAAAGCCCAATCACCAGCACACTGACACCTGGATGGATTTCCCCACCCCACAGCAGGGAAGCTAGGCAGAGATCCCAGCTCGAGAACAAAGGGCTGGGAGGCGGGAGGTGGGGGAGAAAGGTCTGGCTTCTGGAAGGAGCCTGGTCTCTCTCACCTGGGAACTGACGAAGGAAGGAAGTCAGAGAGACACAGAGCCTGAAAATGTAATTTTACTCCTGAGGGAATTCAGCGCCAAACAATTAAAAATTCTGTGCACAATATTTAAAATTCTGCAAATGTTGTCAATAAATAAATGTGGAGGCTCCAGCATGGCTGTGGGGAACACAGGTCACTGGCTGCACAGAGGTGGGAAATCGCTGTGCAGCTCCCCCCCAGGACACGGACTCAGAGGTGAGGCTGCACCCAACCCTGACACAACACAAGGGCTGGGCCTGCCCGTCCGCTCCAGGTGCACCGGTGTGGGCAGGCAGGCTCAGCCCAGCAGGATCCAAGTGTGGAGGTGTGACGTTATCTGATTAAAATATGACCATGTAGATCATTGCTGCTACCACTGTTATATAATTGAAACAAATCTTGTACAAAGTATGTCAAGTAAGGTGTCTTTGGAGAGGTTATGGTTTGCTGAATATGATTATGGTATCTCTATGCATATATCACGTTTGTATCTGAAGTTATGAATGTTAACTATATACTTGTATTTCAAATGTTTGCTCATGTGGTAACACCAATGAGGTATTTAGCCTGCACATCTTGAAGGGACCATTCTAGTTAAATGGCCCATCAAAGAACACTTAACTCCCAATGGGAGATGCCTGTCAACACTAAATGGACTTTCCAGTGAATGTTCTAACTGGCGTATGGATAATGACCTCTGCTATGACTAAATGAAGCATCCAGGGACATGTGACTTGCCCAGGTGACCCCAAACACCATCTTGTTCCCTGTAATTTTCCACAGTGAGAACAATGGGTTTCCCTTCAATTGGCAGAAGCTATAAAAGGCCCTGGACACACCTCCATTTGGCCTCCTTCTTGCTCAAACCTCGAATCACTCTAAGCCTTGTGGCTGCCTAATAAGCACCGTGCGGGGGCTCAGGACTGCGACGGGGAGAGGAGCCCGGCTGGCCCCAGCGTGGACCCGCCTCAGCCAGGGGAGTAGCCCCTCCCGCAGTCCAGCCCAGCCCCGGTGGAGCTGCTGTAGCCGGGGAGAGGTGATTCTCCGCCAGCCCCGAGCTCCTGCAGCGGACAGAGGGTGGGGGGGAGTCATGTCTCCTCACTTCAGCCCCGAGGCAGCCTGTGCCCCAAACCCCTCATCCCAGAGCATGTACCCGCCACACACCCCAACCCTCTGCCCCAGCCACGAGCTCCCTTCCACACCCCAAACCCCTCATCCCTGGTGTGACGAAGCGGGACTGTTCTTAATGTTTCCTCTGAATATCGTGGGGGTGCCTCAGTTTCCCCTATGCAGTTCTTAAGTATCTAGGTGGGGGGATAAGGGTGTATGATCTTTGCAGAGCCCTAGAGGGCAGGTGTGTGCAGGTGTGTGGACACAGAGAATGGCCGACACCCTGTTTCCTGGCAACTGATGGCCTGGCCCTTCCCCCCTGCAAGGTGAGAGCTAAAGGGTTGGAGAACAAAGGAATCAGGTGACCTCCTGGCCCGAGAAAGGGACAAAGCCCAGAGGAGGAGGGGCTGGAGAGAGAGTCAGTTTGGGGTTGGCTGGGGACATGGAGTGAAGTACAGACGGGGTTGTCTGGCTCACTGCCCCCCAAAATGGACCCAGCTGAGGGGTCCTGGTCTCTGCACCTACAAGCTCTGTTTTAGACCGTGTTCCTGTCGTCTAATAAATCTTCTGTTTTACTGGCTGGCTGAGAGTCACGTCTGACTGCGGAGTTGGGGTGCAGGACCCTCTGGCTTCCCCGGGAGCCTGCCTGGGCGGACTTGCTGCGGGAAGCGCACGGAGGGGCAGAGGATGCTGAATGCTCCGAGGTCAGACCCAGAAAGGTGGCAGTTGTGTGAGCTGTGTGTCCTGAAGACCATCTGCTCCCCGAGAGGAGACTTCCCCAGAGTCCTGACTGGCTTTGTAAAGAGCAGTTCCAGAGCATCGCCTGGGGACTCCGTGACAACTGGTGGCAGCGGTGGGATGTACTGCACCCCATGGGTGGCGCTTCCTGCAGTAAGTGACTAGGGAGCAGTAAAACGAAGGGGGATTGATGAGGACCAGGCATGCTGAAGGCTCAGAGAGGAGTGGTTTTCGGGGGGGGTTAACCCCTGGGAGTATGTGACCAGCGAGAAGGACTGTGCAGTAATGGGGTCCCCCTGGGGACTGCGATGAGCAGTTTCAGGGCAAAGGAGCCTGCGGCTTGTCCCTGGGAGAGAGAAGGACTTTTGCAGTAACAGGGTTCCCCTGGGGATTACAGCGAGCCGTCCCAGGGATGAAGGAGTCTGCAGCTCGACCCTGGCAAAGAGGTGGTGATCTTGAGAAGGGCTGGCACACTAGGAGTTCTCCCTGGAAACTGTGGGGAGCTGAGAACACACAGGCCTGTGAGTCCACAACAACTTGGGAAGAGCGGAGTGATGGCCTGTCACCATTTCCTTAAGAAGGACATTGTAACCCTGTGCAAAAAGAGAGGGTTGAGCATTGGAAAGTTCACCAAAGCACAGTTCATCGTGCAGCTGGAGGAGGATGACCGCTCTAAGGGACAGATTCCTGACCCCAAATGGGGCTATAGCAGAATCTGGGAGCAGCTGGAGTGGTAGCCAGGCTTCCCCAAGACTCCTGTCCCTGACCAGACAAGGGTCTTCACGATCGGGTTCCCCATCCGGGGATCGGAGACGGACGGGATTGGAGCTGAGTCCGAGAGAGCAAGAGGACTGTGAGAGACAGCGAGAGCCCGAGAAAGAGCTGCAGAAGCAGCAGCTTCTGGCCATGGTGGAGCGGAGAGGCATAGGGGACCTCCCAGGGGTGAGTGGGGATAGACCCCGGGGTGCCAGTTCCGCAGGGAACCTTGAGAGTAAATCGCTGCCCCTGGTTAAGGAGGGGGGGATGTGGATGCCCACCTCACTGCCTTTGAGCAGGCTGGAGATTTGAACCAGGGGGACCCTGCGGAAAAGCCCCGGTGTCTAGCTCCCTTGCTGGGTCCCAAGGCCATAGACTCCGTCAGCCAGATGGGTGGGGTGGTGGACAGGCTCCCACTCCTGACCCCAATCTATATGTCTGTGTGGAGTTTCCTGGGGTCAGGCCTCTTGGACCTCCAGTAGGAGCGGAAGGTGATGGTCAATGGGGAGACATTCCTGGGGTGGCGAGATCCTGGGACAGAGAGAACTGTTGTCAGGCCCTGGGTGGTGCAGCCTCAGATGCTGAGGGGCTGTGTGAGCTGAGTGAGGGTCCCAGGGACGAAGCCCCTCGCCCTGCCTATGGCCCAGATCCCTGTGCAGACCCAGGAGGGGTGGGGCTGGCTTGTCGCTGGGGTTCTCCAGGATATCAGCTGTGAGACCCTGTTGGGGGGTGACTGTCTCTTTGCGACAGGATCCAGGCCCTGCTCCTGTAACGGCCAAGGGTTTGAATTTGAATCCAGGGAACCAATCAGCGGAGAGGGAAATGGTCAGTGAAAATGCAGATGACCTGGCTGGCAGCCGGGGAGGAGCGGCTAGGCTCAGGCTACCTGCCTGCCTGTAACCAGACCCCTTGGGCTGGGTGGGACAGAGAGATGCTCCCCACCCCCTTGCACACCGGAAACGGGGCTCGCGCTGGCTCTGATGCAGTGAGGAAAGCAGCGAGCTCGCTGCCTACCCCCACTGGGACAGCAAGGGCAGTGCTGAGCAAGGGGGAAGATAAGACCCCAGCTGAGTGGGGGGAGACACAGGCAGGGCAGGGGATCTGTTGGGAGTGGCAAGGTGCTGGGTAAGGAAAGTCTGGATGAGCCTAGGCAGCCTTGTGAGCTGATGACTGTGTCTAGTCAGCAGGGTGGGAAGGCGAGGAGAGTGGAAGACGAGTGTCCCTGGACCTTACCTGTTGGCTGGGTGGAGAATTGGGACAGGGAAGGAAACGTGCCTGTGTCTGTCAGGGGTATTGACTTGCCTGTGGAGGGAGCTACCCTGATCTCCAAGCAGTTGTCTGTGACCAGCCTTGTGTGCTGGGACCAGGGGAAAGAGATCCCAATCTGTGTGTCTGGGAAAGGAGAAAGTGTGTCCGGCTCTTCTTTGTCTGTGGAGCAGACAGAAGGGGCCTTTCAGCCTGTGATGGTTGAGGGTCGTGCCGTTGTCTCAGAGTTGGTTCTGGATTCAGCTAAAGCCCAGGAAGGGAAGGGTCCTAAGTTTGTGTCTGCTCGGGAGAATGGCCCTGTAACTAGGTCGCATCCAGTTAGTGTCTATGTAAACCCCAGAGACCAGACAATTCTGGTGCTTTTTGTCACGGAGTTCCCGGGAGATGCTCTGGAACTGCTCCCCATGAAGCCAGGCAGGACTCTGGGGAAGTCTCCTTTCTGTGAGCAGCCTGTCTGCAGGACACACAGCTCAAACGGCTTCCACCTTCCTGGGTCTGACCTCGGAGCCTTCAGCCTCCTCTGCCCCTCCGGGTGCTTCCCTCAGCAAGTCCGCCCAGGCGGGGTCCTGGGGAAGCCAGAGGGTCCTGCCCCCCAACTCCGCAGTCCGACGGGACTCTCAGCCAGCCAGGAAAACAGAAGGTTTATTAGACGACAGGAACATGGTCTAACACAGAGCTTGTAGGTGCAGAGAACGGGACCCCTCAGCTGGGTCCATTTTGGGGGGCAGGGAGCCAGACAACAACGTCTGCCCTTCACTCCATGTCCCAGCCAGCCCCAAACTGAAACTCCCTCCAGCCCCTCCTCCTCTGGGCTTTGTCCCTTTCCTGGGCCAGGAGGGCACCTGATTCCTTTGTTCTCCAGCCCTTTAGCTCTCACCTTGCAGGGGGGAAGGGCCCAGGCCATCAGTTGCCAGGAAACAGGGTGTCGGCCATTCTCTGTGTCCAGACCCCTGCACACACCTGCCCTCTACTGCTCTGCAATGACCATACACCCTTCTCCCACCTCCTAGATACTTGAGAACTGCATAGGGGAAACTGAGGCACTCCCACAATATTTAGAGGAAACATTAAGAACAGTCCCGCTTTGTCACACTTGTATTTTGCCTGTTGCTAGTGTGTTGTTGGAAAGGATGCAGCAACTCTGTCTAATCAGGGTGCGATCCTAGCCAGGGCACAAGGAGAGCATGAAGGTGATGTGATTGTGTTACCTACTGAGGGTGTGTAAACCTGTAGCAAGAAGGAAAAGATTCCTGAACTTGTGTGTGGCAAAGGGAAGGAGAATGCTTCTAACCTTTTATCTAGGAAGCCTGTCAGTTTGCCTGAAAGGGGATTGTGTAGGAATCCGTCAGATGGGCCAGAGGTGATTCTGGATGTAAGTGAGACCCAGAAAGAGTCTGTTGTTGCTCAGGACAGTGTTCCTCTAGAGCAAGCCCTAGGTGAAAAGGGTAAGAGCAGAATTTCTGTGAGGGGTGAATTGTTGCATAGAAAAGCCCCTAGGGAAAGGAATCCTCATGGAGTCTTTGGAAGCAGTTTACTGCAACCGAAGGGTGTGAAAGTGATTTAATCAAGAAAGCTGGTCTGAGCTGCCCCAGCTCCTGGCTCTAGGGTGACCAGGGGAACACCAGGTGGAAAAGGGATCCTGGCGGCTCCGGTCAGTGCTGCTGACCCGGCCATTGACTGGCCGGTTGGTGGCACTGTGTAGCGGGGCTGGCAGGCTCCCTGCTAGCTTCTGCACCACATGGCTCCTGGGAAGCAGCGGCATGTCCCCCCTCCGGCTCCTAGGTGTAGGGACAGCCAGGGGACTCTGTGTCCTGCCCCGAGCACCAGCTCCGCAGCTCCCATTGGCCGGGAACAATGGCCAATGGGAGCTGTAGGGGCGGAGCCTCCAGATGGGACAGCATGCAGAGCCCCCTGGCCGCGCCTCCGTAGGAGCTGGAGTGGGGACATGCTGCTGCGTCCGGGAGCTGCTTGAGGTAAGTGCCTCCTGTAGCCTGCACCCCTGACCCCCTCCTGTGTCCCAACCCCCTACCCCAGCTCTGATCCCCCTCTTGTCCTCTGAACCCCTCAGCCCCAGATGGGAGCCCCCTCCTGCACCCCAAACCCTTCATCCCCAGCCTCACCCCAGAGCCCACACCCCTCATCCCCCTCACCCAACCCCCTGCCCCACCCCAGAGCCCAAACCCCTCAGCCCCCCCACCCAACCCCCTGCCCCAGCCCAGAGTCTCCTCACACACCCTGAACCCCTCATCCCTGGCCCCACCCCAGAACCCACACCCCCAGCCCAGAGCCCATACCTCCTCCCACAACCCAACCCCTGCCTCAGCCTGGAGCCCCCTCCCATACTCTGAACCCCTCAGCTCCACCCCCCAGCCTGGAGCCCCCTCCTATTTCCCAAACCCCTCATCCCTGGCCCCACCCCAGAGTCTGCACCCCCAGCTGAAGCCCTCACCCCGCACCCGCACCCGAGCCCCCTAAGCCAGGCTGGTGAAAATGAGCGAGTGCGTGAAGGTGGGGAGAGCAAGCGACAGAAGGAGGGGGGATGGAGTGAGCGGGAGCGGGGCCTCAGAGGAGGGGCGGGACAGGGGTGGGGCAAGTGTGTTTGGGTTTGTGCGAGTAGAAAGTTGGCAACACTACCTGGCTCCGGGCTGCTCCGGCTCCAGCTCCCGGCTCCCCCCCCTCTGGCCCCTCTGCTTCTGGCTGCTGCTCTCCCCTTAGCTCTGCCCCACTCTGGGTCAGGCAGCTCCAGCTCGCCTGCAGGACGGGACCCGGGCTCCTGGCACCCTCATTGGCCTGCCTGCCCTGTCTATGGGAGCAATAGCCTCTCCCCATTGGCCCTGGGGACTGTCAGGCTCAGGATCTTGATTTCTCTTCAGCCCATCCCCTTTCTTTTGGTACTGGGAGAGGGGCCAGTTAAAAATCCCCCTCAGTGTAAGTGAGGGGCCAGCAGCTCCCTGCCGTACAGGGACTATGTGTTACGCTGGTAAAAATACACAGGATCTTTTCAGGGGTCAAGGCAAGACGCCATGTTTATTATGAGACCACAATTTGATTTATAACCAATAGCTAATACCTAATACCTACGTACAAATACACACACATCAAATGTTCTGCAGCTGCTGGATAGTTACAGTCCTGAACGTAGCTTGAGTCCGTGGCGTGGGTTCGTAGCTCGTGGCGGCTAACTGGCCAGGAAAGCCGGGCCCAAGGAAGGGCTGGGTCTCTGTCGGGTCCGCACCGAGGCCCTTCCATGTTGGCAGCAGAACATTACCCTCCAGAGTCTTCCATCTCCCCCATCCCTTTTGTAGGCTTTAGTTTGAATCCAGAGTCTATCGGTCTTGCTGTGTCAGGCTAACTCTCACCCGTCAACTGCAGACGTGACTGTCAGCCTGGAACCTGACTTTGATCTTGTTTCAGTTGCACCTTTGTTCTTTTCTTTCAGGGTGGACCTTTCTCACTTTGTCAGGGCTGTTGTCTGCATCTTCACCCGTTGCTGTTTGCATTTCACTTTATCAGGACAGGCTGGGGCTGGAGGTTGATTCCATCCTCCATCCATCCCTTGTTCCCAGATCTGAACTAAGTTAATCAGGTTACAGCAGGGTTTTGCCACATGGAGTAAGCATTTCAAAATGGAGTTTGAGTTACAATCTGGAGTCTTATCAAAACAAGTGTAATGAACAATTTACAATGTTGGGAGGCAAAATGTAAACAGGAGTTACAATGTTAAAACAGTGACCCAGACAGCAAAGATCAGTGATTCAAGCAGCAGTTGATCTGAAACTGCAACAGCAGCTGGCCAAACAGCTGCGGCTCGAACAAGTGGGCAGGAATTGAACCGAACAGCTGTGGACTTTTTCAATAAGTGTGGACTGCAGGGACTTAACAAGCAGCTTTACTGCCATTTAGCTGGTTATTGCGATAGCCGGTTTTATGAATGAATGCTGTTTCATTCATAAGACTTTACTCATGAAGTTCTGTTCATTCATTTGATACAAAATAAAGTCATATTAATAAAGTCTTAATAATAATAGTAATTAAAAAGAAACAATTTCATTCTTCAGCTCTACATATGGAAAGCAACCGTCCCTTCCTGCAGCTTCTCACTGAACTCTCCTGTTTCTCGGGCCTTGTCTCACTCAGTCTCTTCTGCTTCTGGGCTCATTGTGGGAGCCCATCACCCTGCAGCCGCTCCTCAGGCCTGTTCCAGGCTGACTGCCCACGAGTTATCCTTCTCCAAGGGCAACCAGAGGAGGAACTGCCCTTCTGCAGCCCCCCCTCCCCCCACCACTCAGAAGAGCCACTTGCTGACTTTTATACTCATTTGCTCCATCCCCAGCTGGGTCGGATAACAGAACAGGGCTGGCCTGGCTTGGCTAGCCTACGCCGCTGTCCCTTATGTGTGTGTCTACACAGCGCACTAAGTCCAGACTCTCACTCCGGTTTGAGCCCAAGCCTCTCTTCTGTCCCCACACAAATCGGTCTGACGTGGATCAGCAGCACTCAGGGCCTGGGTCCGAGGACCCTGACAGCACGGTGGGTCAGAGCATGAGTCCCTGCTGTGACTCGGATCCAAGCCCTGTCACTGTGCAGTGTGGACATAGCTCAAGCCGCAGCCCCGAGTCAGGAGGGCTGCGTGGCTGTGAGACCCGGGGCCGGCGATGGTAGCCCTGGGTTTACAGTGCAATGTGGATGCTCCAGCGCGGGCTTGATGTGAGGATGTGACGCAGCAGGGAGGGGGGAGCGTTGTCCTGGGAATGTGCCCTGGGGAGGGGAGACCTGAGAGCCTGTCACCTGAGCCAGGAGCGGGAGGGGGAGGTGACACCTCTGCCCAGGAATGTGGACAGAGGCTACAGGAGGGGGCCTGCTGGGGGGGTTTAGTTTCAGTTTGGGGCTGGGTGGAGGAACGCAGGGAACCCCAGGGCTGGGGTCTGAGCTCCCTGCTCCCCCAGAAGGACTTGACTGAGGGGTCCTGGGTGTCCCCACAAGCTCTGTTTTGGACTGTGTTCCTGTTGTCCAATAAACCTTCTGTTTTACTGGCTGGCTGAGAGTCTCAGTGAATCCCAGGAAGAGGGGTGCAGGGCCTGGACTCCTCCACACTCCGTGACAAGGTGCACCTGCTGCGGGGAGCTCATGGGGTGAACGGGGGGCTGGACGCTCCGAGGTCAGACCCAGGAGGCACTGCAGCCAAGGAGGCTCCCCCTAGTGACAATGTGCCCTGAGGGGTGTCACAGGACAAGTCCCATCTGGACTTTTCATTCCGAGCGTCTCCAGAGCCCTGAGCCTGTGAGTCCAAGATGAGCATCTGACCTCTGCAGGGCTGGGCAGTAACACACACCCCGTGCTCTCGAGGCTGAGTCATGGCTGGGCTGCAGGGACGGCAGGGAGGAAGCAGTTACCCCGAGGTGCCCCATAGCGAACGCCAGCTCTGCCTGCCCCCTGAGGCCCCGGGACCCCGCTCACAGCAGGAGCCATTGGGAGTGGAGCCGAAGGGCGGAACTGGCCATTGTGGGGCCCTGCTGGGTCTGGCTGGGACACCCCCAAGGTGGGTGAGCTGCTCGGAGCAGCTCCCCATTTCTCCTGGGGCTCACGGGGCCGACTGGAAGGCTGGTCTCACCTCTGCGCTGGGAGGAGCAGGAACGGCTCCGAGCCTGCAGGGCTGGGCGGGGCGGGGCGGTGGCTAGTTTCTGTGCCAGGACGGACTTGGGACTCTAAGGCGATTCCTGCCTCTTCACCTGCTTTTATGGCCCTTCGTGAGTCGCTGTGGGAGGGAAAACGAAAGCAAATTCACTCACAGCCCCAGACATGGCGACTCTGTGGGGAAGGAGGGCAGGGACCATGGAGTTGGGGGGTCTCCTCATCCCCCTCCTCTTCCTCGGGGTGGCCAGTAAGTCCAGACCCCCTGGTGTCCATGCGGGAGGGCAGGGCAGGGTTGGGCCCCGGGGCTCCCCAGCAGAGTAAAGTCCTGGGGACGGGCCCTGGGCACAGATGGGTCAGTCACTGCCCAGCTCTGCCTGGCCTCAGCCGCCGAGTCTGCCTGGAGCCCGTGTGAATGCCCCAGGGTGTGACAGGAGCCGGGGGAGGGAATGGGGGTGCCGCGGGGGATCCCGGGGGCAGGAGGGGGGGTCGGGGCCCTGTGAACTCAGACGGGGAACAAGGGAGCTGCCAGTGAAGGAGCCCAAGGTCTGTACCGGGTACGATATCCCACCGGTGACCCTGGAGGGGAACGGATGGGAGGCAGGGGGGATAAATGACAAACAAACGTCACCCTGTGACCAAACCCAGCTCGCCCCGCTCGGTGTGGGCTCAGTGCTGTGACAGGCCCTGCAGAAACCCAGGCTGGGGTTTGCCAGGCAACGCTCCCCGTGCCCCCATCGGGAGCAGGCTCCGTTACTCTGAAGCGGTTCTTTGCTGAACTGAGCCAGCCGCAGCCAGCAGTGCGTGATCGCCCCAGCCCAGCGAGTGCAAAGGGAAGGACTGTCCAGTCCGTATCCCCTTGTCCCCAGAGCAGCCTGGGGCTCATTTCACCGGCCCACGCACTGCCCAGCCTGGGTCCCGTCCCCCGCTCGGCTTCCTAGACACAGGGCTTATGGCCAGAAGGGGCCATCAGATCCTCTCGTCTGACCTCTGGGGGGCACAGGCCAGAGAATCTCATCCGGGCACCCCTGCACTGGGCCCAGTGACTTGTGTCTGGCTAACGCCCCTTCCCGAAAGGCCTTGTGGCTGAGGTGGAGCCATGCAGAGATAGTGACACACGCTCCCTCTGCCCGGGGGTTTGGTGCCGGTGGGCAGGCACCCTGGCAGCTCACTTTGTGCCTCATTTCCAACGTGAATGTGTCTGGCGCCAGCTCTCCGCCACTGGGTCGTGTTCGGCTTCCTCTGCTAGGTGAACGGGACCCTCAGCACCCAGGATTTTCTCCCCAGACATGAAATTATACACTGCGATAAGTCACCCTCAGCCTGCTGTTTGATGAGCTGACTGAGCCCTGCCAGGCCCTCGCTGTCCGGCCTCGTCTCCAGCCTGCTGAGAATTTTTCTGGCCGTTTTCTGCAGCCGCTCCAACTTTTACACGGCCTTTCCAAAGTGGGGACACCAGAGCTGGGCGCTGGATTCCAGTGCCGATCTCCCCAGGTACAGAGGTAAATCACACCTGGAACGTCCCACTCGCTGGGCCCGTTGACACCTCCCAGGGGCACAGGAGCCCTTTGTGCTCCGGGAGCCGGTGGTGAGTTGCTTTTCCACTCTGACCCGAGCTCCTGGCTGCGTCACTGCTTTCCAGGACACGTCCCCCAGCCTGCAGGTGAGGCCGGCACCCCTGGGTCCCCGCTGGACCATCTCGCATGTGGACACGTTCAGTAAAACACACTTTGTGGGAATGGGCCCAACTCACGGCGTGTTTCTCCCCCAGAGTCCCAGCTGGTCGTGTCCGTGGGGCCCTCTCCGGTGAGGGCCGTGCTGGGATCGGACGTGCTGCTGCCATGTAGCTTCGCTGTGGGTGAACCCATCAGTCTGGATAGACTGTACCTGGGCTGGGCCCGGGGAGGCCAGAAGGTGGCCGAGTACCTCAAACAGCAGCCGACTGACCAGGGCAGAGTGAGGCTTCTCCCGGGGGAGCTGAGCAGGGGGAACTGCTCCCTGGGGCTGAGGAATGTGAGTCTGGAGGACGAAGGCAGATACACCAGCACCCTCATCTACACGCCTGACAGATCTGAGCAGCACCTGGAGCTGCAGGTGACAGGTGAGTTTCTTAAACGGTGACGTTCCTGGTTCCCGGGAGAGTGAAATCTCGGCCGCAGCGCTGGATTCGTGGAGCTTCTTCCATGTAACTCTGGGCGTCTCATTCCCTCTTCCAGCTGCGCCCAGACTCTCCATCCCCTGGCGATCGGCCAGGAGAGACACAGCGAGCTCCTTCCCCTGCCACGTGTGGGGATTCTACCCCCAGGACGTCACCGTTGCCTGGCTGAGAGACGGGCGGGTTCTGACCGACGCCACCCGCTCTGCCCCCCAGAGGAACCCGGACGGGACCTTTAACCTCACCCTGACCTACACCTTCACCCCCACCGCGAGCGACTCCGGCAGCCTCTTCTCCTGCCACGTCAGCCACGCGGCTCTGGCTCAGCCCCTGCGGGAGGGGTTCCCCCTGGCTGTCACAGGTGAGGGGGGGCTGGCGGGATACTGAGCCATCGGGGCTCTGGGTCCCCCATTTTCCTGATGCTCTGCCCATGGGGAGAGATTTCCCTGTCCCACCCTGGGTCTCAGAGCCTGCCCCAGCCCCAGTCCGGTTGGTGTGAGCGCTGGGGGAGATCCTGCCGGCTGCCCCACTAACCTCTGAACTGGGGTCTCGGCAGGTTAGAGGCCAATGCAGTGAAGCTGTTTGCTCCCAGCAGACTGTCCCTCCTCCACTGAGCGGCAGTGCCAGGAGCTGGGCCAGGGCCTGTCTCCTTCAGCCCCTGCAACCAATGACCCAGCCACTGGGCACCCGTCTGTCCTGTGCTCACAGGCGCTGGGGCCCTGCAGAGACGCCCAGTCTGGGTATGTTCATCCACACTCTGCCATCACACCCAGCCCAGAGACCCCTGGGGTCTCCCATGTCCCCTGGCTGGGGGCCTGGCCCTGGGGTTCCCCTGGCTGGGGGCCCTGGCCCAGGGGCCCCTGGGGAGGGCAGTGCCCTGGGCAGGACTCTGACTTTCTGGCTCCTTCATCAGCAGGTGCAGACGTGGCTTCTTCGAAGGCCATCACCGGGGTCTGCATCGGGTTGCTGCTGGTCATGGCGGCTGCATTAGCCATTTACTGCTGGAGACAACGAAGGGCGCGGAAAGGTAACACGGGCCCAGTCAAATGGTTGTGGAGATCCAGAAGGAGCAGAGAGTCTGGGGAGGCCGATGGGACAGGGACACAGCCAGGGACACCCCAGGGGCTGCGGGGCTGGGGGGTCTCTCTACAGACTGAGCCCCCTGCAGCAGGGCCCATCCCCAGGGGAGGTTTCACCCTCCTGCTCTCAGGGATCTGCCGTTCCTGGCCCCGAGCTCCGGCCGGACGCGTCTCCCACACCCCCCGACACTGACCCCCTGGTCGCTCTGACCCCGTGTGTCTCATTGTCTCTGTCTAGGTCCTTACAGTGCAGTGGAGACGCCCCCCGAGGACCCAGCTGGGAGCAGAGACAAGACGCGCGGCGAGGACACGGTGCTGATGGCGAATGATGGGGTCAGCGATGCCGGGAAGGGGCCTGAGCAGCAGCCGCTGTTACCTGCTCAGGGCCAGGACCAGAGCGAGATTCAGGAGCAGGAGGACAGGGCGCCGGTCACAGGTGAGGAGCAGGACGGGAGAGCGACTCCAGAGGGGTCACGTTGTCACGGAGTGTGAGGGAGTCCAGGCCCTGCACCCCTCTTCCTGGGATTCACCGAGACTCTCAGCCAGCCAGTAAAACAGAAGGTTTATTGGACCCCAAAACAGAGCTTGTGGGTACACCCAGGACCCCTCAGTGAAGTCCTTCTGGGGGAGCAGGGAGCTCAGACCCCAGCCCTGGGGTTCCCTGTGTTCCTCCACCCAGCCCCAAACTGAAACTAAACCCCCCCAGCAGGCCCCCTCCTGCAGCCTCTGTTCCCATTCCTGGGCAGAGGTGTCACCTCCCCGTCCCCCTCCTGGCTCAGGTGACAAGCTCTCAGGTCTCCTGTCCCCAGGGCACAGTCCCAGGGCAACACTCCCCCCTCCCTGCTGCGTCACATCGTCACAGTGCCGTTGGCCGGGGGTCGGGGTGTCTGCTGGCCCCAGAGGGAGCAGAGGGTCTGGGGAGGCCGAGGGGACAGGGACACAGCCAGGGACACCCCAGGGGCTGCGGGGCTGGGGGGTCTCTCTACAGACTGAGCCCCCTGCAGCAGGGCCCATCCCCAGGGGAGGTTTCACCCTCCTGCTCTCAGGGATCTGCCGTTCCTGGCCCCGAGCTCCGGCCGGCCGCGTCTCCCACACCCCCCGACACTGACCCCCTGGGTCGCTCTGACCCCGTGTGTCTCATTGTCTCTGTCTAGGTCCTTACAGTGCAGTGGAAACGCCCCCCGAGGACCCAGCTGGGAGCAGAGACAAGACGCGCGGCGAGGACACAGTGCTGATGGCGAATGATGGGGTCAGCGATGCCGGGAAGGGGCCTGAGCAGCAGCCGCTGTTACCTGCTCAGGGCCAGGACCAGAGCGAGATTCAGGAGCAGGAGGACAGGGCGCCGGTCACAGGTGAGGGGCAGGACGGGAGAGCGACTCCAGAGGGGTCACGCTATGGGGTCGGTCACCTTCCGCTGTGTGTGCGTGTAGATCCCACAGTAGGAGGATGGGGGGACACTGCATGGGGGGGGGGTGTTGATGAGGTCACGTGGGGCCAGCAGTATTCACCAGCCCCCATGGCTCAAGCCCTATGCCTCAGGCCCCCCCAGAATCAGGAACTAGCTTAAACCCATTTCAGTTCTCGCAATGGAGGCCAGGAACCTAAACACTGGTGACAGTCTGGGCCTAAATATCAGGAGACCGGGATGGATGAACTGGCCAGAGGCTCTGGGGCCTGAATTAACCCTTGTTCCCAGGCAGGGCTGGGACAGCCTGTGACCCCCCAGGCTCAGGGTAACCCAGGGGCTATGGTTCTGCCAAAGGAACTGACCCCGTGGGGCCCCTTCGGAGACTCACCCTCCCGCTTGGTTTGTTTCCCAGCAAGTTCCAGGTTTTGTGGATCAAAAGCATCTGACGTGGGCCCAAGGGCATCATCCTGGATCACGCAGGGGAGCCCAGAGGCAGAGGGGCCATCCCCGAACATGGAGCCATTGGGGGAGACGGGAGCCCGGGATGAGGAGCAAGCGGGGGCAGCCTCCCCACAGACACAGCCGGCGGTGGAGGTGGCATTCCCAGCCCAGCACAGTACGGCTGTGGAAGGAGAAGAGACGGCTCTGAACCAGCACAGTCGAGAGGAGGCGGTGTCCACCAGCCGGCCTGGCAGGGAGAAGGAGGCGGTGCCTGGCGGCCAGCTCAGCAGGGAGCGGGAGGCGGTGATAAATGGCCAGCCCAGCGGGAAGGAGAGCCCAGCAGCCATTAGCCCTGCCGGCGGGGAGGAGAGCCTGGCAGCCGTTAGCCCCACCGACAGGGAGGAGAGCCCGGCAGCCATTAGCCCTGCCGGCAGGGAGGAGAACCTTAAGGCCGTTAGCCCTGACGGATGGGAGGAGAACCGGGCAGCTGTTAGCCCTGCCGGTGGGGAGGAGAGCCCGGCAGCTGTTAGCCCTAGCGGAAGGGAGGAGAACCGAGCAGCCGTTAGCCCTGACGGCAGGGAGGAGAAACGAGCAGCCATTAGCCCTGACGGCAGGGAGGAGAACCGAGCAGCCGTTAGCCCTGACGGTGGGGAGGAGAGCCCGGCAGCCATTAGCCGTGCCGCTGGGGAGGAGAGCCCGGCAGCCATTAGCCGTGCCGCTGGGGAGGAGAGCCCGGCAGCCATTAGCCGTGCCGGTGGGGAGGAGAGCCTGGCAGCTGTTAGCCCTGCCGGTGGAGAGGAGAGCCCGGCAGCCGTTAGCCCTGGTGGCAGGGAGGAGAACCCGGCAGCTGTTAGGCCTGCCGGAGGGGAGGAGAGCCTGGCAGCCGTTAGCCCTGCTGGTGGAGAGGAGAGCCCGGCAGCCGTTAGCCCTGCCAACAGGGAGGAGAACCTGGCTGCCGTTAGCCCTGACGGCCGGGAGGAGACCCGGGCAGCTCTTAGCTCTGCCAGTGTGGAGGAGAGCCCGGCAGCTGTTAGCTCTGCCGGCGGGGCGGAGAACCTGGCTGCCATTAGCCCTGGCGGAAGGGAGGAGACCCGAGCAGCCTTTAGCCCTGAGGGAAGGGAGGAGAGCCCGGTAGCCGTTAGCCCTGCCGGTGGAGAGGAGAGCCTGGCAGGCGTTAGCCCTGCCGACAGGGAGGAGAACCTAGCGGCCGTTAGCCCTGATGGCAGGGAGGAGAGCCCGGCAGCCGTTAGCCCTGCCGACAGGGAGGAGAACCTAGCAGCCGTTAGCCCTGATGGCAGGGAGGAGAGCCCGGCAGCCATTAGCCCTGCCGGAGGGGAGGAGAACCCGGCAGCCGTTAGCGCTGCTGGCGGAGAGGAGAGCCTGCAAGCCGTTAGCCCTGCCGGTGGGGAGGAGTGCCTGGCAGCCGTTAGGCCTGACGGCCTGGAGGAGAACCGGGCAGCTGTTAGCCCTGCCGGTGGGGAGGAGAGCCTGGCAGCCGTTAGCCCTGCTGGTGGAGAGGAGAGCCCGGCAGCCGTTAGCCCTGCCAACAGGGAGGAAAACCCAGCAGCCGTTAGCCCTGCCGGCGGGGAGGAGAACCTGGCAGCTCTTAGCCCTGCCAGTGTGGAGGAGAGCCCGGCAGCTGTTAGCTCTGCCGGCGGGGTGGAGAACCTGGCTGCCATTAGCCCTGGCGGAAGGGAGGAGAACCGAGCAGCCATTAGCCTTGACGGCAGGGAGGAGAACCGAGCAGCCGTTAGCCCTGACGGTGGGGAGGAGAGCCCGGCAGCCATTAGCCGTGCCGCTGGGGAGGAAAGCCCGGCAGCCGTTAGCCCTGAAAGCGGGGAGGACAGCCCGGCAGCCATTAGCCGTGCCGGTGGGGAGGAGAGCCTGGCAGCTGTTAGCCCTGCCGGTGGAGAGGAGAGCCCGGCAGCCGTTAGCCCTGGTGGCAGGGAGGAGAACCCGGCAGCTGTTAGGCCTGCCGGAGGGGAGGAGAGCCTGGCAGCCGTTAGCCCTGCTGGTGGAGAGGAGAGCCCGGCAGCCGTTAGCCCTGCCAACAGGGAGGAGAACCTGGCTGCCGTTAGCCCTGACGGCCGGGAGGAGACCCGGGCAGCTCTTAGCTCTGCCAGTGTGGAGGAGAGCCCGGCAGCTGTTAGCTCTGCCGGCGGGGCGGAGAACCTGGCTGCCATTAGCCCTGGCGGAAGGGAGGAGAACCGAGCAGCCTTTAGCCCTGAGGGAAGGGAGGAGAGCCCGGCAGCCGTTAGCCCTGCCGGTGGAGAGGAGAGCCTGGAAGCCGTTAGCCCTGCCGACAGGGAGGAGAACCTAGCAGCCGTTAGCCCTGATGGCAGGGAGGAGAGCCCGGCAGCCGTTAGCCCTGCCGGTGGGGAGGAGAACCCGGCAGCCGTTAGCGCTGCTGGCGGAGAGGAGAGCCTGAAAGCCGTTAGCCCTGCCGGTGGAGAGGAGAGCCCGGCAGCCGTTAGCCCTGCCGACAGGGAGGAGAACCTAGCAGCCGTTAGCCCTGATGGCAGGGAGGAGAGCCCGGCAGCCATTAGCCCTGCCGGAGGGGAGGAGAACCCGGCAGCCGTTAGCGCTGCTGGCGGAGAGGAGAGCCTGCAAGCCGTTAGCCCTGCCGGTGGGGAGGAGTGCCTGGCAGCCGTTAGGCCTGACGGCCTGGAGGAGAACCGGGCAGCTGTTAGCCCTGCCGGTGGGGAGGAGAGCCTGGCAGCCGTTAGCCCTGCTGGTGGAGAGGAGAGCCCGGCAGCCGTTAGCCCTGCCAACAGGGAGGAGAACCTAGCAGCCATTAGCCCTGATGGCAGGGAGGAGAGCCCGGCAGCCGTTAGCCCTGCCGACAGGGAGGAAAACCCAGCAGCCGTTAGCCCTGCCGGCGGGGAGGAGAACCTGGCTGCCGTTAGCCCTGACGGCCGGGAGGAGACCCGGGCAGCTCTTAGCCCTGCCAGTGTGGAGGAGAGCCCGGCAGCTGTTAGCTCTGCCGGCGGGGTGGAGAACCTGGCTGCCATTAGCCCTGGCGGAAGGGAGGAGAACCGAGCAGCCATTAGCCCTGAGGGAAGGGAGGAGAGCCCGGCAGCCGTTAGCCCTGCCGGTGGGGAGGAGAGCCCGGCAGCCGTTAGCCCTGATGGCAGGGAGGAGAACCGGGCAGCTGTTAGCCCTGCCGGCGGAGAGGAGAGCCTGGCAGCCGTTAGCCCGGACGGCAGGGAGGAAAGCCCGGCAGCCGTTAGCCCTGACGGCAGGGAGGAGAGCCCGGCAGCCGTTCCGGCAGCCGTTAGCCCTGACGGCAGGGAGGAGAGCCCGGCAGCCGTTAGCCCTGCTGGCAGGGAGGAGAGCCTGGCAGCCGTTAGCCCTGCCGACAGGGAGGAGAACCCGGCAGCCGTTAGCCCTGCTGGCGGGGAGGAGAGCCCGGCAGCCGTTAGCCGTGGCAGCGGGGAGGAGAGCCCGGCAGCGGTTAGCCCTGACGGCCGGGAGGAGAGCCTGGCAGCCATTAGGCCTGCCACCAGGGAGGAGAACCGGGCAGCCATTAGCCCTGACAGCCGGGAGGCGAATCCGGCAGCCCTTAGCCCTGCCGGTGGGGAGGAGAACTCGGCAGCCGTTAGCCGTGGCGGCGGGGAGGAGAGCCCAGCAGCCGTTAGCCCTGACGGCAGGGAGGAGAGCCCGGCAGCTGTTAGCCCTGACGGCAGGGAGGAGAGCCCGGCAGCCGTTAGCTCTGCCGGTGGGGAGTAGAGCCCGGCAGCCGTTAGCCAGCAGAGTCCAGAGTAGGTGGCCTCCTAAACGCAGAGGTGGTTTCACAGATTCCAAGGCCAGAAGAGACCTCTGTGATGAATTGGTCAGGCCTCCTGTGCACCCCTGGCCAGAGACCTGCCTTGAGTTAATTCCTGGCTGAACTGGAGCAGATCTTTCGGAAACCCTCTCCCCACCCCTCAGTTTTGGTTTGGAAATGGCCAGCGATGGAGTATCCTCCACCGCCCTGGGATGCTGTTTGAGGGTTCGTGCCCCCAGACAAGCAGCTGGCAGCCGAAGGAGGCAGGGGGCCGGTCCGTGGATGCACAGCTGAGCCACGTCCACGCAGCAAAGGCAGATGAGGACTCGGACACGACTGCAGAAAACACCGCTCAGCTGCCGTGCAGAGAGGGTCCTTGTCCATTGCTGGTGGGCGTGAGGACGTCAACATAGGCAGTGAGCTGACGCCAGCTGGAAGATCAGTGCCCAGGAACGCTGCTCCCCTCCCACCTCACTGCCACGCTGGGATCAGTAGCAATTCTTTCCAGTCACCTCAGTGCAGCTCCAGCCCTGGACTTGAGCAGGCTCAACAGGAGGGTTGCAATGGCGACGTTCCCAATCCCAGTTGTGACAGTCTGCTCCCCTGTACTCACCCCTTGCACCCTATCATGATAATCCTTGTACAGAGTATGCCGTGTGAGGGATCATTTGAAAACTCTTAACTCTCTGGTCAGTATTGTCCTAGTAAAATGTGTGTGACAACTCTGTATGTGCATTTGATTAGATTCCACCGTATGGTGTTTGTCATGGAGTCCCCGGGCGATGCTCTGGAACTGCTCCCCATGAAGCCAGGCAGGACTCTGGGGCAGTCTCCTCTCTGGGAGCAGCCTGTCTGCAGGACACACAGCTCACCCGGCTTCCACCTTCCTGGGTCTGACCTCGGAGCCTTCAGCCTCCTCTGCCCCTCCATGCACTTCCCACAGCGAGTCTGCCCAGGCGGGGTCCTGGGGAAGCCAGAGGGTCCTGCCCCCCAACTCCGCAGTCAGACGGGACTCTCAGCCAGCCAGTAATACAGAGGTTTATTAGACGACAGGAACATGGTCTAACACAGAGCTTGTAGGTGCAGAGAACAGGACCCCTCAGCTGAGTCCATTTTGGGGGGCAGTGAGCCAGACAACCACGTCTGCCCTTCACTCCATGTCTCCAGCCAGCCCCAAACTGAAACTCCCTCCAGCCCCTCCTCCTCAGGGCTTTGTCCCTTTCCCGGGCCAGGAGGTCACCTGATTCCTTTGTTCTCCAGCCCTTTAGCTCTCACCTTGCAGGGGGGAAGGGCCCAGGCCATCAGTTGCCAGGAAACAGGGTGTCGGCCATTCTCTGTGTCCAGACCCCTGCACACACCTGCCCTCTAGGGCTCTGCAATGATCATACACCCTTACCCCACCCCCTAGATACTTAAGAACTGCCTAGGGGAAACTGAGGCACCCCCACACTATTCAGAGGAACCATTAAGAACAGTCCCACTTCGTCACAGTGTTACTGAAATAAATGCCAGGTCTGGGGAGCAGCCAAACCAATTCCTCAGAAGCAAAGGACAAACTGGCCCTCAGCCACATGTGAACAAGGTCAGATGGGCCATCCCCTGCCAAATGGCCATTCGTTGGCAGGAAAAGAGACATGGTGAAAAATCTCCATCTGAAAAAGAAACAGCTTGGGGTTTCCATTCACACAGATATGAGTGATGAATATGGGTATTTCAGGGTGCCATTCTGTGGTACCGTGTGTCACAAGAAGTTTCTTAGATCCCTGTGTCCTGCAGTCCTGCTGGGCCCTGACTAACACCCTAGCGCTGCCCCTCAGGTGACGGGATCCAGGTCTGGGTGTGTCACACACCGTGCGCCCCTAGCACATCCCATGACACACTCACACCCAGATGCAGTGCCCCTGCTGTGCCTGTCACCCCACATCACCTACGGACAGACTCAGCACCAGGGCACCAGCGGGCGTGGCCTCTGCCCCGACCCCATGCAGGGGGTGGGAAAGTCTGGGGCAGGCCCATGACATCTCAGGGATGGTGGCTTTGGTTGAATCAGAGACAGGGATTAAGAACCCATCAGCATCATTTCCCCGGGACTCGTTACACCGATATCGGATCCCAGTGATGTCACGCTCGCCCCGTTTTCTCAGTGCGGGGGAACAGAACTGCCCCGGGGCTCGTTACACGGATATCGGATCCCGATGATGTCACGCTCGCCCCGTGTTCTCATTGCGGGCGAACAGACCTGCCCCGGGGCTCATTACACGGATATCGGATCCCAGTGATGTCACGCTCGCCCCGTGTTCTCAGTGCGGGGGAACAGAACTGCCCCGGGGCTTGTTACACTGATATCGGATCCCGATGATGTCACGCTCGCCCCGTGTTCTCAGTGCGGGGGAACAGAACTGCCCCGGGGCTCGTTACACGGATATCGGATCCCGATGATGTCACGCTCGCCCCGTGTTCTCAGTGCGAGGGAACAGACCTGCCCCGGGGCTCGTTACACGGATATCGGGTCCCAGTGATGTCACTGTGACGATGTGACGCAGCAGGGAGGGGGGAGTGTTGACCTGGGAATGTGCCCTGGGGACGGGAGACCTGAGAGCCTGTCACCTGAGCCAGGAGGGGGAGGGGGAGGTGACACCTCTGCCCAGGAATGTGGACGGAGGCTGCAGCAGGGAACCTGCTCGGTGGGTTTAGTTTCAGTTTGGGGCTGGGTGGAGGAAGACAGGGAACCCCAGGGCTGGGGTCTAAGCTCCCTGCTCCCCCAGAAGGACTTCACTGAGGGGTCCTGGGGGTACCCACAAGCTCTGTTTTGGACTGTGTTCCTGTTGTCCAATAAACCTTCTGTTTTACTGGCTGGCTGAGAGTCTCAGTGAATCCCAGGAAGAGGGGTGCAGGGCCTGGACTCCCCCACACTCCGTGACAACTGGTGGCAGCGGTGGGATCTACTGCACCCCGTGAACGGCGCTTCCTGCAGTAAGTGACTGGGGAACAGTAAAACGAAGGGGGATTGACGGGGACCAGGCGTGCTGAAGATTCAGAGAGAGACGGTTCCAGGGGGCGGTTAACCCCTGGGAGTGTGTGACCAGAGAGAAGGACTTTTGCAGTAACAGGGTCCCCCGGGGGATTGCAGCGAGCGGTCCCAGGGGCGGAGGAGTCTGCAGCTCGACCCTGGCAAAGAGGTGGTGACCTCAAGAAGGACTGGCACACTAGGGGCTTTTCCTGGAAACCGTGGACAGCTGCCCGGCCTGCGAGTGGCCAGCCGGGAGATGTACGCTAAACGCCTTAAGAGCGACCTGGTGGAGCTGTGCAGGCAGAGGGGGCTGCGCGTCGGGAGGTCCACCAAGGAACAGCTGATTGCCCAGCTGGAGGAGAGGGATCGCTTGGATGACCCGATCCCTGTCCCTGAGGGAAGCCGCCCGGCGGACGCAGCGTGGGCCCTGGGGCCTGACCAGGCTGGGAGGGGTCAGACTGCTGCCCAGGACACCCCGAGACCCTTCCTATCTATGCCTGGGGGAGGGGTTGTGGGAAGCCCAGCGAATACCGAGGGCCCCCTGACCCCAGCAGCCAGCAGGGGATCCTCCCCGCGGAGCTCCCCATCCCTGGAGCGGATGCGGCTGGAATGGGAGAGGGAGAGGAAAATGAGGGAGCTGGAGGATCATGAAAAACAACGTCAACATGAGGAGAAACAACGTCAACATGAGCAGGAGGAGAAGGAGAAACAACGTCAACATGAGCAGGAGGAGAAGGAGAGGGAGCGTCAGGAGAAGGAGAGGGAACGTCAGGAGAAGGAGAGGGAGCGTCAGGAGAAGGAGAGGGAACGTCAACATGAGCAGCAGGAGAAGGAGAAACAAAGACAGCATGAACTGGAGCTGGCCAGGCTGAGGAGCAGTGGGGCCCCGGCTGCGGTGAGTGCCGGGGGACCCAAGACTGCAAGGAGCTTTGATAAGTGCTTCCTGGCCCAGCGGAAGGAGGGGGAGGACATAGATAGCTTCCTGACGGCCTTTGAGAATGCCTGCGAGATGCACAGGGTTGACCCTGCAGACAGGCTCCAGTTCCTCACCCCCTTACTGGACCCCAAAGCCGTGGAGGTCTACAGCCGGATGACAGGGGCAGAGGCAGGGGACTATGAACTGTTCAAACAGGCCCTGCTCCGTGAGTTTGGGCTGACCCCCGAGATGTACCGGAGAAGGTTCCGGAGTCAGCGTAAAACGCCTGAGGTCACCTACCTACAACTGGTCAACAGGATGCAGGGATGTGCCCGCAAGTGGACAGCGGGGGCCCGAACTAAAGAGGACCTGCTTGACCTGTTTGTACTGGAGCACCTGTATGAACAGTGCCCTTCCGACCTGAGGCTGTGGCTGGTGGACAAAAAGCTCGCGAACCCCCAGCATGCAGGGCAGCTGGCCGACGAGTTTGTGAACAGTCGGTCAGGGGGTAGCCGGGAGGAGTCCCAAAAGAACAGGCCCCCCCCGATGCAGCGAGAGAGTCACCATGGGGCCTCCCAGCGGGGAAATAGGGAGAACCCCCTCCAAAGGGGAACGCCTGGTGTCGGGCCCCTCCGACCCGTTCGAGGGGACCAACGTGACCTGAGCTGCTATCACTGTGGCCAGAGAGGCCACGTACGGGCCCAGTGCCCCGGGCTCAGGGACAAACTGAGCAGACCCAACCTACCCAGGGTTAACTGGGTAGGGACTCAGCTGGACGAGGGGCAGGCGACCCAGGAAAGGGGGGCTACCAGTTTGCCACCTGCTCAGGAGGGAAGAGTACCCCCAGCCAGCCCCGCCAGAGGGCTGGAGGCTCTGGACTCAGGGTGCTCGGTTTACAGGGTGGGTGCGGGGCTGTCCCTCCGGAGAGAGTGCCTTGTTCCCCTGGAGGTGGATGGGAGGAAGGTCAATGGATACTGGGATACGGGCGCGGAGGTGACGCTGGCCCGGCCCGAGGTGGTGGCCCCAGATCGGGTGGTGCCCAACACCTACCTGACCCTGACGGGGGTGGGCGGGACCCCATTTAAGGTGCCCGTGGCAAGGGTACACCTGAAATGGGGGACCAAGGAGGGCCCCAAGGATGTGGGGGTACACCACCATTTGCCCACTGAAGTTTTGATGGGGGGAGACCTAGAGGACTGGCCAAGCGACCCCCAGACCGCCCTGGTTGTGACCCGTAGCCAGAGCCGGCGAGGGGCACTGCGACCTGACCCTGGGGAGGGTACCACACTGGAGGCGCGAGACCCTACTCGGGTGGGGAGGGAGCGCCGAGGGGCACGGCTCAGAGAGGCTGCGGCCTCAGACCTGGCCACGGAGGGGGAACCGGGCCCCATCCCTTCCCCAGCCGCTGAGTTCCAGGCCGAGTTGAGGAAAGATCCCTCCTTGCAGAAGCTCACCTGGCCGACCTCAGTGAGGGACGGACCATGAGGAGAGGCTGCCAGGAGAGGTTCCTGTGGGAGAAGGGGTTCCTGTACCGAGAATGGGCTCCCCCAGGGGAAGGGGAGTCCTGTGGGATCAGGAGGCAGCTGGTGGTCCCCCAGAAGTACCGCCGCAAGCTCCTGTCCCTGGCCCATGACATCCCCCTCGCAGGGCACCAGGGAATCCGGCGCACCCGGCAGAGGTTGCTACAGAACTTTTACTGGCCCGGGGTCTTTACCACCGTCCGGCAGTATTGCCGATCCTGTGACCCCTGTCAGAGGGTGGGGAAGGCCCGGGACAAGGGGAAAGCGGCGTTGAGACCTTTGCCCATCATAGAGGAGCCTTTCCAGAAGGTGGCCATGGACATCGTGGGGCCTCTCAGCAAGACGACCCGGTCGGGGAAGAAATACATTCTGGTGGTGGTAGATTTCGCCACCCGCTACCCCGAGGCAGTGCCCTTAGCTTCCATTGAAGCAGACACCGTGGCAGATGCGCTCCTGACCATTTTCAGCCGAGTGGGGTTCCCCAGGGAAGTCTTGACAGACCAAGGCTCCAACTTCATGTCGGCCCTGCTCCGGTGCTTGTGGGAGAAATGTGGGGTCCGGCATGACTGGGCCTCAGCGTATCACCCCCAGTCCAATGGGCTGGTGGAGAGGTTTAACGGGACGCTAAAGATGATGCTGAAAACCTTTATGAACCAGCACCCGCAGGATTGGGACAAGTACTTACCTCACCTGCTGTTCGCGTACAGGGAGGTGCCCCAGGAGTCTACCGGATTTTCGCCTTTCGAACTGTTATATGGAAGGAGGGTGAGGGGCCCCCTGGACCTGATGAGAGACGAGTGGGAGGGGAAGGCCACTCCCGATGGAGAGTCAGTGGTGGAGTATGTCCTGACCTTCCGAGAGAGACTGGCTGAACTCATGGGCCTGGCCAGGGAGAATCTGGCCAGAGCCCAGAGGAAGCAGAAGGTCTGGTATGACCGCACGGCGCGGGCCCGTGCCTACGCCACCGGGGATCAGGTGATGGTTCTCATCCCCGTGAGAAAGAACAAACTACAGGCCGCCTGGGAGGGCCCTTTCAAGGTCGTCAAGCAGCTCAATGAGGTAAACTATGTGGTGGAGCTGTCGAACCGGGCCCACCACCGCCGGGTGTACCATGTGAATATGATGAAGCCATATTATGCCAGGGGGAATGTGGTGTTAGCTGTGTGTGGTCAGTGGGAGGAGCAGGGAGATGACCCTTTAGTAGATCTATTCCCTGGGACCAGAGCTGGTTCCCCCCTGGAAACAATCCCCCTCTCGGATCAGCTCACCCCTGCCCAGCAAGCTGAGGTCAGGGGGGTGCTGCATCCGTACCGACAGCTGTTTTCCAACCAGCCTGGACGCACTAATCTGACTGTCCACCGGGTGCAGACAGGGTCGCACCCGCCGATAAGATGCTCCCCCTTCCGAGTCACAGGGAAAACTGCTCAGGACCTGGAAAGAGAGGTCCGGGACATGCTGGCTTTGGGGGTGATCCAGCCATCGGCCAGCCCTTGGGCCTCGCCGGTGGTGCTGGTCCCCAAAAAGGATGGGTCAGTCCGGTTCTGTGTGGACTATCGGAAGCTCAATGCCATCACTGTATCGGATGCCTACCCCATGCCCAGGCCGGACGAGCTCCTAGACAAGCTGGGAGGAGCTCAGTACCTTACCACCATGGACCTTACAAAGGGCTACTGGCAAGTGCCGCTGGATGCAGATGCCCGGCTGAAATCGGCCTTTATCACCCCTCTGGGGCTCTATGAGTTTCTGACCCTGCCTTTCGGCCTCAAGGGAGCGCCGGCCACCTTCCAGCGCCTAGTGGACCAGCTCCTGAGGGGGATGGAGAGTTTTGCCGTGGCGTATATTGACGACATCTGTGTCTTTAGCCAGACCTGGGAGGACCACGTGTCCCAGGTTAGACAAGTGCTGGACCGACTCCAGGGGGCTGGGCTGACTGTCAAAGCGGAGAAGTGCAAGGTGGGGATGGCTGAAGTATCTTACCTGGGCCATCGGGTGGGGAGCGGCCGCCTAAAGCCGGAACCGGCCAAGGTGGAGGTGATCAGAGACTGGCCCGCTCCCCACACCAAAAAGCAGGTCCAAGCCTTTATTGGGATGGCAGGATACTACCGAAGATTTGTGCCCCACTTTAGCGCCATAGCCACCCCCATCACTGAGCTATGCAAGAAGGGGAAGCCAGACAAGGTGGTCTGGACCGAGCAGTGCCAGGAGGCTTTCCGGGCGCTGAAGGAGGCTCTGGTCAGTGGCCCAGTTCTGGCAAACCCAGACTTTGACAAGCCCTTTGTGGTGTTCACTGACGCCTCCGACACGGGACTGGGGGCGGTGTTAATGCAGGAGGATGAAAAGGGGGAGAGACACCCCATCGTGTACCTGAGCAAGAAGTTGCTACCCCGGGAGCAACACTACGCGGCCATCGAGAAGGAGTGCCTGGCCATGGTGTGGGCCCTCAAGAAACTAGAGCCCTATCTCTTCGGGCGACACTTCACCGTGTACACCGACCACTCTCCCCTGACCTGGCTGCACCAGATGAAAGGAGCCAACGCCAAGCTCCTGAGGTGGAGCCTGCTCCTGCAGGATTACGACATGGACGTGGTCCATGTGAAGGGAAGTGCCAACCTGATAGCGGATGCGCTGTCCCGGAGAGGGGGCCCCGAACTTCCCCAGGTCACTGGTCACAGTGACCCCGCTCAGTTCAGTCTCGAAGGGGGGAGAGATGTGACGATGTGACGCAGCAGGGAGGGGGGAGTGTTGACCTGGGAATGTGCCCTGGGGACGGGAGACCTGAGAGCCTGTCACCTGAGCCAGGAGGGGGAGGGGGAGGTGACACCTCTGCCCAGGAATGTGGACGGAGGCTGCAGCAGGGAACCTGCTCGGTGGGTTTAGTTTCAGTTTGGGGCTGGGTGGAGGAAGACAGGGAACCCCAGGGCTGGGGTCTAAGCTCCCTGCTCCCCCAGAAGGACTTCACTGAGGGGTCCTGGGGGTACCCACAAGCTCTGTTTTGGACTGTGTTCCTGTTGTCCAATAAACCTTCTGTTTTACTGGCTGGCTGAGAGTCTCAGTGAATCCCAGGAAGAGGGGTGCAGGGCCTGGACTCCCCCACACTCCGTGACAGTCACGCTCGCCCCATGTTCTCATTGCGGGCGAACAGACCTGCCCCGGGGCTCGTTACACGGATATCGGGTCCCAGTGATGTCACGCTCGCCCCATGTTCTCATTGTGGGGGAACAGACCTGCCCCAGGGCTCGTTACACGGATATCGGATCCCAGTGATGTCACGCTCACCCCATGTTCTCAGTGCGGGGGAACAGAACTGCGGGGCTCGTTACACTGATATCAGATCCTGATGATGTCATGCTCACCCCATGTTCTCTGTGCGGGAGAACAGAACTGCCCCGGGGCTCGTTACACGGATATCGGATCCCGATGATGTCACGCTCGCCCCGTGTTCTCATTGCGGGCGAACAGACCTGCCCCGGGGCTCGTTACACGGATATCGGGTCCCAGTGATGTCACGCTCGCCCCATGTTCTCATTGCGGGCGAACAGACCTGCCCCGGGGCTCGTTACACGGATATCGGGTCCCAGTGATGTCACGCTCGCCCCATGTTCTCATTGCGGGCGAACAGACCTGCCCCGGGGCTCGTTACACTGATATCGGATCCCAGTGATGTCACGCTCAGCCCGTGTTCTCATTGTGGGGGAACAGACCTGCCCCAGGGCTCGTTACACGGATATCGGATCCCAGTGATGTCACGCTCACCCCATGTTCTCAGTGCGGGGGAACAGAACTGCGGGGCTCGTTACACTGATATCAGATCCTGATGATGTCATGCTCACCCCATGTTCTCTGTGCGGGGGAACAGAACTGCCCCGGGGCTCGTTACACGGATATCGGATCCTGATGATGTCACGCTCGCCCCGTGTTCTCATTGCAGGGGAACAGACCTGCCCCGGGGCTCGTTACACGGATATTGGATCCCGATGATGTCACGCTCGCCCCGTGTTCTCATTGCGGGGGAACAGACCTGCCCTGGGGCTGGTTACACGGATATCAGATCCCAGTGATGTCACGCTCCCAGTGATGTCGTGTTCTCATTGCGGGGGAACAGAACTGCCCCAGGTCAGGTGATGGCGGCGTGGGGGGAACCGGCTGGTTGAGGTCAGTTGGGAGTTTTGTCGCTGAGGACTCCTCCTGCCCACGGCTGGGCCCCAGTGAGCGGAGCACACAGGGGCCAGACCCAGGGGAGGGCAGCCCCCGATTCACACGGAGGTGTTAGAACGGTCTCAGGGTTACTCTCCAGCTGCTCCGTCCCATCTTGGCGGTGTTTGGTTTTCATGGGCAGCTTGGGGGAAACAGCTCCTCCTCCCCGGCACACTGCGTGCAGCACGGCCCCACCCCACCTCTCCTAGGTCTGCCCCACGAGTGAGGGGCGGGGTTCCCAGCTCAGACAGGGGTACCCGCTGTGGAAGTATAACATTGTATAACATTGTATAAGGGGACATGCTGGATACATTGTATATGAGAGGGCATGCCAAAACATGTTACAAAGTATCTGAGGGAGCACATCTAGGGACAGTTAGCTTTTGAATGGAGAAGCAATTAAGATAGAGCCAGCACGTCTAAGAAGCAGGAATCAGAATGGAAGGTGTGAAGGGCAATTAGTTAAGTTAACTGGAAGCTGTTAAAGGAGATTGTTAAGGGTGGCAGGTAATTGAAGATACGTGACTGGTCTCAGGGATCTCGAAGGGTGGTGACTAAAATCTTTTTCTTCTTTTGTCTGTAACTTCTCTGTAACTTGTTCTCCAAAAAACTGTATAAATTAAGAGACACAAGCCCCACTCGGGGGGCTCACTTCTAAATGTATTAGCAGAGCAGCTTTGCTAATAAAACAGAGTACTCTGATAAATTGTGAGTCTGAGTCAAACTTTGACACCGCGCTAGCTCTCATCTCTGCCAGGGGCAGCCACCGTAACACGGGCGACGGCAGCATGTGTCGGCCACCCTGAGTACGTACCCGGGGGTTCAGGCGGGTTGTACACGGGGCAGCCAGCAGGCTGCTGCTGCTGTCCATGAGACCAGGGCTACATGGTGATTTCAGCATGCTGGCTCTGAGTGACCTAGTGCCCGTGTGTCTGTGCCAGCTGGGACTTGCCCCCCCCCCCCCCCCCGCTCGCAGGGTAGCTGCAGGGCGGGAGAGGGTACAGCAGAATTAGACAGGGCTTGAGAGACCAGCAGCGGGGGAAATTCGGGGTCGAAGGGAGGCTGACAAGACGGGGACTGTTTAGTTTACAGGGAAGATGAATCAGAGGGATGTAAAATACCAGCTGGGATGGGGGAGGCAGATCCGGTGCTGCTATTCCCCTGTCTCGTTACCCTGGGACCAGGGGGGACTCGACGAAAGGGAAAGGCAGCAGATTTGACCAGTAAAAGGGGGAGGTTTGTGAAGTAGCACACACACAATTAGCCTGTGCATGGCTCCCGTCTGGCTGTGCCCATGGCACTGTGTGAAAGCCTGGGGGGAGGCTGGGAATGAGCGATGAGCCCATTAGCCGGAAGTCTCTGCTAAAATGGTCGGCAGCAAAAGTGTTCACAGTGTCATTTCCACTGACACCTTTGGGTCCAGGAAAGATCAGGAACAAGCTGGAGGGGGGCTGAGAGTTACCAAGTCCCCCTCACAGCCTGGGTGACACCCAACGCTGCTCTCACAGGAGCCAACTGGGCCTGGGGTCACCGGGGCGCAGATGGGGAGTGGGAGCAGAGGGACCCGGAATACCAGCTGGCTCTACAGGGACAGGCCGTGATGCCATCAGGGCAGCTCCATATCCCAGCCCCCCGCCCCCCGCCCCCAGCTCACAGAGTTACTGCCTGAGGCTCAGTACAGCCCCCCATCCCTATGCAGACCTGGGGGGTCCCAGGCCACAGGTACCTGGGAGGGGCTGAGAAACCCAACCCCACATGGCTCCCAGCTGCACCTCTCTCCTTAACCCTTCACCTGCCTTTGCACGGTGTAACGCAGCAGGGAGGGGGGAGTGTTGACCTGCGAATGTGGCAGGGGAGTTTCAATGGGAGACCTGAGAGCCTGTAACCTGAGCCAGGAGGGGGAGGGGGAGGTGTGACGAAGTGGGACTTTCCTTAATGTTTCCTCTGAATAGTATGGCGGTGCCTCAGTTTCCCCTAGGCAGTTCTTCAGTATCTAGGGGGTGGGGTAAGGGTGTATGATCATTGCAGAGTCCTAGAGGGCAGGTGTGTGCAGGGGTCTGGACACAGAGAATGGCCAACACCCTGTTTCCTGGCAACTCTGATGGCCTGGGCCCTTCCCGCCTGCAAGGTGAGAGCTAAAGGGTTGGAGAACAAAGGAACCCGGTGACCTCCTGGCCCGGGAAAGGGACAAAGCCCTGAGGAGGGGGGGCTGGAGGGAGTTTCAGTTTGGGGCTGGCTGGAGACATGGAGTGAAGGGCAGACGTGGTTGTCTGGCTCACTGCCCCCCAAAATGGACCCAGCTGAGGGGTCCTGTTCTCTGCACCTAACACATGTTCCTGTCGTCTAATAAACCTTCTGTTTTACTGGCTGGCTGAGAGTCACATCTGACTGCGGAGTTGGGGGGCAGGACTCTCTGGCTTCCCCAGGACCCCGCCTGGGCGGACTCGCTGTGGGAAGCGCACGGAGGGGCAGAAGATGCTGAATGCTCCGAGATCAGACCCAGGAAGGTGGAAGCTGGTGAGCTGTGTGTCCTGAAGACAGGAGGCTCACAGAAAGGAGACTGCCCCAGAGTCCTGACTGGCTTCATGGGGAGCAGCTCCAGAGCATCGCCCAGGGACTCCGTGACAGGAGGTAACACCTCTGCCCAGGAATGTGAACAGAGGCTGCAGGAGGGAGCCTGCTAGGTGGGTTTAGTTTCAGTTTGGGGCTGGGTGGAGGAACACAGGGAACCCCAGGGCTGGGGTCTAAGCTCCCTGCTCCCCCAGAAGGACTTGACTGAGGGGTCCTGGGTGTCCCCACAAGCTCTGTTTTGGACTGTGTTCCTGTTGTCCAATAAACCTTTTCTTTTACTGGCTGGCTGAGAGTCACGGTGAATCCCGGGAAGAGGGGTGCAGGGCCTGGACTCCCCCACACTCCGTGACAACTGGTGGCAGCCGTGGGATCTACTGCACCCCGTGAACGGCGCTTCCTGCAGTAAGTGACTGGGGAGCAGTGAAACGAAGGGGGATTGACGGGGACCAGGCGTGCTGAAGATGCAGACAGATGGTTTCGGGGGGCGGTTAACCCCTGGGAGTGTGTGACCAGAGAGAAGGACTTTTGCAATAGCAGGGTCCCCTGGGGGATTGCAGCGAGCGGTCCCAGGGGCGGAGGAGTCTGCAGCTCGACCCTGGCAAAGAGGTGGTGACCTCAAGAAGGACTGGCACACTAGGGGCTTCTCCTGGAAACCGTGGAAAGCTGCCCGGCCTGCGAGTGGCCAGCCGAGAGATGTACGCTAAACGCCTTAAGAGCAACCTGGTGGAGCTGTGCAGGCAGAGAGGGCTGCGCATTGGGAGGTCCACCAAGGAACAGCTGATTGCCCAGTTGGAGGAGAGGGATCGCTTGGATGACCCGATCCCTGTCCCGGAGGGAAGCCGCCCGTGGGACAAAGCGTGGGCCCTGGGGCCTAACCAGGCTGGGAGGGGTCAGACTGCTGCCCAGGACATCCCGAGACCCTTCCTACCTAGGCCTGGGGGAGGGGTTGGGGGAAGCCCAGCGAATACCGAGGGCATCCTGACCCCGGCTGCCAGCAGGGGATCCTCCCGGCGGAGCTCCCCGTCCCTGGAGCGGATGCGGCTGGAATGGGAGAGGGAGAGGGAAATGAGGGAGCTGGAGGATCATGAAAAACAACGTCAACATGAGGAGAAACAACGTCAACATGAGCAGGAGGAGAAGGAGCGGGAACGTCAGGAGAAGGAGAGGGAGCGTCAGGAGAAGGAGAAACAAAGACAGCATGAGCTGGAGCTGGCCAGGCTGAGGAGCAGTGGGGCCCCGGCTGCGGTGAGTGCGGGGGGACCCAAGACTGCAAGGAGCTTTGATAAGTGCGTCCTGGCCCAGCGGAAGGAGGGGGAGGACATAGATAGCTTCCTGACGGCCTTTGAGAATGCCTGCGAGCTGCACAGGGTTGACCCTGCAGACAGGCTCCAGTTCCTCACCCCCTTACTGGACCCCAAAGCCGTGGAGGTGTGCAGCCGAATGACAGGGGCGGAGGCAGGGGACTATGAACTGTTCAAACAGGCCCTGCTCCGTGAGTTTGGGCTGACCCCCGAGATGTACCGGAGGAGGTTCCGGAGTCAGCGTAAAACGCATGAGGTAACCTACCTACAACTGGCCAACCGGATGCAGGGATGTGCCCGCAAGTGGACAGCTGGGGCCCAAGCTAAAGAGGACCTGATTGACCTCATCGTACTGGAGCACCTGTATGAACGGTGCCCATCCGACCTGAGGCTGTGGCTGGTGGACAAAAAGCTCGAGAACCCCCAGCACGCAGGGCAGCTGGCCGACGAGATTGTGAACAGTCGGTCAGGGGGTAGCCGGGAGGAGTCCCAAAAGAACAGGCCCCCCCGGTGCAGAGAGAGAGTCACCATGGGGCCTCCCAGCGGGGAAATAGGGAGAACCCCCTCCAAAGGGGAACGCCTGGCGTCGGGCCCCTCCGACCCGCTCGAGGGGACCAACGTGACCTGGGCTGCTATCACTGTGGCCAGAGAGGCCACGTACGGACCCAGTGCCCCGGGCTCAGGGACAAACTGAGCAGACCCAACTTACCCAGGGTTAACTAGGTAGGGACCCAGCTGGACGAGGGGCAGACGACCCAGGAAAGGGGGGCTGCCGGTTTACCACTGCGTAGGAGGGAAGAGTACCCCCAGCCAGCCCCGCCAGAGGGCCGGATGCTCCGGACTCAGGGTGCTCAGTTTACAGGGTGGGCGCGGGGCTGTCCCTCCGGAGAGAGTGCCTTGTTCCCCTGGAGGTGGATGGGAGGAAGGTCAGTGGATACTGGGATACGGGCGCGGAGGTGATGCTGGCCCGGCCCGAGGTGGTGGCCCCAGATCGGGTGGTACCTAACACCTACCTGACCCTGACGGGGGTGGGCGGGACCCCATTTAAGGTGCCCATGGCAAGGATACACCTGAAAAGGGGGGCCAAGGAGGGCCCCAAGGATGTGGGGGTACACCACCATTTGCCCACTGAAGTTTTGATGGGGGGAGACCTAGAGGACTGGCCAAGCAACCCCCAGAATGCCCTGGTTGTGACCCGTAGCCAGAGCCGATGAGGGGCACTGCACCCTGACCTTGGGGAGGGTGCCACACCGGAGGCACAGGACCCTACCCTGGTGGGGAGGGAGCACCGAGGGGCACGGCTCAGAGAGGCTGTGGCCTCAGACCTGGCCACTGAGGAGGAACCGGTCCCCATCCCTTCCCCAGCCGCTGAGTTCCAGGCCGAGTTGAGGAAAGATCCCTCCTTGCAGAAGCTCAGGGACCTGGCCGACCTCAGTGTGGGACGGACCATGAGGAGAGGCTGCCAGGAGAGGTTCCTGTGGGAGAAGGGGTTCCTGTACCGAGAATGGGCTCCCCCAGGGGAAGGGGAGTCCTGTGGGATCAGGAGGCAGCTGGGGGTCCCCCAGAAGTATCGCCGCAAGCTCCTGTCCCTGGCCCATGACATCCCCCTCGCAGGGCACCAGGGAATCCGGCGCACCCGGCAGAGGTCGCTACAGAACTTTTACTGGCCCGGGGTCTTTACCACGGTCCGGCAGTATTGCCGATCCTGTGACCCCTGTCAGAGGGTGGGGAAGGCCCGGGACAAGGGGAAAGCGGCTTTGAGACCGTTGCCCATCATAGAGGAGCCTTTCCAGAAGGTGGCCATGGACATCGTGGGGCCTCTCAGCAAGATGACCCGGTTGGGGAAGAAATACATTCTGGGGGTGGTAGATTTCGCCACCCGCTACCCCGAGGCAGTGCCCTTAGCTTCCATTGAAGCAGACACCGTGGCAGATGCGCTCCTGACCATTTTCAGACGAGTGGGGTTCCCCAGGGAAGTCTTGACAGACCAAGGCTCCAACTTCATGTCGGCCCTGCTCCGGTGCTTGTGGGAGAAATGTGGGGTCCGGCACGACTGGGCCTCAGCGTATCACCCCCAGTCCAATGGGCTGGTGGAGAGGTTTAACGGGACGCTAAAGATGATGCTGAAAATCTTTATGAACCAGCACCCGCAGGATTGGGACAAGTACTTACCTCACCTGCTGTTCGCGTACAGGGAGGTGCCCCAGGAGTCTACCGGATTTTTGCCGTTCGAACTGTTATATGGAAGGAGGGTAAGGGACCCCCTGGACCTGATGAGAGACGAGTGGGAGGGGAAGGCCACTCCCAATGGAAAGTCAGTGGTGGAGTATGTCCTGATCTTCCGAGAGAGACTGGCTGAACTCATGGGCCTGGCCAGGGAGAATCTGGCCAGAGCCCAGAGGAAGCAGAAGGTCTGGCATGACTGCACGGCGCGGGCCCGGGCCTACGCCACCGGGGATCAGGTGATGGTTCTCATTCCGGTGAGAAAGAACAAACTACAGGCCGCCTGGGAGGGCCCTTTCAAGGTCGTCAAGCAGCTCAATGAGGTAAACTATGTGGTGGAGCTGTCGAACCGGGCCCACCACCGCCGGGTGTACCATGTGAATATGATGAAGCCATATTATGCCGGGGGAATGTGGTGTTGGCCGTGTGTGGACAGTGGGAGGAGCAGGGAGATGACCCTTTAGTAGATCTGTTCCCTGGGACCAGAGCTGGTTCCCCCCTGGAAAAAATTCCCCTCTCGGATCGGCTAACCCCTACCCAGCAAGCTGAGGTCAGGGGGGTGCTGCATCCGTCCCGACAGCTGTTTTCCAACCAGCCTGGACGCACTAATCTGACTGTCCACCGGGTGCAGACAGGGTCGCACCCGCCGATAAGATGCTCCCCCTTCCGAGTCACAGGGAAAACTGCTCAGGACCTGGAAAGAGAGGTCCGGGACATGCTGGCTTTAGGGGTGATCCAGCCATCGGCCAGCCCTTGGGCCTCGCCGGTGGTGCTGGTCCCCAAAAAGGATGGGTCAGTCCGGTTCTGTGTGGACTATCGGAAGCTCAATGCCATCACTGTATCGGATGCCTACCCCATGCCCAGGCCGGACGAGCTCCTAGACAAGCTGGGAGGAGCTCGGTACCTTACCACCATGGACCTTACAAAGGGCTACTGGCAAGTGCCGCTGGATGCAGATGCCCGGCTGAAATCGGCCTTTATCACCCCTCTGGGGCTCTATGAGTTCCTGACCCTGCCTTTCGGCCTCAAGGGAGCGCCGGCCACCTTCCAGCGCCCAGTGGACCAGCTCCTGAGGGGGATGGAGAGTTTTGCCGTGGCGTATATTGATGACATCTGTGTCTTTAGCCAGACCTGGGAGGACCACGTGTCCCAGGTTAGACAAGTGCTGGACCGACTCCAGGGGGCTGGGCTGACTGTCAAAGCGGAGAAGTGCAAGGTAGGGATGGCTGAAGTATCTTACCTGGGCCATCGGGTGGGGAGCGGCCGCCTAAAGCCGGAACCGGCCAAGGTGGAGGTGATCAGAGACTGGCCCGCTCCCCACACCAAAAAGCAGGTCCAAGCCTTTATTGGGATGGCTGGATACTACCGGAGATTTGTGCCTCACTTTAGCGCCATAGCCACCCCCATCACCGAGCTATGCAAGAAGGGGAAGCCAGACAAGGTGGTCTGGACCGAGCAGTGCCAGGAGGCTTTCTGGGCGCTGAAGGAGGCTCTGGTCCGTGGCCCAGTTCTGGCAAACCCAGACTTTGACAAGCCCTTTGTGGTGTTCACCGACGCCTCCGACATGGGACTGGGGGCGGTGTTAATGCAGGAGGATGAAAAGGGGGAGAGACACCCCATCGTGTATCTGAGCAAGAAGTTGCTAACCCGGGCGCAACACTACGCGGCCATCGAGAAGGAGTGCCTGGCCATGGTGTGGGCCCTCAAGAAACTAGAGCCCTATCTCTTCGGGCGACACTTCACCGTCTACACCGACCACTCTCCCCTGACCTGGCTGCACCAGATGAAAGGAGCCAACGCCAAGCTCCTGAGGTGGAGCCTGCTCCTGCAGGATTATGACATGGACGTGGTCCACGTGAAGGGAAGTGCCAACCTGATAGTGGATGTGCTGTCCCGGAGAAGGGGCCCCGAACTTCCCCAGGTCACTGGTCACAGTGACCCCGCTCAGTTCAGTCTCGAAGAGGGGAGAGATGTGATGCAGCAGGGAGGGGGGAGTGTTGACCTGGGACTGTGCCCTGGGGACAGGAGACCTGAGAGCCTGTCACCTGAGCCAGGAGGGGGAGGGGACACCTCTGCCCAGGAATGGGAACAGAGGCTGCAGGAGGGAGCCTGCCGGGGGGGTTTAGTTTCAGTTTGGGGCTGGGTGGAGGAACACAGGGAATCTCAGGGCTGGGGTCTGAGCTCCCTGCTCCCCCAGAAGGACTTGACTGAGGGGTCCTGGTTGTACCCACAAGCTCTGTTTTGGACTGTGTTCCTGTGGTGCAATAAACCTTCTGTTTTACTGGCTGGCTGAGAGTCACGGTGAATCCCAGGAAGAGGGGTGCAGGGCCTGGACTCCCCCACACTCCGTGACACATGGTGACAGCCATGGGGTGGATCAGGCCCCGTCCCCCCTCTGGGCTGAGTGCCAGCTGGGGATATTGGCAAGCACAGGGCACCCAGAGCCCTGCAGTCCAGCCTGGTCCAGGCTCCCTCTGTCAGCGGCTGGGGCGTGGACAGCCCGGGGCTAATTTGCACCAGAGCGCTGAGACTGGGGACTGCTGTCTGACCGTGGTTCTGTACAGCAGTGAACAGCTCCCTGTCAGCGTCAGGTGGGTGCCACCTCTGAGCCAGTCCCTGACGGTGTCTGAGGGGGCAGGGACTGTCCCAGGGAGCACATTTGTGCCAGCATCAGGCAGGTGTGTCTGAGCCTCACCCAGCGACATCAGAACTCCTGATTCTTGTACTTTGCCCAGTGTTACAGCCCCTCCCCGTGATCCATGGAAAGTGAAAGGGAATTCGCCAGGCGCCCTGCCAGGTGCGGAGATGGCGACTCTGTGGGGAAGGAGGGCAGGGACCATGGGCCTGCGAGGTCTCCTCATCCCCCTCCTCATCCTCGGGGTGGCCGGTAAGTACAGAACCCCTGGTGTTCTGGGGCAGGTCTCGGCGGGATCTCAGCCCTGCCAGGAGCTGAGGGAGGGGGGAAGAGGGCAGGAGGGGCATCTGTGTGTGGCTGGGCAGACCCTGCAGTCACTCCCACCACAGGCTGGCCTGGCTGCGCTGACAGGCACGGTGCTGTGCAAACACCAATGAATTCTCACCTGCACTTTGTTACCTGTTTTTCCAGCTCTAGCCCGTGTGACCCACGGGGAGTGAAGGGCTCTCCTGCCAGCCCCGGATATGGCGACTCTGGGGGGATGGAGGGTGGGGAACATAGGGCTGGGGGGGGGTCTCCTTGTCCCCCTCCTCTTCCTTTGGGTGGCTAGTAAGTACAGATCCCCTGGTGTCCTGGGGGAGGGCAGGGCTCCAGGGCTCAGCAGCAGAGTAAAGTCCCGGTGGCAAGGCCTGGGTACAGGTGGGTCAGTTGTAGACTCATAGAAGATCAGGGTTGGAAGGGACCTCAAGAGGTCATCTAGTCCAACCCCCTGCTCAAAGCAGGACCGATCTCCAACTAAATCATCCCAGCCAGGGCTTTGTCAAGCCGGGCCTTAAAAACCACTAAGGAAGGAGATTCCACCACCTCCCTCGGTAACCCATTCCAGTGGTTCACTACCCTCCTAGTGAAATAGTGTTTCCTAATATCCAACCTAAACCTCCCCCACTGCAACTTGAGACCATTACTCCTTGTTCTGTCATCTGCTACCACTGAGAACAGCCGAGCTCCATCCTCTTTGGAACCCCCCTTCAGGTAGTTGAAAGCGGCTATCAAATCCCCCCTCACTCTTCTCTTCCGCAGACTAAACAATCCCAGTTCCCTCAGCCTCTCCTCATAAGTCATGTGCTCCAGCCCCCTAATCATTTTTGTTGCCCTCCGCTGGACTCTCTCCAATTTCTCCACATCCCTTCTGTAGTGGGGGGACCAAAAGTGGATGCAGTACTCCAGATGTGGCCTCACCAGTGCCGAATAGAGGGGAATAGTCACTTTCCTCAATCTGCTGGCAATGCTCCTTCTAATGCAGCCCGATATGCCATTAGCCTTCTTGGCAATGAGAGTACCCTGCTGAGTCATATCCAGCTTCGCGTCCACTGTAATCCCCAGGTCCTTTTCTGCAGAACTGCTGCCTAGCCAGTAAGTCCCCGGCCTGTAGCAGTGCATGGGATTCTTTCTTCCTAAGGGCAGGACTCTGCACTTGTCCTTCTTGAACCTCATCAGATTTCTTTTGGCCCAATCCTCCAATTTGTCTAGGTCACTCTGGACCCTATCCCTACCCCCCAGCGTATCTACCTCTCCCCGCAACTTAGTGTCATCTGCGAACTTGCTGAGGGTGCAATCCACACCATCCTCCAGATCATTAAGGAAGATATTGAACAACACCAGCCCCAGGACTGACCCTTGGGGCACTCCGCTTGATACCAGCTGCCAACTAGACATGGAGCCGTTGATCACTATGTGATGAAGTGGGAATGTTCTGAATGTGTACCTTACTTTCCCTGTGTACTGCACCAATACTTAGGTGGTGGGAATTGGGTGTGTGATTTTGCTGAGGCCCTCAGGGCAGGTGAGACTGCCCAGCCATTTGCAGCTGTGTAACCTGAGACCCAGGAGGGAGGTGCGACCAGGTGACACCTTTGGCCTGGGAAAAGAGACAAAGGTCAGAGGAGGGGCTGGAGGGAGTTTCAGTTTAGAGCTGGCTGGGGACGTGGAGGGAGGCCCAGGCTGGGATCTGGGCTCCCTACCCCCCAAGATGGATCTGACTGAGGGGTCCTGTTCTCTGTACCTACAAGCTCTGTTTTAGACTGTGTTCCTGTCGTCTAATAAACCTTCTGTTCTACTGGCTGGCTGAGAGACACGTCTGACTGCGGAGTTGGGGTGCAGGACCCTTGGACTTCCCCAGTACCCCGCCTCGGCGGACTCGCTGTGGGAAGTGCACAGAAGGGCAGAGGAGGCTGAATGCTCTGGGGTCAGACCCAGGAAGGTGGAAGCTGTGTGAGCTTCTTGCCCTGGAGACAGTCTGCTCAGAGAGAGGAGGCTCCCCCAGAGTCCTGACTGGCTTTGTATGGAGTAGTTTCAGAGCATCGCCCGGGGACTCCGTGACACACTACCCGTTGAGCCCGACAATCTAGCCAGCTTTCTATCCACTTTATAGTCCATTCATCCAGCCCATACTTCTTTAACTTGCTGGCAAGAATTCTGTGGGAGATCGTATCAAAAGCTTTGCTAAGGTCAAGATATATCACATCCACTGCTTTCCCCTCATCCACAGGGCCAGTTATCTCCTCATAGAAGGCAATCAGGTTGGTCAGGCATGACTTGCCCTTGGTGAATCCATGTTGACTGTTCCTGATCCCCTTCCTCTCCCCCAAGTGCTTCAAAATGGGTTCCTTGAGGACCTGCTCCATGATTTTGCTGGCTTCTGCCCGGCCTCAGCCACTGAGTCTTCCCTGAGCCCGTGTGAATGACCCAGAGTGAGACAGGAGCCGAGGGAAATGCAGGAGAATCCCAGCGAGCATGGGGGAGGATGGGGCTGAGAGCCCAGACACGGGTTGGGGGGGGCTGCACCCTGCATCTAACCTGACATTTATTCAGTGCCCATCATTGGAGCTGTCACCTCCCACAGCCAGCCCCCGTCTCCCTGCCTAACTCTCTCCCCACCTCCTCTCCAGATTCCCAGCTGGTCCTGTCCGTGGGCCCCTCCCCGGTGAGGGCTGCGCTGGGCTCTGACATCCAGCTGCCCTGCACCTTCACCATCAGGGAGCACTTTGAGATCACTAAGTTCTACCTGGCCTGGTCTCTGGGGGGCCACAGGGTGGCGGAGTACGTCAAAGGACAGAAAGTCTCCCAGCAGGGATCAGAGCTTTTCCCCCAGGAGCTGAGCCAGGGAAACTGCTCCCTGCTGCTGCACCAAGTGGCCGTGCAGGACGGAGGCAGATACACCAGCACCATCATCTACACGCCCGACAAGGAGGAGAAGCAGCTGGAGCTGCAGGTGACGGGTGAGTTTGCTGCAGCTTTCCGGCCTGGTGGGAGGCTGAAGTCCCGGAGTTTTTCCATATCCCGTATTTATAGCCGGTTAAACTCTGGGCGCCGTGTTCTCATTCCCAGCTGCTCCCAGAGTCTCCATCCCCCGGAAAACAGGGGTGTTAAACGCAGCGAGCTCCTTCCCCTGCCACGTGTGGGGATTCTACCCCCGGGATGTCACCGTCGCCTGGCTGAGAGACGGGCGGGTTCTGGCCGACGCCACCCGCTCTGCCCCCCAGAGGAACCCGGACGGGACCTTCAACCTCACCCTGACCTACACCTTCACCCCCACCGCGAGCGACTCCGGCAGCCTCTTCTCCTGCCGCGTCAGCCACGCGGCTCTGGCTCAGCCCCTGCGGGAGGAGTTCCCCCTGGATGTCACAGGTGAGTCTGGGCTGGAGACCCAGCAAAACACCATGTGCTGAAGGGAGGAGTCGGTGCAGCAGGGCTGAGTCGTCAGGAACGTGGCACAGGCTGCACGGCTACTGCATCGGGGTACAGTATCCATGGCATTTTACAACCCGGGCCGGAGCCAAGGGCCCATCACAAACAGCTCCAAAGAGTGACCCGCAGGCCGGGGGTTGTGCGTGTCCTTGCCGTGTGCTGGAACCAGCTCTGCAGACTCAGGAGATGGCTGTGAAGGTCGGGGGCGAGGGGCTGTACGGGGCGAGGTCTGACCTTGTCTCCCTGTCTCCTCCCCATGCAGGGGCGCATGGTTCCGTCCCGGTGCTCGCAGCATTGCTGGGGCTCTCGGTAACACTGGCCGCGGTGACGACAGCCTTAGCCACTTACTTCTGGTGCAGATGGAAAGGTAACTGCTGATGCCATGAGCCACTCGGGGTGACGGGGGCGGGTCCATTAGCCACCACAGGGGGGCCAGAGGATCCCTGAGGGAGCAGCAGGTTGGGGAGAGAGTCCATGAGCCACCGAGCCTGAGCCTCGCCGATGCTATTCACCTTCTCTCTCTGCCTAGGCCGCTGTGTCCCCACCAGCACCGATAGCAAAGTTCCCAACTCCGACTCCAAGGTACCAGGCGGGAAAGTCTCCTGCTCCGTCTCCGAGGTGCTGGGGCCGGCGCGGTGTCTCCTGGAACAGGAGGTGACCCTGAGCTGCGCCATGGAGGGGACGTTCCCCGAGGACACGGCTGTGACGTGGGAGCGGATACACGGAGAGGACAGGACGGTGATCGGGACTGACGGGGTCAGCGAGGCCGGGGAGGGGCCTGAGCTCCAGCCGCTGTTACACCCCCAGCCCCACGGCTGGAGAGCGACACAGGAGAGATCAGGGACCTGCCTCACGGCCTCCCTGAGCTTCACCCCCACGGTGCAGGACGACGGGGCGCGGGTCAGGTGCAGCTTCCACCACGAGGCCAGAGGGATCCGAGAGCAGCGAGAGTCCGGGGAGATCCGGCCGTGGGGTGAGTGTCCCCAGGGCTGTGATGTGTCTTGCTAGGACCCCTCCCCTGAGCCGAGCAGAATCCAGCGAGCGCCCAGGGCATCCAGCAGCCGATGGGCTGTCAGAGCCAGGAGTTCGGGTATGGCTCAGTCACTCCTGGCCCCTGTGCAGGGATTCCCAACCCAGGGCCAGCCAGTGCAGGGAGGGGCGTTGTGTCAGGCCTGGGGGAAGGTCTCTGGTTAAAGGGGGGGATCCCAGGACTGACCCCAGCAGCCTGCGGCCGGGATAAACAGACACTGGGCCCCGGTGCAGACGTCTGTATCTGCCAGTCCTGGGGGGCTCTGGTCACAGCTCAGGACACAGACAGGCAAAGGCCGGGTTCAATGTCTGGGGGTTCCTCTTAACTGTACAACAGAGAACCAGCTCGAGCTGGGACAGCTAGGGCAGCGCTGAGCACAGTGGGAGCTGAGACCCCAGCTGAGGCGGGGGAGACACAGGCAGGGCAGGACATCTGTGGGGAGTGGCAAGGTGCTGGGTAAGGAAAGTCTGGATGAGCCTAGGCAGCCTTGTGAGCTGATGGCTGTGTCTAGTCAGCAGGGTGGGAAGGCGAGGAGAGTAGAAGATGAGTGTCCCTGGACCTTACCTGTTAGCTGGGTGGAGAATTGTGACAGGGAAGGAAACGTGCCTGTGTCTGTCAGGGGTATTGACTTGCCTGTGGAGGGAGCTACCCTGATCTCCAAGCAGTTGTCTGTGACCAGCCTTGTGTGCTGGGACCAGGGGAAAGAGATCCCAAGCTGTGGGTCTGGGAAAGGAGAAAGTGTGTCCGGCTCTTCTTTGTCTGTGGAGCAGACAGAAGGGGCCTTTCAGCCTGTGATGGTTGAGGGTCGTGCAGTTGTCTCAGAGCTGGTTCTGGATTCATCTAAAGCCTAGGACGGGAATGGTCCTAAGTTTGTGTCTGCTCGGGAGAATGGCCCTGTAACTAGGTCGCATCCAGTTACTGTCTATGTAAAATCCCAGAGCCCAGACAATTCTGGTGCTTGTATTTTGCCTGTTGCTAGTGTGTTGTTGGGAAAAGGTGTCACAACTCTGTCTAATCAGGGTGAGATCCTAGCCAGGGCACAAGGAGAGCATGAAGTCTGTAAGTTTGCCTGAAAGGGGATTGTGTAGGAATCCGCCGGATGGGCCAGAGGTAATTTTGGATGTAAGGGAGACCCAGAAAGAGTCTGTTGTTGCTCAGGAAAGTGTTCCTCTAGAGCAAGCCCTAGGTGAAGAGGGTAAGAGCAGAATTTCTGTGAGGGGTGAATTGTTGCATAGAAAAGCCCTAGGGAAAGGAATCCTCAGGGAGTCTTTGCAAGCAGTTTATTGCAACTGAAGGGTGTGAAAGGGATTTAATCAAGAAAGTTTCAGTTCCTAACAGCCAGAAATTTTCTTGTTCTGAATAGGAGTCCTTGTGGCACTTTAGAGACTAACCAATTTATTTGAGCATAAGCTTTCATGAGCTACAGCTCACTTCATCGGATGCATGCAAAGCTGTTAAGAAAGTTAAACAGTCTTATAACCAAGTGGCTATGTTTGGCCAGCTTGTTGGGGAGAAGACCCAATCCCAGTTTGACCCCCTGGGGTTTTGGGGTGGCCAAAGGGCACGGACCACATAAACCTTCCCACATGCAGCCTGCGAGTGCTATTGACCACCCCCGACCTAAGGGAGGGCGTGAAACTGGAAGGGCCTGGTGTAACTCCTACCAAGGAATGGGAGAGATGCTGGGGCATCCCTGGGAATGTTGGTGGCTTCGAACTTCCCCAGGTCACCGGCTAAAGTGACCCTGCTCAGTTCGATCTCGAAGGGGGAGAGATGTGACGAAGTGGGACTGTTCTTAATGGTTCCTCTGAATAGTGTGGGGGTGCCTCAGTTTCCCCTATGAAGTTCTTAAGTCTCTAGGTGGTGGGATAAGGGTGTATGATCATTGCAGAGCCCTAGAGGGCAGGTGTGTGCAGGGGTCTGGACACAGACAATGGCCAACACCCTGTTTCCTGGCCACTGATGGCCTGGGCCCTTCCCCCCTGCAAGGTGAGAGCTAAAGGGTTGGAGAACAAAGGAATCCGGTGACCTCCTGGCCCAGGAAAGGGGAAAGCCCAGAGGAGGAGGGGCTGGAGAGAGTTTCAGTTTGGGGCTGGCTGGGACATGGAGTGAAGGGCAGACGTGGTTGTCTGGCTCACTGCCTCCCAAAATGGACCCAGCTGAGGGGTCCTGTTCTCTGCACCTACAAGCTCTGTGTTAGACCATGTTCCTGTCGTCTAATAAACCTCTGTTTTACTGTCTGGCTGAGAGTCACGTCTGACTGCGGAGTTGGGGGGCAGGACCCTCTGGCTTCCCCAGGACCCCGCCTGGGCGGACTGGCTGTGGGAAGCGCAGGGAGGAGCAGAGGAGGCTGAAGGCTCCAAGGTCAGACCCAGGAAGGTGGAGCCGGGTGAGCTGTGTGTCCTGCAGACAGGCTGCTCCCTGAGAGGAGACTCCCCCAGAGTCCTGCCTGGCTTCGTGGGGAGCAGTTCCAGAGCATCGCCCAGGGACTCTGTGACAAGCCCCCACCCAGTAATTCAGGAAAACCAAACCCCACCCCTGGGTGCCTCTATGAGGGAATATTTCCCCACTGGCAAGCACTGAGAGTGTCTGACAAACAAACCCTCATTACAAGGGAGAGGGAACTCACCATTCATTTGGTAAAACACCACAACAAGGAGTCCAAAGTCTCCAAACCCTATGCAAACACCACACCACAGATTGCTGGGTGGTGTCCTTTGCAAGGCGGGAAACTGAGGGAATGTTAAATATAAAGGGTGAATGTCCCTGTAACATGCTGCTCCCCCTTTCTCTCCATGACACCCCACTCATGGTTTGTTGTCCAAGAGCAGCAACATCCCAGAGTCCAGGGTGGGATTGCTTCTACCCCGGGGGGCTGGTTGGGTGAATCCTCCACCTCTGCCCCCTGTTCTGAGGTTCCTTCCCCTAGCCCAGCGCTTACAGTTCAGTTGCAGGGATCGGCAGATGCCAACTACAGCGGGGAAGAACCACGACTCCCATCACATCAGTTCTAGCTTCAAAAAGGGAGCAAACAGGCCAAACCCTTCAAATCCTGCTAATCTGATCCAACTCCCCAAAGTCTTTCCTTTCCATTCGGCATAATTCTCTCCCGCTCACAGAGTGGGTCCTGTCAGGTGGCCCCCTGTCCCCTTAGGAGACATTACGCATAGCTCTGCTGCCCTGTGCTCACAATCAGCCTGACAACACTTCAATGCCCCACAGCCCAGACTAAAGTGAAGTGTAACCCACAGCAGCCCGAACGGGTCACTGTGGCAGAGTAGGGGCGTCTGTGGAAATACGGCCTGATCCGGGGTCTCGTGCCCCAGTTCATCGCCAGCTGGCAGAGCAGAGCTGACTCAGACCCTGTGTCCACACACAGGCCTGTATGTCACTGAGCGCATCGCAGGGTCTCCAGCCATTCTAAGGAGAGTGAACCAGACACGCAGAGCAGAGTAACTCTTCGGGAAGGGGGTTCACCTCCAGGGGATCCTTCTTGGGCTAAAACCCCAGCCCCATTCTCACTGCTGTCTGCCCCCAGCCCGGCCACAGGTGTCCGGGATCCAGGTGTTACCGGAGTGGGAGCCCCGGGAGGAGGTGCCGTTTGCCGTCCAGATCCAGAACTTTTACCCCAGGGGGATTCACCGGATCCAGTGGAGCTGTGATGGGAAAGCCTGGGAAAAGTGTGAACCAACCGACTGCAGGCAGAACCCGGATCTCACGTTCAGCGAGACCAGCGTCTGCAGAATCCCCAGTGACCAAATCACCCGTCCGGAATTTACAGTCACCGTGTCCGTTCAGCAAAGCCCCCAAGAGCCCCCGATAGAGAGAGAGATCAGAGCCGGGGACACAGGTGAGGGGGACTCCCTGGGGGCGGACGGGGAATGAGCAGGAATCGCTGCCCTCCGCGGGGTCCCTGAGGGATGAATGAGGTTTGGGAGCTAATATTCCTCGTCCCCCTTTCCGTCTGGAGACGCCGATGGGTCGGGGTGTAACAGTGTCACACCCGGGGGTGATTTTATGGGATAACAGCCCCACGGAGGGGTCAGATCTCTCCTGTCTGAACTGAGGGGGGAGAAGCCCCCGCCAGACCCCGTATCCCCGTTACGGGGCCTGTAACTGTCCTGGATGTTTCATTCCCCAGGTCTCCTGCGGCCCCCGGAGGTGTCGGAAATCTCCCAACCCGAGTCCGTGACGGCGGGGGAGGAAATCACCCTGAGCTGCCGCATGGCGGGGCATTTCCCTGGGGTGCTGTGTGTGACCTGGCTCAGCAAGCAGATATCACGTACAAGCTCTCGATTTGAGGAACAGGACAAGAGAGTCACCCTGGTTCCTCTAGAAAACTCTCCCGTGTACAGAATCGAGCCCGGAGCTCCCTGCACGCAGGATGGGAAAAGCTTCCAGCAGGAGACGAGACTCCGCTTCACCCCCTCGGTGCAGAGAGACCAGGGGGCAGAGTATGTCTGCCGGGTGGGACACGGTGCCCTACGGACCCCCCTGGAGAGACGCAGCGGGGAGCTGCAGGTGACAGGTCAGTTTCTAAGGTCCCTTTTCCAACGAGCTCAGCTCCCAGTTTTGGCACCAAAGTAAGTGGCAAGATTTCCAGGAGACCTCGGCATATTGGTGCCGAGCACTGGGGAATGTGGCCCTGTGCCAGAAGCGATGGAAGCTCCCTAAAAGTGTGGGGGCCATGGGGACCCGAATTGTGACCTTGCCCCCCTGCACCGTCCCTTTCCCCCGAGTCCCTGCCCTCGCTTCCATGCTTGCCCTGAGATCCTACCCCCGCGCCGCCTTTTCCTCCCAAGGCCTCGCCCCCCCACTCGCTCATCTCCACCCCTTCCCCCCCATCGCTCACCCTTACAGTGGACATAGCTTCCCCACCTTTAAAAGTGATGGGGCCATGGCTCCCTGGCCCCCTCCTCTTCTGGTGCCCCTGCCCTGGGCTTCTTTGACCATCTGTCACGGAGTCCCCTGGCGATGCTCTGGAACTGCTCCCTGTGAAGCCAGTCAGGACTCAGGGGAAGTCTCCTCTCGGGGAGCAGCCTGTCTGCAGGACACACAGCTCACCCGGCTCCCACCTTCCTGGCTCTGACCTCGGAGCATTCAGCCTCCTCTGCCCCTCCGGGCGCTTCCCACAGCGAGTCCGCCCAGGCGGGGTCCTGGGGCAGCCAGAGGGTCCTGCCCCCCAACTCCGCAGTCAGACGGGACTCTCAGCCAGCCAGTAAAACAGAGGTTTATTAGACGACAGGAACATGGTCTAACACAGAGCTTGTACGGGCAGAGAACAGGACCCCTCAGCTGGGTCCATTTTGGGGGGCCATGAGCCAGACAACCCCATCTGCACTTCACTCCACTCCCCGGCCAGCCCCAAACTGAAACTCTCTCCAGCCCCTCCTCCTCTGGGCTTTGTCCCTTTCCCTGGGCCAGGAGGTCACCTGATTCCTTTGTTCTCCAACACTTTAGCTCTCACCTTGAAGGGGGGAAGGGCCCAGGCCATCAGTGGCCAGGAGACAGAGTGTCGGCCATTTATGTACCCTGGCCCTTTGCTCTGCAACAATTACACCCCCTTATCCCACCCCCTAGAGACTTAAGAAATGCCTAGGGGAAACTGAGGCACACCCACACTATTCAGAGGAAACATTAAGAACAGTCCCACTTCGTCACACCATCTGATGCCACATCTGTGCTGGCTCATTTGTGTGTGCAGGGAAGTGGGTTTGTGTAATGCCTGCAGGCAGAGGGGTTGTGACCTCAGCACACTGACTGACCACCACCGGCAGGGCAGTTGTGGCCTCCACCCACTCCTGACCCCTCTCCCGGGTAACCCCAGCACCCCTGAGGTTGTGGGTGTCACAGGAGTCGTTCAGAGGAGCTCTCGCTGAGTGAGGGGAGGGCCTGGCAGAGGCTGCTGGGGACACGGGGCCTGGGGCCAGGTCAGACCAGATGGTGATGGGGAGCGTGTGTCAGATTTCCAGGTGCCGTAACTATAACGTGCAATTTCCACATGGTCTAGTCCCACAGGCCCCAGTTCTGTGCGAGATCTCCCCGTCAGAGGCCCTGGCCCCCGGGAAGCAGGTAACACTGAGCTGCCAAATAGCCAGGTTCTACCCCAAGGCGCTGAGCGTGACCTGGTACCGACAGAAAAGAGGAGAGCCGGAGTTCCGGTGCTTAGACACTCTGGGCACCCACAAGATTGTCACCCCAGACCCCACAGCCGCGCCAGACGGGAAATCCTACAGCGTGACGTCCCAGCTCCGCTTCACCCCCTCGGTGCCCGAGGACCACGGGGCAGAGTACCTGTGTTCCGTGGAACATCAAACCCTGCAGGAGCCTGAAGGAAAATCCACTGGGCCGCTGGAGCTCCGAGGTACGAGCGAGCGGGACCGGGCAGGGCCGCGCTGACGCTGGGGTTGCTGTGGCTGAGGAGGTCTCTGCTCTCAGGCACCTGGAGCATCCAGACAAAGCGTCGCTTTGGGCTGAGCCTCCTCCGGCCGGTTCCCGGCATGTGGGGCGGGTCCTGGAACGTTTGGGGACTTGCCCGTGGGCTGCTCGCAGGGTCCCCCCGTGCTGGGGAAAGAGGGTTGTCAGGTCTGGAGAGAATTGATGGGCGGGTGCAGCAGCCCCTCTGTTTAAAACGGGGTTCAGTTTTCCACTTGAGGCGGGGACTCACCCTGATTGTTTCGCAGGAGGAGAACAGTGTGTCCTCCCCAAACTCACAGCCCAGGGTCTGAGGGCAGAGGAGGAATTTTCTAGGGAATTTCAACGAAATCTGGGATCTGGTTCGGGAATGGGACCTCTGAGAAGGTTTTACCTAAAGCATCCGACCTTTGCTGACACTGTTTGCTAATAACAGCTGGGTCTGTCTCCTTCCCACGCTGCCATGACTAAACCCCACTGACAACCAGCGGCGAAGGGACAGGCGAAGACATTAAGCTGTAATTAAGCTAAGCGATGAATGGTGTACCCAGTCCTTGCTCTTATGGGCACAACTGGCCCTTGCCCAGGGGAGCTGCTGCTCCCCACACCTTGCCGTGGGGCTCACGCCACCTCCTGGGGTTGAAGCTACTCAAACCCTCAGCAGGGATGGTCCCTTTTCCAGTAGCGAGGGCGCCCTCAGTAAAGATGGCTGCTGTCTCCTGTTGCTTCAATGGGACTGACTCTACTGGCTGCCCTCAGGAAAGATGGCCGACCACATGAAAATGAGGCTGCCCGTCCCAAAGATGGCCACCATCTCCCATGGTTTCCATACACCAGTAGCCAGGCTGCCCTCACAGGAGAGCCCACCGCCCCTCCTCCCCCCGGCGTGCTCCTTGGCTGGAAAACGGGGCAGGAAATTGTGAGGCGACATCTGTGCCGTGAGCCCCAATGAGGCCACAAGATCCATCGCAGGAGTGAAGGTGGCCGGCCAGGGTTATTGCCCATGAAGCACGGTCCTAGTGCCCGGCTCAGCGGTTACAGGGGCACGAACACACGTGTGCCCGTCACAACGGACTAGCTCAGGGAATGGCGGGACTTTCCATTCCCCACTCAGCTGGCCAAGGACACCCCCTCTGAGACCCCTCTGTATACACCGATACAAACACGATACGCGTCGCCCCTCGGACCTAGTTAGTTCCCACCCGTCGCCTTGTACACGTTGGTTCGGTCAAACCATCTCTATCCCTCACCCCGTCAGCCTGACCTTATCTTTAGGAGGGGTCAGTGTGTTCTCGTTACCTTTGGGGGGCTGCTGGTGAGCGGGAGAGCGGGGGGGAGGGGAGGAGCTGTTGGGGGGCTGCTGGTGAGCGGGAGGGCGGGGGGAGGGGAGGAGCTGATGGGGGGCTGCTGGTGAGCGGGAGGGCGGGGGGAGGGGAGGAGCTGATGGGGGGCTGCTGGTGAGTGGGAGGGCAGGGGGGAGGGGAGGAGCTGATGGGGGGCTGCTGGTGAGCGGGAGGGCGGGGGGGAGGGGAGGAGCTGATGGGGGGCTGCTGGTGAGCGGGAGGGCGGGGGGAGGGGAGGAGCTGATGGGGGGCTGCTGGTGAGCGGGAGGGCGGGGGGAGGGGAGGAGCTGATGGGGGGCTGCTGGTGAGCGAGGGGGGTGGGGGGAAGTGAAGGAGCTGATGGGGGCTGTCACGGAGTCCCTGGGCGATGCTCTGGAACTGCTCCCCATGAAGCCAGTCAGGACTCTGGGGCAGTCGCCTTCCTGTGAGCAGCCTGTCTGCAGGACACACAGCTCACCCGGCTTCCACCTTCCTGGGTCTGACCTCGGAGCATTCAGCCTCCTCTGCCCCTCCGGGTGCTTCCCACAGCCAGTCCGCCCAGGCGGGTCCTGGGGAAGCCAGAGGGTCCTGCCCCCCAACTCCGCAGTCAGACGGGACTCTCAGCCAGCCAGTAAAACAGAAGGTTTATTAGACGACAGGAACATGGTCTAACACAGAGCTTGTAGGTGCAGAGAACAGGACCCCTCAGCTGGGTCCATTTTGGGGGGCAGTGAGCCAGACAACTACATCTGCACTTTACTCCATGTCCCCAGCCAGCCCCAAACTGAAACCCCCCCCAGCCCCTCCTCCCCTGGGCTTTGTCCCTGTCCCGGGCCAGGAGGTCACCGAATTCCTTTGTTCTCCAGCCCTTTAGCTCTCACCTTGCAGGGGGGAAGGGCCCAGGCCATCAGTTGCCAGGAAACAGGGTGTCGGCCATTCTCTGTGTCCAGACCCCTGCACACACCTGCCCTCTAGGGCTCTGCAATGATCATACACCCTTACCCCACCCCCTAGAGACTTAAGAACTGCCTAGGGGAAACTGAGGCACCCCCACACTATTCAGAGGAACCATTAAGAACAGTCCCACTTCGTCACAGGGAGCTGCTGATGGGTGCTCAGCATCCACCATTTTTTTCCATGGGGGCTGCAGCCCCAGAGCCCCCTCGGAGTTGGCGCCTATGTGCCCAGTACATGGCCTGGCAGCCTGAGAGCTCTCTGTCCCGAGGCGTAACACAGGCCTTGCTGACTCATGAGGTGTAGTCCCCGGCTCCGGTCTGTCCCCACCCGCCCCTTCCCCAGCGGGGTCTGACTCAGTTCTCCGGGCAGACACGTTACAGCTCTCCCCCTGACCAGCCCCTGCTCTCACTGACGCTCCTGCTGTCTCCCTGCAGCCCGGCCACAGGTGTCCGAGATCCAGGTGTTACCGCACTGGGAGCCCCGGGAGGAGGTGCCGTTTGCTGTCCAGATCCAGAACTTTTACCCCAGGGAGATTCACCGGATCCAGTGGAGCTGGGACGGGCCAGGGAGCGGGAGAGACGAGACCCCAGAAATCAGCCAGAACCCGGATCTCACGTTCAGCGCGACCAGCGTCTGGAGAATCCCCAGCCGGGGACTGAACCGTCCGGAGCTCAGAGTCCGAGTGTCCGTTCAGCAAAGCCCCCGAGAGCCCCCGATCGAGAGAGAGATCAGAGCCGGGGACACAGGTGAGGGGGCTCCTTGGGGTCGGACGGGGAATGAGCAGGAATCGCTGCCCCCGCAGGGTCCCTGAGGGATGGATGAGGTTTGGGAGCTAATATTCCTCGTCCCCCTTTCCGGCTGGAGACGCCGATGGGTCGGGGTGTAACAGTGTCACACCCGGGGGTGATTTTATGGGATAACAGCCCCACGGAAGGGTCAGATCTCTCCCGCCCCCCCAGGGAGGGGGAAGCAGCCCTCACCAGGCCCCATCTCCCCCTTGCGGGGCCTGTAACTGTCTCTGGATGTTTCATTCCCCAGGTCTCCTGCGGCCCCCGGAGGTGTCGGAAATCTCCCAACCTGAGTCCGTGACGGCGGGGGAGGAAATCACCCTGAGCTGCCGCATGGCGGGGCATTTCCCTGGGGTGCTGTGTGTGACCTGGCTCAGGAGGAACACGGGGGCTGGGGCGGCTGTTCGTATACTGAACTCGGCTGAGTACAGAATCGAGCCCGGAGCTCCCCGCACACAGGATGGGAAAAGCTTCCAGCAGGAGACGAGACTCCGCTTCACCCCCTCGGTGCAGAGAGACCAGGGAGCAGAGTACGTCTGCCGGGTGGGACACGTCATCCTACGGACCCCAGTGGAGAGACGCAGCAGGGAGCTGCAGGTCACAGGTCTGATCTTTCCTCTTGAAAAGCCTGAAACTCGTACAGGATGTTAGGAATTTCCCAACTGGAGCAGGCCAGGGCCCCTCTAGTGCAGCAGCTCCCCCCTGACAGCGGCCAGGGCAGCTGCCCCAGAGGACAGGACAAACCCCTGCCGTCGGGGGCTACAGGCTAACGCAGGTGGTTACCCCAGCCGGTGGGGACTCAACATGGTGTGTTGCACACACGCACCCCTTGTGAGAGCGCTTCCTGGCTGTACCTTTCCTGGCTGTTGTGTGGGTGACCCACTTCCCTGGGCCCCGTGTGCTCTAAGCCTCCAGAGTCTGACCAGAGTCCAGCCACAGCCCAGGGCTTGGGCTCTCTAAGCCTACTTGTGGGGTGCAGATCCTCTGCCTTGCACCCCCTCCTGAGAGCTCTGACCCTGTGCTCTCGCTGCCTAGCCCCTGGGATCAGTGATGCCCCCCAAACCCCACTTCCTCCCCCGTATCTCAAACACGCCGTCGCCAGAACTCCCGCTGGGTGGGCGCTCTGGGGTTACAGTTTCCCTCTGAAGCAGCATAACAGGGCGGCTTGCCTTGGGCTGGGGGGGAAGCTCTCCAGGCAGGGGGCCTGGCAGAGACCCTGGCCAAGAAGCAGGGCAGAGTCTGACAGACACACCCTTGGGGAGGAGGGGGCTTGGCCCAGCTGAGAGGGGTATAAAGACTGTAGGAGTTTGTGCTTTGTTTTTCAAATGCTTTGGGCTGCTGGGGGAGAGACTGACCTGGGGTTGGGGCTGAGGGGCCTGGAAGACTAAATAAATGGGATCCCTTGTGGGGCTTGTTTGAACATCTGTTTGAACTGGGTGAGTTCTTAAAGGGGCCCCGAAGAGGGGGAAACTGAGGCAGGAGATGCAGCATGACTCCTCACCACGCGGGGACACCCAGGAGACAGCTGTCCACACTCCAAGGGACAAGCGATAGTGAAAGCAAGGGCACACAGATTTGCACACTCCATATTTAGCAGCGTGAGAAACACAGATCTAGACCAAAGCAATAAACCGTACATGTGTTTCCCTGCCTCAGTTTCCTCACCACTCTGGAGCATTCCTTGGGCTGGCGTCAGAGTCCTCAGGGGGCATGTGGGATGGTTTTTCCTCTGAATCCTGGAGTCTTCTCTAGCCCCACTAGCCGTCTCTAGCCCTAGCTGGTCTATGCCCATCCTCTCTCCTGCTCAAAGCTGCCTCTTCCTGTCCCAGTGAGTCTCCTGAGTTTTTACATCCCATCAAAAACCCCTGGTTCCTTTGTTTTCCTGCCGGTGATTTCCCACTCTCTCCACTTCCCCAGCCCCCCTGAAGAGAGGTAGGATGAAACTGGCTCTTCTAGGCTTGAGCGTACCTTAGGGAAGGGCTGGAAGGACTGACGCAGACCAGAGCCCTTGGGGAGGTGGGGAGGAGGGGTGATGCCTGGTAAGTTGATTAGCCCACGTGTAGATTCTTTGGTTGTTTTAATGTGTTTTCTCTCGAATGCTTTTACCTCCAGAATAAAGGGGCCGGCGTAGAAGGGCTGGGTGGTACCTGGCCTGCACCAGTTACCGTCTCTGAGGAGAAAAGCAAAGCAGAGCCGCTGGTGGCCAGGCAGTCTGACTCTCCTGGGGAGCTCACGGCGTAGGCAGGGTGCTGGGCAGCCTGGAAATACGCCGGTCAGGAGGGAGAGCCATGCAGATCCCCACCCAAGAGAGGTGACGGCTGAGAGCGGGTGCTGTTGCTGGACCACGATGGGGGACACAGGTGAACTGGGACATACATGGTGGCTGGGCAGCCCACCGGGAGAAAAGTATAAACTCAGGGACACTGGCATCACCACGGCACCTCTCCTCCCCTGCCCCCTCACTGAAGGCAACAGGGTCATTTGAAAGACAAAGAAACATTTGAACTGGGGGGGGGTCCTGTCACGGAGTCCCTGGGCGATGCTCTGGAACTGCTCCCTACGAAGCCGGTCAGGACTCTGGGGAAGTCTCCTTTCTGGGAACAGCCTGTCTGCAGGACACACAGCTCACCCGGCTCCACCTTCCTGGGTCTGACCTCGGAGCATTCAGCATCCTCTGCCCCTCCGTGCGCTTCCCACAGCAAGTCAGCTCAGGCAGGGCTCCTGGGGAAGCCAGAGGGTCCTGCACCCCAACTTCGCAGTCAGACGTGACTCTCAGCCAGACAGTAAAACAGAGGTTTATTAGATGACAGGAACATGGTCTAAAACAGAGCTTGCAGGTGCAGAGAACGAGACCCCTCGGCTGGGTCCATTTTGGGGGGCAGTGAGTCAGACAACCAGGTCTGCAGTTCACTCCATGTCCCAGCCAGCCCCAAACTGAAACTCCCTCCAGCCCCTCCTCCCCTGGGCTTTGTTCCTTTCCCAGGCCAGGAGGTCACCTGATTCCTTTGTTCTCCAACCCTTTAGCTCTCACCTTGCAGGGGGGAAGGGCCCAGGTCATCAGTTGCCAGGAAACAGGGTGTCGGCCATTCTCTGTGTCCAGACCCCTGCACACACCTGCCCTCTAGGGCTCTGCAATGATCATACACCCTTACCCCACCCCCTAGATACTTAAGAACTGCATAGGGGAAACTGAGGCACCCCCACACTATTCAGAGGAACCATTAAGAACAGTCCCACTTCGTCACATCTCTCCCCCCTTCGAGATCGAACTGAGCGGGGTCACTTTAGCCGGTGACCTGGGGAAGTTCGAAGCCACCAACGTTCCCATGGATGCCCCAGCATCTCTGCCAGTCCTTGGTAGGAGTTGCACCAGGCCCTTCCAGTTTCATGCCCTCCCTTAGGTCGCGGGTGGTCGATAGCACTCGCAGGCCGCATGTGGGAAGGTTTCTGCGGCCCGTGCCCTTTGGCCACCCCAAAACCCCAGGGGGTCAAACTGGGATTGGGTCTTCTCCCCAACAAGCTGGCCAAACACAGCCACTTGGTTATAAGACTGTTTAACTTTCTTAACAGCTTTCACTTCATCTGAGACCTTCTCAAAGCTATCCACACTGGGTCTTTCAACAGGACAGTCGGTGGATCCATTCACAACAGAAAATTTCTGGCTGTTAGGAACTGAAACTTTCTTGATTAAATCACTTTCACACCCTTCAGTTGCAGTAAACTGCTTGCAAAGACTCCATGAGGATTCCTTTCCCTAGGGCCTTTCTATGCAACAATTCACCCCTCACAGAAATTCTGCCCTTACCCTCTTTACCTAGGGCTTGCTCTAGAGGAACACTTTCCTGAGCAACAACAGACTCTTTCTGGGTCTCCCTTACATCCAGAATCACCTCTGGCCCGTCCGGTGGATTCCTACACAATCCCCTTTCAGGCAAACTTACAGACTTCCCAGATAAAAGGTCAGAAGCATTCTCCTTCCCTTTGCCACACACAAGTTCAGGAATCTTTTCCTTCTTGCTACAGGTTTCCACACCCTCAGCAGGTAACACAATCACTTCACCTTCATGCTCTCCTTGTGCCCTGGCTAGGATCTCACCCTGATTAGACAGAGTTGTGACACCCTTTCCCAGCCACACACTAGCAACAGGCAAAATACAAGCACCAGAATTGTCTGGGCTCTGGGATTTTACATAGACAGTAACTGGATGCGACCTAGTTACAGGGCCATTCTCCCGAGCAGACACAAACTTAGGACCCTTCCCTTCCTGGGCTTTAGCTGAATCCAGAACCAGCTCTGAGACAACTGCACGACCCTCAACCATCACAGGCTGAAAGGCCCCTTCCGTCTGCTCCACAGACAAAGAAGAGCCGGACACACTTTCTCCTTTCCCAGACCCACAGCTTGGGATCTCTTTCCCCTTGTCCCAGCACACAAGGCTGGTCACAGACAACTGCTTGGAGATCAGGGTAGCTCCCTCCCTAGGCAAGTCAATACCCCTGACAGACACAGGTACGTTTCCTTCACTGTCACAATTCTCCACCCAGCTAACAGGTAAGGTCCAGGGACACTCATCTTCCACTCTCCTCGCCTTCCCACCCTGCTGACTAGACACAGCCATCAGCTCACAAGGCTGCCTAGGCTCATCCAGACTTTCCTTACCAAGCACCTTGCCACTCCCAACAGATGCCCTGCCCTGCCTGTGTCTCCCCCCACTCAGCTGGGGTCTCAGCTCCAAAAGTCATTATGCAAGGTAGCCTATTTCCCCTTGTTTTTTCCTCCCCCCCCCCCCCCAGACCTTCTGGTTAAACTTGGATTTATGCTGGAAGTGGCCCACCTTGATTGTCATGCGCAGTGTGGGGAGAGTGGTCAGTTTGGATGAGCTATTGCCAGCAGGAGAGTGAGTTTGTGTGTGGGGGGGGGGTGAGAAAACCTAGATTTGTGCTGGAAATGGCCCACCTTGATTATCATGCACATTGTAGGGGGAGTGGTCACTTCGGATGAGCTATTACCAGCAGGAGAGTGAGTTTGTGTGTGTATGGGGGTGGGGGAGTGAGAAAACCTGGATTTGTGCTGGAAATGGCCCACCTTGATTTTCATGCAGGTTGTAAGGAGAGTGGTCACTTTGGATAGGCTATTACCAGCAGGAGAGTGAGTTTGTGTGTGTGGTTTTTGGAGGGGGGTGAGGGGGTGAGAGAACCTGGATTTCTGCAGGAAATGGCCCACCTTGATTATCATACACATTGTGAAGAGAGTGGTCACTTTGGATGGGCTATTACCCGCAAGAGAGTGAGTTTGTCTGTGGGGGGGCGGAGGGTGAGAAAACCTGGATTTGTGCTGGAAATGGCCCAACTTGACGATCACTTTAGATAAGCTATTACCAGCAGGGGAGTGGGGTGGGAGGAGGTATTGTTTCATGGTGTCTGTGTATATAATAATGTCTTCTGCAATTTCCACAGTATGCATCCGATGAAGTGAGCTGTAGCTCACGCAAGCTTATGCTCAAATAAATTGGTTAGTCTCTAAGGTGCCACAAGTCCTCCTTTTCTTTTTGCGAATACAGACTAACACGGCTGTTACTCTGAAAACTGTGCTCAACGCTGCCCTTGCTGTCCCAGTCGGGGTAGGCAGCGAGCTCGCTGCTTTCCTCACTGCATCAGAGCCAGCCTGAGCCCCCTCTCCGGTGTGCAAGGGGGCGGGGAGCATCTCTCTGTCCCACCCAGCCCCAGGGGTCTGGTTACAGGCAGGCAGGTAGCCTGAGCCTAGCCACTCCTCCCCCCTGCCAGCCAGGTCATCTGCATTTTCACTGACCATTTCCCTCTCCACCGATTGGTTCCCTGGATTCAAATTCAAACCCTCGGCCGTTACAGGAGCAGGGCCTGGATCCTGTCCCAAAGAGACACAGTCACCCCACAACAGGGTCTCGCAGCTGGTGTCCTGGAGCACCCTAACAACCAGCCAGCGCCACCCCTCCCGGGTCTGCACAGGGATCTGGGCCATAGGCAGGGCGAGGGGCTTCATCCCTGGGACCCTCACCCAGCTCACACAGCCCCTCAGCATCTGAGGCTGCACCACCCAGGGCCTGACAACAGTTCTCTCTGTCCCCGGATCTCGCCACCCCAGGAATGTCTCCCCATTGACCATCACCTTCCTTTCCCACCGGAGGTCCGAGGGGCCTGACCCCAGGAAACTCCACACAGACATATAGGTTGGGGTCAGGAGTGGGAGCCTGTCCACCTCCCCACCCATCTGGCTGACGGAGTCTATGGCCTTGGGACCCAGCAAGGGAGCTAGACACTGGGGCTTTTCCGCAGGATCCCCCTGGTTCAAATCTCCAGCCTGCTCAAAGGCAGTGAGGTGGGCATCCATATCCCCCCCTCCTTAACCAGGGGCAGCAATTTAGTCTCGAGGTTCCCTGCGGAACTGGCCCCCCGGGGTCTATCCCCACTCACCCCGGGGAGGTCCCCTAGGCCTCTCCGCTCCCCCACTGCCAGTTCATGCTGCTGCTGCTTCTGCAGCTCTTTCTCGGGCTCTCGCTGTCTCACAGTCCTCTTGCTCTCTCGGACTCAGCTCCAATCCCATCCGTCTCCGATCCCCTGATGGGGAACCCGATCGTGAAGACCCTCGTCTGGTCGGGGACAGGAGTCTTGGCGATGCCTGGCTACCACTCCAGCTGCTCCCAGATCCTGCTATAGCCCCATTTGGGGTCAGGAATCTGTTCCTTAGAGCGGTCATCCTCCTCCAGCTGCATGATGAACTGTGCTTTGGTGAACTTTCCAATGCTCAACCCTCTCTTTCTGCACAGGGTTACAATGTCCTTCTTAAGGAGATGGTGACAGGCCGTCACTCCGCTCTTCCCAAGTTGTTGTGGACTCACAGGCCTGTGTGCTCGCAGCTCCCCACGGTTTCCAGGGAGAACCCCTAGTGTGCCAGCCCTTCTCGAGGTCACCACCTCTTTGCCAGGGTCGAGCTGCAGACTCCTACGCCCCTGGGACCGCTCGCTGCAATCCCCTGGGGGACCCTGTTACTGCACAGTCCTTCTCTCTCCCAGGGCCAAGCCGCAGGCTCCTCCGCCCCTGCGACTGCTCCCCGCAGTCCCCAGGGGGACCCCATTACTGCACAGTCCTTCTCGTTGGTCACACACTCCCAGGGGTTAACCATCCCCCGAAACCGCTCTTCTCTGAGCCTTCAGCACGCCTGGTCCTCGTCAATCCCCCTTCGTTTTACTGCTCCCCAGTCACTTACTGCAGGAAGCGCCGTCCACGGGGTGCAGTACATCCCACCACTGCCACCAGTTGTCACGGAGTCCCCGGGCGATGCTCTGGAGCTGCTCCCCACGAAGCCAGGCAGGACTCTGGGGCAGTCTCCTCTCGGGGAGCAGCCTGTCTGCAGGACACACAGCTCCCCCGGCTCCACCTTCCTGGGTCTGACCTCGGAGCATTCAGCCTCCTCTGCCCCTCCCTGCGCTTCCCACAGCCAGTCCGCCCAGGCGGGGTCCTGGGGAAGCCAGAGGGTCCTGCCCCCCAACTCCGCAGTCAGACGGGACTCTCAGCCAGCCAGTAAAACAGAGGTTTATTAGACGACAGGAACATGGTCTAAAACAGAGCTTGTAGGTGCAGAGAACAGGACCCCTCAGCTGGGTCCATTTTGGGGGGCAGTGAGCCAGACAACCACGTCTGCCCTTCACTCCATGTCCCAGCCAGCCCCAAACTGAAACTCCCTCCACCCCCTCCTCCTCTGGGCTTTGTTCCTTTCCCGGGCCAGGAGGTCACCGGATTCCTTTGTTCTCCAACCCTTTAGCTCTCACCTTGCAGGGGGGAAGGGCCCAGGCCATCAGTGGCCAGGAAACAGGGTGTCGGCCATTCTCTGTGTCCAGACCCCTGCACACACTTGCCCTCTAGAGCTCTGCAATGATCATACACCCTTACCCCACCCCCTAGATACTTAAGAACTGCATAGGGGAAACTGAGGCACCCCCACACTATTCAGAGGAACCATTAAGAACAGTCCCACTTCGTCACATCTCTCCCCCCTTCGAGATCGAACTGAGCGGGGTCACTTTAGCCGGTGACCTGGGGAAGTTCGAAGCCACCAACGTTCCCATGGATGCCCCAGCATCTCTGCCAGTCCTTGGTAGGAGTTGCACCAGGCCCTTCCAGTTTCATGCCCTCCCTTAGGTCGCGGGTGGTCGATAGCACTCGCAGGCCGCATGTGGGAAGGTTTCTGCGGCCCGTGCCCTTTGGCCACCCCAAAACCCCAGGGGGTCAAACTGGGATTGGGTCTTCTCCCCAACAAGCTGGCCAAACACAGCCACTTGGTTATAAGACTGTTTAACTTTCTTAACAGCTTTCACTTCATCTGAGACCTTCTCAAAGCTATCCACACTGGGTCTTTCAACAGGACAGTCGGTGGATCCATTCACAACAGAAAATTTCTGGCTGTTAGGAACTGAAACTTTCTTGATTAAATCACTTTCACACCCTTCAGTTGCAGTAAACTGCTTGCAAAGACTCCATGAGGATTCCTTTCCCTAGGGCCTTTCTATGCAACAATTCACCCCTCACAGAAATTCTGCCCTTACCCTCTTTACCTAGGGCTTGCTCTAGAGGAACACTTTCCTGAGCAACAACAGACTCTTTCTGGGTCTCCCTTACATCCAGAATCACCTCTGGCCCGTCCGGTGGATTCCTACACAATCCCCTTTCAGGCAAACTTACAGACTTCCCAGATAAAAGGTCAGAAGCATTCTCCTTCCCTTTGCCACACACAAGTTCAGGAATCTTTTCCTTCTTGCTACAGGTTTCCACACCCTCAGCAGGTAACACAATCACTTCACCTTCATGCTCTCCTTGTGCCCTGGCTAGGATCTCACCCTGATTAGACAGAGTTGTGACACCCTTTCCCAGCCACACACTAGCAACAGGCAAAATACAAGCACCAGAATTGTCTGGGCTCTGGGATTTTACATAGACAGTAACTGGATGCGACCTAGTTACAGGGCCATTCTCCCGAGCAGACACAAACTTAGGACCCTTCCCTTCCTGGGCTTTAGCTGAATCCAGAACCAGCTCTGAGACAACTGCACGACCCTCAACCATCACAGGCTGAAAGGCCCCTTCCGTCTGCTCCACAGACAAAGAAGAGCCGGACACACTTTCTCCTTTCCCAGACCCACAGCTTGGGATCTCTTTCCCCTTGTCCCAGCACACAAGGCTGGTCACAGACAACTGCTTGGAGATCAGGGTAGCTCCCTCCCTAGGCAAGTCAATACCCCTGACAGACACAGGTACGTTTCCTTCACTGTCACAATTCTCCACCCAGCTAACAGGTAAGGTCCAGGGACACTCATCTTCCACTCTCCTCGCCTTCCCACCCTGCTGACTAGACACAGCCATCAGCTCACAAGGCTGCCTAGGCTCATCCAGACTTTCCTTACCAAGCACCTTGCCACTCCCAACAGATGCCCTGCCCTGCCTGTGTCTCCCCCCACTCAGCTGGGGTCTCAGCTCCAAAAGTCATTATGCAAGGTAGCCTATTTCCCCTTGTTTTTTCCTCCCCCCCCCCCCCCCCAGACCTTCTGGTTAAACTTGGATTTATGCTGGAAGTGGCCCACCTTGATTGTCATGCGCAGTGTGGGGAGAGTGGTCAGTTTGGATGAGCTATTGCCAGCAGGAGAGTGAGTTTGTGTGTGGGGGGGGGGTGAGAAAACCTAGATTTGTGCTGGAAATGGCCCACCTTGATTATCATGCACATTGTAGGGGGAGTGGTCACTTCGGATGAGCTATTACCAGCAGGAGAGTGAGTTTGTGTGTGTATGGGGGTGGGGGAGTGAGAAAACCTGGATTTGTGCTGGAAATGGCCCACCTTGATTTTCATGCAGGTTGTAAGGAGAGTGGTCACTTTGGATAGGCTATTACCAGCAGGAGAGTGAGTTTGTGTGTGTGGTTTTTGGAGGGGGGTGAGGGGGTGAGAGAACCTGGATTTCTGCAGGAAATGGCCCACCTTGATTATCATACACATTGTGAAGAGAGTGGTCACTTTGGATGGGCTATTACCCGCAAGAGAGTGAGTTTGTCTGTGGGGGGGCGGAGGGTGAGAAAACCTGGATTTGTGCTGGAAATGGCCCAACTTGACGATCACTTTAGATAAGCTATTACCAGCAGGGGAGTGGGGTGGGAGGAGGTATTGTTTCATGGTGTCTGTGTATATAATAATGTCTTCTGCAATTTCCACAGTATGCATCCGATGAAGTGAGCTGTAGCTCACGCAAGCTTATGCTCAAATAAATTGGTTAGTCTCTAAGGTGCCACAAGTCCTCCTTTTCTTTTTGCGAATACAGACTAACACGGCTGTTACTCTGAAAACTGTGCTCAACGCTGCCCTTGCTGTCCCAGTCGGGGTAGGCAGCGAGCTCGCTGCTTTCCTCACTGCATCAGAGCCAGCCTGAGCCCCCTCTCCGGTGTGCAAGGGGGCGGGGAGCATCTCTCTGTCCCACCCAGCCCCAGGGGTCTGGTTACAGGCAGGCAGGTAGCCTGAGCCTAGCCACTCCTCCCCCCTGCCAGCCAGGTCATCTGCATTTTCACTGACCATTTCCCTCTCCACCGATTGGTTCCCTGGATTCAAATTCAAACCCTCGGCCGTTACAGGAGCAGGGCCTGGATCCTGTCCCAAAGAGACACAGTCACCCCACAACAGGGTCTCGCAGCTGGTGTCCTGGAGCACCCTAACAACCAGCCAGCGCCACCCCTCCCGGGTCTGCACAGGGATCTGGGCCATAGGCAGGGCGAGGGGCTTCATCCCTGGGACCCTCACCCAGCTCACACAGCCCCTCAGCATCTGAGGCTGCACCACCCAGGGCCTGACAACAGTTCTCTCTGTCCCCGGATCTCGCCACCCCAGGAATGTCTCCCCATTGACCATCACCTTCCTTTCCCACCGGAGGTCCGAGGGGCCTGACCCCAGGAAACTCCACACAGACATATAGGTTGGGGTCAGGAGTGGGAGCCTGTCCACCTCCCCACCCATCTGGCTGACGGAGTCTATGGCCTTGGGACCCAGCAAGGGAGCTAGACACTGGGGCTTTTCCGCAGGATCCCCCTGGTTCAAATCTCCAGCCTGCTCAAAGGCAGTGAGGTGGGCATCCATATCCCCCCCTCCTTAACCAGGGGCAGCAATTTAGTCTCGAGGTTCCCTGCGGAACTGGCCCCCCGGGGTCTATCCCCACTCACCCCGGGGAGGTCCCCTAGGCCTCTCCGCTCCCCCACTGCCAGTTCATGCTGCTGCTGCTTCTGCAGCTCTTTCTCGGGCTCTCGCTGTCTCACAGTCCTCTTGCTCTCTCGGACTCAGCTCCAATCCCATCCGTCTCCGATCCCCTGATGGGGAACCCGATCGTGAAGACCCTCGTCTGGTCGGGGACAGGAGTCTTGGCGATGCCTGGCTACCACTCCAGCTGCTCCCAGATCCTGCTATAGCCCCATTTGGGGTCAGGAATCTGTTCCTTAGAGCGGTCATCCTCCTCCAGCTGCATGATGAACTGTGCTTTGGTGAACTTTCCAATGCTCAACCCTCTCTTTCTGCACAGGGTTACAATGTCCTTCTTAAGGAGATGGTGACAGGCCGTCACTCCGCTCTTCCCAAGTTGTTGTGGACTCACAGGCCTGTGTGCTCGCAGCTCCCCACGGTTTCCAGGGAGAACCCCTAGTGTGCCAGCCCTTCTCGAGGTCACCACCTCTTTGCCAGGGTCGAGCTGCAGACTCCTACGCCCCTGGGACCGCTCGCTGCAATCCCCTGGGGGACCCTGTTACTGCACAGTCCTTCTCTCTCCCAGGGCCAAGCCGCAGGCTCCTCCGCCCCTGCGACTGCTCCCCGCAGTCCCCAGGGGGACCCCATTACTGCACAGTCCTTCTCGTTGGTCACACACTCCCAGGGGTTAACCATCCCCCGAAACCGCTCTTCTCTGAGCCTTCAGCACGCCTGGTCCTCGTCAATCCCCCTTCGTTTTACTGCTCCCCAGTCACTTACTGCAGGAAGCGCCGTCCACGGGGTGCAGTACATCCCACCACTGCCACCAGTTGTCACGGAGTCCCCGGGCGATGCTCTGGAGCTGCTCCCCACGAAGCCAGGCAGGACTCTGGGGCAGTCTCCTCTCGGGGAGCAGCCTGTCTGCAGGACACACAGCTCCCCCGGCTCCACCTTCCTGGGTCTGACCTCGGAGCATTCAGCCTCCTCTGCCCCTCCCTGCGCTTCCCACAGCCAGTCCGCCCAGGCGGGGTCCTGGGGAAGCCAGAGGGTCCTGCCCCCCAACTCCGCAGTCAGACGGGACTCTCAGCCAGCCAGTAAAACAGAGGTTTATTAGACGACAGGAACATGATCTAAAACAGAGCTTGTAGGTGCAGAGAACAGGACCCCTCAGCTGGGTCCATTTTGGGGGGCAGTGAGCCAGACAACCACGTCTGCCCTTCACTCCATGTCCCAGCCAGCCCCAAACTGAAACTCCCTCCACCCCCTCCTCCTCTGGGCTTTGTTCCTTTCCCGGGCCAGGAGGTCACCGGATTCCTTTGTTCTCCAACCCTTTAGCTCTCACCTTGCAGGGGGGAAGGGCCCAGGCCATCAGTGGCCAGGAAACAGGGTGTCGGCCATTCTCTGTGTCCAGACCCCTGCACACACTTGCCCTCTAGAGCTCTGCAATGATCATACACCCTTACCCCACCCCCTAGATACTTAAGAACTGCATAGGGGAAACTGAGGCACCCCCACACTATTCAGAGGAAACATTAAGAACAGTCCCACTTCGTCACAGGTCCTAACGGGAAAAGCTTTCCAGTTAGCACCGGCTGCTGTCGGTTTTTGGGTAAGAGAAACCTTATTGCTCCAAATTTGACTCAGCTGGATAAAGTTTAAAGAAATTAGACTGTGGTTTTATCTTTTATTTCTTTTTGTAACCAATTCTGAACTTCTATGCTTATACCACTTACAAGCCCTTAACATCTCTCTTTCTGCAGTTAATATTGTTATTTTAATGTTTTATCTCAGCCAGTGTGGTTTCGACTGGAGTTTGGGGAATTACTCTGGTTACAAACACTGGTGCATATTCGTACCCTTTGATGGTATGATGAACTAATTAACGAGCTTACGCTGATCCAGGGGGGTCTGGAGCTGTGCAAGATGCACATTCCTGGGGGGCCAGGCTGGGGCTGGGGGATGTGCGGGTGTCTCCCTCTACACCGTGCAGGAGGGGCCGGCAGAGCCTGTGTGTAACTGTGCTGGTTGCATGGTCACAGGCTAATGGCTGGGGGAGAGCCAGGGCTGGAGGGGCTGCTGGTCACTGGCAGAGTCGTGGGAGAGGTGCCCTGGGCTAGAGAGTTAAGGGGGTAGAGCAGTTGCCAAGTCCAGGTTGTACCCCAGGCCATATCACACCCCCTCTACCTCCATTTCCCCCTCTCAGTCCCACTTTAACCCCCTCCCCTCAGCTCTCACCCCAAAATACTTTCACCCCCATTCTCATACAAGCCCACAGTCCTGTCTCCCCCATGGCCCATCCCCTACAAACCACCCACCCTGCCCCCTGGCCCGGCCTGGCCTGTTGTCCCCCAACGATCAACTCAGTTCCCATTTTTCCTCTGCCCCCACAACTCCCCCACCCCGAGCCCCGAACTGTCCGTGGACCCCGGGTGGGGCCTGGGCTGTAACATCCGCTCTGGCCTCACGCATCCTGCAGAGCTCTTCAGCTTCCCGCGCTCGGGGCCACCCCCGGCACTGAGCCCAGCGCTGTCCCCAGGACAGGGGTGGCCCTGGCTTCTCCGGGCAGGATCCCCCTGAGGTCCCGGGGCGGGGCCTGGCTCCCATGGGCAGTGGGGGATGACTGGTAACATGCTGGGAAGGGGCGTCTGTGAGGGGCCAGCTCTGGGGGACCCTCACCAGCTGGGGCAGCACGTGGAGCGGGGCTGGGGGGACGCAGGCCTGTCCCTGGAAAGCAGGTCTGCTCTCCGTGGGGTGCATTGACAGGCCTTACACCGTGTTTCAACCCTGCAGCATCCGCACCCTGGCTCAGGGCCTCTCATCCCCCCTGGGGCGCTGGGCATGGGCTGGGCACACAGGGTAACTGGGCAGAGGCTTGCGGGGCTGGGGCCTGATCTAACTCTTCATCCCAGGCAGGGCTGGGGGCAGCCTGTGGCCCTGCCAGGCCCAGGGTGACCCCGCAGGCTCCGGTTCGGCCAAGGAACTGACCCAGCCCAGCCAGAGCCCCGCCAGCCAGCACCACCCGCTGTGTGAAACACGGGCAGCCGCCAGCGCCCGGCTCAGGGCCAGGCCCTATGGCTGCACTGCCAACGGCTGGCCTGGGCCCACGCACCCACCACAGCTCAGGCCACGCCGCCTTCTGCCACAGACACGGCCCAGCCAGCAGGCTCCAGCCAGGGCCAGGTCCTCCAGCCCTGACCGCACCACAACTGAGACGGCCCCTCCTGCCACGGGCCCAGCACCTCGGCCGCCCCGCCAGCCCTGGGCCAGGGCCCCAGCCACGGACACCCCAGCAGGTGCTGCTCTGTGACGGGTGATGCAGATGGTGCTGAGCTGCTGGAAACGGGATGGGGCAGGCAGTTCAGAGGAGAGGCCAGAGCCAGCGCTGGACCAGCCAGCCAGCCAAGGGAGGCCGTGTGGCCACCGCTACCTTGCTGGGGCAGCCGGGGAGAGCCGCGTGTGACTGGAGAGAGGGAGCCATCACGCACACACCCTGATCTCCCTGTGTCTGACGCGAGTCCCTGCCCCAGGCTGGAGCTGGCTACTGTAACTGAGGCTCCCTGGACTTGCTGGTCTGGGGGCTGCTCGCTCAGGGGCTAGGCAGGGGGAGGCCGGGGCGCTGGGCCACCCCTCCTGGCAGCCGGCTCCGTCACACTGCCCCAGTCTGGCCCCGGGGCTCGTGCTCAGGTGAATAAATCAGGCGCTCAGCGAGTCCCCGTGTCCTGTCAGACGGTGTTCCCTGGGCCGGGTGTGACGCGCCCGCCCGTCCCGCAGGCAATGGGAGCCGCAGCTGAGCTGCAGGGTCAGGAGAAGTTCTTCATCTGGCCTTTGAGGAGACTCTGGACTCTGCCGCAGGGGCCCTGCTCTGTCTGGACTCAGCGGTGCTGAGGGACCGGAGCTGGTCTCTGCCCCAGGGGATCCATACAACACCCTCCCAGCAGGAGATGGGCAAGGATGGCTTCCTGACACGTCGGCGTGTCCAGCCAGAGAGGGACAGAGGGGAGCTGGGACCCACCTCCCAGGGTCTCTGGAGAAATCCCTTGTGCCTAGAAGAAAGGTGACAAATGAGAGGGGGATTTTCAATCCGTCTGATCAAAAGGCCACTGAGGCTCTCGGCCCATATGCAGCCAGGCTGCCCCACGCTGCGAACTCCCCACAGACCGTCTGGCGTTAGGCAGCACCCCAGCTGCACCGCGACAAGCAAAGGAAGATGGGGCTTGCTGCAATGCCAACGCTCAGCCATTCAGCTGTCACACCGACAGCGGTGCTGTCTGCCACAGGAGTGTGGTTAGATGTTTGGCTGCGTGTGTGTGTTCTCCCTGTGTAGTGCCCCAGCTCTGCGCAGACAGTCAGCACAGCAGACCTCGAGCGAACCGCCCAATGACCACAAGATCCGTTAAGGGACGAAGGTGCCAGGCCAGGTTCATTGTTGACAAAGCACGGTAATAGCACTTGGCAGACTCTACGAGGATACTAAGACGTATGCCCGTGACAATGGATGCAGCTCAGTGAATGGAAGGACTTTCCATTCCCCCTTCAGCTGGACAAAGATACTCTCTCTGGGGTACATCTTTATACCCTAATACAAACAAGTTAGTACTGCCCCTGACATAGTTACTGCCCCCTGACGTGGCTAGTTATCACCCATCTCCTTGTACATGCTGGTTCGATCAAAACGTCTTTATTACGTACTGTCATCCTGACCTTATCTTTCAGAAGGGGTCACTGTGTTCCTGTTATCCTTGGAGAATGTGTCTGTACCATCCTTTATACGGGGATGTTCTGGTACCACTTGGTACTGGGTCGTGCTGGTAACACACTTCTGGAAAGTCTGTGCGTGAGAACTCTGTGCCGAGCACTTCTCAGGAATGTGTTTCTGCAATATCAGCCCCAACGTTTGCTCACAGCCTCACTTTCGCCAACTTTGCTTTATGTCAGCAAAGCTTGGCCACTACTTTAGCTCAGGCCTCCTGCCAGGCCTCTGATACAAAGGCTTATATCTCAGGCTCTCTTCCTACCACAAGGAGCTCTGCAAAACTGCATAGGGGAAATCCCCCAAAGTGCCGGACAAAAGCGCCCGGCCAACATCCTGCAAGGGCTGCCTCGGTGCCGCGATTTCCATCGGCTCTGAACAGGCTGCCCCGGGGGCAGATCCCCTCGCAGAGCGATTGTCACAGGCTTGCTGCAGACTCAGGCAGTGTTGCAGACCAGGTACGTTCTGGCTGCGTGTTAAGGTTTCCTACAGCCCTAGGAGCTCGCGGCATTTGTGCTGATGACAGCTCAGACCCTGCAGCCCAGAGGCCAGGCGTGGTTGCGATAGCAAATCTCCCAGCCACGGACCCTACAGGGCCCTTGAATACTCACTGCAATGTTATTTCAGGGCACGGTGTTGCTGTCCACGAACTGCACACAGCAGCCCAGACCAAGAGCCTCGTCCGCATGCCACCGCCCACCTCGCAGCCAAGCAGAAGCAGCGGCTAATTCAGGCCCCTGGCTGGGGAGGAACTGAAACAGCCGGTCAGAGGCAGCTCTGGGCTGCTCCCAGCTCTGTGGCTGCTTTCAGCTCCCAGCAGAGACAGGCCCAGCCAGACGCTCACCCTGCACCGCCTGTTACACCTCCAAGGTATGATGTGAAACTGACACGGCCTCCTGGGCTCCCCCCCGCCCCCCCAGGCGATGAATGGCTCAGTGCAGCCATGGCCCTGCGGATCGTACTGCTCCTGTGGGTGGGGAGCGCCGGTGAGTACGGAGCCCCCGGCTGCCCCAAGCCCTGGGGTCTGGCCGCTCAGACACGTCTCTGGCCCCAGCACCGGGCCAACCCACACGGCAGCCGGGACCTGAGTCTACAAGCTGGGACCCACCTGGCTTCCTGGGCGACCGCGGGGCAGGGGGATGAAATGACGCCCCCCCATCCGCACCTGCTTGCCCTGTGGGGCCGGGGCTGAACCAGTGACTGTCTGGGGGTAGCCCTGACCCGTGGGGGGGTCGCTGAGACCCAGGAAGGGGCTGGGGTTTGATGGGAGGGGCTGACTCTGGCAGCAGAGACCGCCCAGGGGAACTGCAGGCGCTGCCCGAACCCAGAGAGCCGCACGAGTCTGGGCTGGAGGGAACACGAGAAGCAGCCATTCGGGGCGGGAGGGGGCATGGAGCAGAGGGGTAGTGAGTGGGGGCAGGGCCAGGAACAGGGGGATGGGGGTGAGTAGAGAAGGCAGTGAGTGGGGGGCCGGGGAACAGGGGGCAGGGGAGGCAGGGAGGGGGTAGCGAGAGGGGGCAGTAAGTGGGGGTCGGGGAACAGGGGATTGTGGGGGGCAGGGGGGGCAGTGAGGGGGTAGCGAGAAATGAATGGGGGGCAGAGAATAGGGGATTGTGAGGGCAGGGGAGGCAGTGTGTGGGGAGCAGGGAGGCAGTGGGGGGCCTGGGGCAGTGTTTGGGGAGCAGGGGGGCAGTGGGGGGAAGGGAGGCAGTCAGGGGGCCCACAGTCGAGGGTCTCTCAGCCCAAGCTGTGCTCTGATCTGCCCTTCTTTGGGGGCTTTTCAGGCTCCCCAATGACAACCAGTTCCCGCGCCCCGAACGCAGCGTCTCCGAGCGTCAAGGCTCCCATAGAGACCAACAGGAGCCTGGAGCTGCCCCCTGGGGGCATCAGGGCAGGTGGGGCAGTGTGTGATGTTTCTGTGTAGTACGAGCCCCTCCCCTCCAGCCCCTCTCCTCCTGCCCCTACACTAGGGCAGCCCAGGGCTGGGCAGCCTCAGACCAGCCCATGGTCTCGCTCCAGAGCCGCAGGCTGGTGCCTGGATCCGCATTGAGTTTTAGCTGGGGTGTAACTGGGGGGTCCCAATTTGACAGGGCTCAGTGTGGGGCTGTTGTAGCCTCTCCCCCCCCGGCACCGCCTCCCGACACCCCGTGGCTGTTTCCCCCTCCTGCCCACAGGCCTAGAGGGGCACTGACATAACCCGCTCCGGGGCATGAACCGACCAGCTATGGGGGGGCCACCGGGCTGCAGGGACATGGGCTCTTCCTCTCTAGGGGGCACCAGCTCTGATCCAGCCCCATGGTGGGGACTGGTGGGCCGGGGGTGGGGTTGGGGGGGAAATGGGATATGAGAACTCTCCCCATCCCCTCTAGGTAAGGTTGCCAGGCGTCCGGTTTTCCACTCGGCAGCACAGAGGGCTGGCAGGCTCCCTACCTGGCTCCGTGCAGTTCCCGGAAGCAGCCAGCATGGTCCTCCAGCTCCCAGGTGCAGGCAGCAGGGGCTCCCATGGGGGCCCGCACACTGCCCCGCCCCAAGCACCGGCTCCGCAGCTCCCATTGGTCAGGAACTGCGGCCAATGGGAGCTGCAGGGGTGGCACCTGTGGGCTGGGGCAGCACATGGAGCCTCCTGGCTGCATCTCTGCCTAGGAGCCGGTGGGATGTGACAATGCTTGCCAGGAACTGCCTCAGGTCAGCGCTGCCTGAAGCCCAAACCCCAAACCCCTGCCCCAGCCCAGAGCTCCCTCCAACACCCCAACCCCCTGCCCCAGCCCAGAGACGCCTCCCGCACCCCAACCCCCTGCCCCAGCCCTGAGCCCCCTCCCACACCCCACCCCCTGGGACCCATCCCCTAGCCTGGAGCCCCCTCCCACATCCCAACCCCCTGCCCCAGCCCAGTGAAAGTGAATGAGGGTGGGGGAGAGCGAGCGACGGAGGAAAGGGGGATGAAGTGAGCGGGGGTGGGGGCCTCAGAGAAGGGGCGGGGCAGGGGCATTCAGTTTTCTGTGATTAGAAAAATGGCAATCCTACCCCTGTGGGGTATCAGCTCTGATCCAGCCCCAGGGCACGGACTGGCTGGCTCGGGAGGGGGAGGGGGTGGGAATAGCACATGGGGCCTTTCCATTCTTGGGGAAGCCAGCTCCCACCCGGCTCCAGGGCAGGGGGCTGGTGGGCTGTGGGGGGAATGGGAAACGGGCCCTTCCCCCCCCAGGACCCTGGATCTGTGTCGTGCTTCCCCCACAGCCGGCGCTTTGCCCATCTCCACCGACCCCTCCCCGGTGACGGCGCTCCTGGGCTCCGACGTGCTCCTGACGTGCAGCTTCCCCGCGGCCCCGCGCGGGGCGGGCGAGGGGGACGGGCAGCGGCGGGTGACCTGGTACTTCCAGGGCCAGGCGCTGATGGAGCTGGACGGCATCGCGGTCACCACGAGGAAGGGGGCAGAGCTCTTTGCCTCGGAGCTGCCCAGGGGCAACGCTTCGCTCCTCCTGCCCCGCGTCACGCTGGCTGAGCAGGGCCCCTACCGCTGCTCCGTGCGCTACGGGGGGCAGCGCGGAGAGGGCAGTGTCCGCTTACAGGTGGCAGGTAGAGTCACGCCCTGGCCTCGCCCCGTGCTCCCGGCCAGGCAGGGCTGTGGCACTGGGCCCCTGACGAGCTCGGCCCCGGCCCCGGGATGGCTTCAGAGCCGCATTCTCCGGAGGGGGTCGAGTGAGGCACTCGGTGGGCGGATGAGCCGGGGGGCTTTTGCAGAGGGGACGGGGCGGGTTTGGGGCTGCCAGCGCTGGCTGGTGGGAAAGCCTGTGACGGAGCCGACACCCCAGGCTGCCCTGGACGGGGAGCAGGGACGGGTACCGCGGGGGGCACTGGGCACCTGGAGAGCCGTTCCCAGCTGATGCAGCTGGGACCTTCCACCCCAGCCGCCTCCCCTGCGACCCCCTCTCCCTGCAGAGCTTCCCCTGCCCGGCTCTCTGGACTCCCCGTCTCTGTCTCCCCCAGCGCTGCCGCGGGTCGAGGTGCCCAGCCCCGTGGTGCGGAGGGAGGAGGACAGTGCCCTGGTGTGCTGCGTGCGGGGGTTTTACCCCCAGGACGTCACAGTGTCCTGGCTCCGGGACGGGCGGGAGCTAAACGCCTCCTTCGTCTCTGCCGCGCGCCGGGAGCACCAGGATGAGACCTTCAGCCTGGTGAGCGTCTACATCTTCACCCCCACGGAGCAGGATCTGGGGGCGCTCTTCTCCTGCCGGGCACGGCACCCCGCGCTGAACCAGTCCCGCCAGGCCGACTTCCGGATCACCTTCAGGGGTGAGGCCTCAGCCCGTCTGCGCCGTCCAGGGCAGGAGGATCCCCACGATCTGTCCCCCAGCCCTGGGGCTCCCGGATTTTCCTTTGGGCTCACAAACCCCCTAGCTCTGGGGCTCCTGGCCCTTACCACGGAAAGGGGATCCCCCTGGCTCATGAGATCCCCGCCCCCAGCACCGGGGTTAATTCTATGCTCCAACCAGAACCCCCTTGTATCATTTCACCCCGTTATTCCTGGATCTCCCCTGCACTATCTTTCCCTCCCCGCCCCCATCAGGCGTGCCCCACATCAGAACCACCCTTCCCCCTCCCCATGCCGATGTGCAGAGTTAGAGTCACTGACCCCCGTGATTTCCCCCTGCCGGATCCTGTCGGGGTCTCTGTGCTCCCCTGTAAATAATCGACTCCCGGCTGGGGCGTCCCAGCGTGGCTGGATGTGGCGTATCGGGCTCGCCTCGGCCAGTGCCCCCTGCCAGCCATCACTCTGGCTCTGCCGTGGTCTCTCTTCTCCTGACCCCGCTCTCCGGCCAATTCACGTTTTACTGCCGCCCCTGCCAGGGTAACCAAAGGCCAACGAGTAACAGCCCAATGTCCTGACAACAGGGCTTGGGCTGACTCGGGGGCCCTGGACCTCACACCCTGCTCTGCAGGCGCTTGCTCCCCTTCATCCCCTGCTCAGGGCCCCATGCACCCTACAGGGGCTGGCCAGGGAACCCAGGCCTGCTCAGGGCCCCACAGTGCCCAGTAACCCCCCCAAAACACAAACCAACCTCTGTCCTCCTGGGGCTGGACCTTCCCCCACAGCCTGTTCCTCCATTGGACCCTCCCTCCCTGGAGGGCCAGATCCTGCCTTTACCTCCCCACTGGGGCTTATTCCCCCGGCGGCTGCTCCGTGGGCCTCCTGGCCTCTTATCGACTTCGCTACTCGGGAGAGGAGCCCAGAGCCGCCCCCAAACTCTCGAATCCCAGACAAGGGCAGGGTTCCTCCCGCAGCCCCTTCTGCTCCACACTTCCTGCCTCCATAGGACCCGGCCCCTCTCCCCTCGAACTCAGCTTCAGCTGGGCCAGCCCTCCGCCAGGTGCAGCCAGGTGGGTAACGGGCCTCTCCGGCCCCATTAACCCTTTCGGGGCCAGGATGGGGCATGTACCCCATCACGACCCCCTCCGGCCCCCGTTCTGGTGCCGGGGGTAACACCCACTGGGCTCCCGTTAGCAGGCACATCCCCGGGGAATCTCCCGTAGTGTCCACGGGCTAGGCGGGGGAACCCCCAGGCATTTCGGTTGTGAGTTCAATCCTTGAGGGGGCCATTTAGGAATCTGGGGCAAAAATTGGGGATTGGTCCTGCTTTGAGCAGGGGGTTGGACTAGATGACCTCCCGAGGTCCCTTCCAGCCCTGATATTCTATGATTGTATGATTTCCCCAGGGGCTGGGCTCAGCTCCCTGGCTAGGCAGCAGGTCACAGGGACCATGGCAGGAGCAGGGAGGGGCAGAGGTGAGGGCGTCTCTCTCTCACCTGCTCCCTTTGCCAGGGCCGGAGGAGCAGCACGGCCTCCTGGAGCCGGGGCTGAGGATCCTGCTGTGGACGCTGCGAGGGGCTCTCCTGCTGGCCATGGCGCTGGGGGGCTGGAGCTGTTACTGCTCTGGGAGGAGGCGTGGGCAGGTAAGGGCTAAGGGCAGAGGCCCCGACCAGCGAGCACAGCATCGGTACTGGCACGGCCCTGCTGGGACGCCAGCCCTCAGTCCGGTGACACGAGCTCACGGCAGGAAGCCAGGTGCTGGGGGAGGGAGACGCCTCCCCGCGGCTGCATCTCCCCTGTGGGGTAACTGGTCCGAGGGACCTGCCAGAGCTCTGCCCACCCAGCGCTGCCGGTGACCGTGTCCCCCTCTGGCCCGGGCTCTAAGTCTCTCCTTGTTGCCGGCACAGGTGCGGGAGTGGATCTGGATCCCCCACCGCTGGAGATCAGTGTGGGGCGCAGCCAGAGGAAACGGCAGAGGGACTGGCGGGGCCGTCCCTGCTGAGCGGCTAGAGAAGGGGATCCCAGTGAGCACGGCCCATGGAGCTGCCTGTGCATCGCGCCTCGCTCTCACCGGGGGCCCCCGGCTGAACTGCTGATGGGTCCATCCCTGCGTCTGTCAGTCCTGCCTCCCCAGCGAGGTCTCAGCAGCATCCCCGCTCCCCAAGATCTGGGTGTCAATAAAAGCTGCCCATCCCCCTTCCTGTGCGGCAGACACAAGACGCCCCTGTATCTCCCTCAGGTGCTTTCATGCAAACCCTCAGATTCAGCCCCACAGGGCCTTGCTCCGGCCCCTCACTCCTGAGTGTGGCTGGAATGTGGTTCCCCCCTCACTCTGGCCCCACACAAATGGCTGGCCAGTGCCCAGACCAGAGCAATAAATTGTCTCTCTGGACTCCGTGGAGGTGTCTTACTGGGTCGTGCTGTGGTAGTTAAATTCCCAGCAGGTTGTGAGGGGCCCTTACCCTGCACCCCATGAAGAGGGTCAGCGATCCCGACACCTCGAATGGGGGGGTGCTGGGTTACAAGGCAGGAAATGCTGCCTGTGGGAGGAGTCCCTTTAATACGCAGAAGGAAGGTTCCATGGCCCTTGGGGTGATGGAACGCTGGGGACCTGAGGGTTCCATGGCCATATGGGGTGATGGAACGCTGGGGACCTGAGGGTTCCATGGCCATATGGGGTGATGGAACGTTGGGGACCTGAGGGTTCCATGGCCCTTGGGGAGATGGAACGCTGGGGACCTGAGGGTTCCATGGCCCTTGGGGTGATGGAACGCTGGGGACCTGAGGGTTCCATGGCCCTTGGGGAGATGGAACGCTGGGGACCTGAGGGTTCCATGGCCATATGGGGTGATGGAACGTTGGGGACCTGAGGGTTCCATGGCCCTTGGGGAGATGGAACGCTGGGGACCTGAGGGTTCCATGGCCCTTGGGGTGATGGTACATTGGGGGTGGGAAGGTTCCATGGCTGCTGGAAGTGACAGCTGTCAGACAGACGCAAGGGGGCAGCGGGGCAGCTGGAGAGAGGGGGGCACCTCCTGTTGGTATGTGGGGTCACAAACCTGTGAACAGGGCCAATGCCCAGGAGAACCCAAGGGGTCTGCTACCATGGGAGTACCCGAGTGCCCAGCCACAGGGAAGTGTGACTGGGGCAGCACCAGGACATGCCAGCGAGGGACAGGACCATGGCACAGCTAACTAGCCAAACATCCTCCTTGGCATCCCGTCCCCCATGCATATCTACTGGTGTCATGCACTCCGAGACCCTGTGGTCTCTCTCAGCTCCGTCCGGTCCCTGGGTGGACCCCCCTTCAGTGTGACAACCCTTCTCGGCGGTCGACTCTCTCTCCGGGGTTAAGCCCTGGGCTCCAGCGCCTCCTGGAACCGCACCTCTCTGAGCCTCCAGCACGCCCGTCTCTGCCGTGGGCCCCCTCAGGGAGTCCCCTCGCTCTGGCCCCCCGGGGCCTCCACCCCCAGAGGGAGCAATGCCCCCCGATCTCCAGCCTGCAGTGACTCTCAGCCAGGGGAACACAGGCAGGTTATTAGTCATCGGGAACACAGCGTAGAACAGAGCTTGTTAGCACAGACATTAGGAATCTTCAGCAAGGTTCCATGGCCCTTGGGGTGATCAAAGAATCACAGGACTGGAAGGGACCCCGAGAGGCCAGCAAGTCCAGCTACCTGCACTGTGGCAGGACCAGGTAAACCTAGACCAGCCCGGACAGGTGTTTGTCCAACCTGTTCTTAGGAGCCTCCAACGATGGGGACTCCACCACCACCCCTGGACAGCCTTAGAGTTAGAAAGCGTTTCCTAATATCTAACCTTAGTCTTCCTGGCTGCAGATTGATTCAGCCCATTTCTTCTTGTCCTACCTTCAGTGGGCAGAGAGAACAATTGATCACTGTCCTCTTTCTAACAGCCCTTAACCTAGCTGAAGAGTGTCTGTTCCCTGCCGTCTTCTCTTCCCTGGACTAAACACGCCCAGTTCTTTTTGTCAGGTCAGGGTTTTGGACCCTTGGACCAGTTTTGTTGCTCTCCTCTGGACTCTCCACTTTGTCCCCAGCTTGGCTAACACCTGCTGCCCAGATCTGCACCCAGCACTCCAGCTGGGGCCTGCCCATTGCGCGTGGGACAGCTACCGCCCGTGTCTTACGTACAGAGCTGCTGCTAACACACCCCAGCCGGAGAGCCGCCTTTCCCACAACGGCATCACATTGTCATCTACTGTTCCACTCTAACCCGCAGATCCTCTTCAGCAGTAGCACCACCGGCCAGGGATTCTTGCGTTTGATTTTTCTTTCCTGAGAGAAGCACTTTGCAGTTGTCTTTATTGAATTTCATCTTGTTGACTTCAGACCAGTCCTCTCATTTGGCAAGGTCAGTTTGAATTCTAAACCTGTCCTCCAGAGTGTTTGCAACTCCTCCCACTTTGATGTCACCTGCAAATTTTATAAGCATAATTACCCTTGAAATCTGGGCAGTCCCCTCAGTTGGAGTCTTCAGAGTGTCCTTGTTGCTTGCAGCATAGGTGGGTGAAGGAGAAAGGCCCAGCCTGTGGCTCCTGTGTCTGTTTTATACCCTCAGTCCATGTGCTTGGGGAGCACAAGTCCAGGCACGTCTGGGGGCATTGCTGAGTCTCCAGGCCAGGTTGAGCAATTTCCCTGGTGTGGCCTCATGCAAGTGAGTCATTGCATTGTAGCTCCCTTGCTGTTTCACACCCCACCCGGGCATTGGTTACTTTCCCTGCTGTTGCCTCTGGGGAGCTCATATCTGGTTAATTCCCCAATTTACAGCATGATTGAGTGACAACCGTACAACACAATTCTCATAACTTCACATGCATTAATGATACACACATATGGATAGAGAAATGACTTTCAGTAGGTCATAACCTTTCCCCTGATACCTTATAAGGCCTGCTTTCTGTGTAAGATCATGTTTATATTGTGACAAAGCTCTGTCCTTGCCTCCGTGGGTCCTGCGTATCCTGGCGGATTTCACTAGCCTCAGAGGCTCACTGTGACCCTCCACGTAACCCTTCTCTCTCTAGAGACAAGGGTCACAGTCTACTGAGCCATTTTCATCATAAGCCAGCAAGGGAGGTGAGGAGAAGTTATCCTGCCTTGCACAGTCTCTGTTGTCTCCCAGTCTCAGTGATTAATCAGGGGGCAAAGGTGCGGGGAAGCCCAGGCCCAACCTCTACTCCGGGCTCGGGCCAGGAACCCTAATAGTATCAGCTATGGTAGCTGACCTTTTACAAACATGACACACACAATTCCCTGGGCTACTTCCCCCACAGCAGCCCCCACTTCCTCAAGCTCCACTGAGGGCCTCCTTCCTTGTGCCCGATATGGTGTGTACTACTCAGCCTCTCCAACAGCACAACTTCCTCCCACAGCTCCTGACATCCGCACCCACCTGACCGACTGGGAGGCTTTTTACTAGTTTCAGCCAGCCCCTGACTGGCTTCAGGTGTCCCAATCAACCTAGCATTCTCCCTGCCTTCTGGAAAGTTCTTAATTGGCCCCAGGTGTCTTAATTGACCTGGAGCAGCTGCCATTTCACTTATCCTGGTACCAGAGATTTGTTTAGCCTGGAGCTAATATATTTATCTCCCACTACTTTTCTATAGCCATCTGGCCTTGCCCCGTCACAATATAAAAATGAGGAATATGGGGGTTCCAGGATGATCCCCCAAGGTATAAAATGTCACACCCACCTTATAATCATTTCATCTAGACCACATTTCTCTGGTTTGCTTATGAGAATGTCCTGTGGGACTGTGTCAAAAGCCTTACCAAATATCAAGATATATCCTGGCTAGTGCTTCCCACCTAATTACTAGACCAACAACTCTCTCAAAAAAGCAACTTATGGGCTGTTATAGAGGATAAGAACATAAAAGTGGCCATACTGGGTCAGACCAAAGGTCCATCTAGCCCAGTAACCTGTCTTCTGACAGTGGCCAATGCCAAGTGCCCCAGAGGGAATGAACAGAACAGGGAATCATCAAGTGATCCATCCCCTGTTGCCCATTGCCAGCTTCTGGCAAACAGAGGCTACAGACACCATCCCTGCCCATCCTGGCTAATAGCCACTGATGGACCTGTCCTCCATTAACTTATCTAGTTCTTTTTTGAACCCTTGGCCTTGAACAACATCCCCTGGCAAGGAGTTCCACAGGTTGACTGTGCGTTGTGTGAAGAAGTACTTCCTTTTGTTTGTTTTAAACCTGCTGCCTATTAATTTAATTGGGTGACCCCCAGTTCTTGTGTTACGAGAAGGAGTAAATAACACTTCTTTATTTACTTTCTCATACCAGTCATGATTTTATAGACCTCTATCAGATCACCCTTAGTCGTCTCTTTTCCAAGCTGAAAAGTCCCAGTCTTATTAATCTCTTCTCATATGGCAGACATTCCATACCCCTAATCGTTATTGTTGCCCTTTTCTGTACCTCTTTCAATTCCAATAGATCTGTTTTGAGATGGGGCAACCACATCTGCACACAGTATTCAAGATGTGGGTGTACCATGAATTTATATAGCGGCAACATGATATTTTCTGTCTTATTATCTCTCCCTTTCCTAATTGTGATGAAGTTGGGGATTTTTGTAGTGTTTTACATGAATAGTGTGTGCCTCAGTTTCCCTGTGTGCTGCATGTTTAACAAGGTGATGGGAGAGAGTTTGTTGTTGCAGAGGACCAGGTGTGACCTCGCCTGGCAGCCGGGACCCCCAGACAACGGCCTGGAGATGGGGAACCCTAACAACTGGTGACCTGGTGAATAAGAGGTCTCTAATGACAACTCAATCTGGGACAGTTCCTCAGATTTTTCACCTAAAAAGAATGGCTCAGCTTGGGGAATCTCCCTCACATTCTCCGCAGTGAAGACGGATGCAAAGAATTCATTTAGTTTCTCTGCAATGGCCTTATCGTCCTTGAGTGCTCCTTTAGCACCTCGACCGTCCAGTGGCCCCACGGGTTGTTTAGCAGGCTTCCTGCTTCCGATGTACTTGAAAAATTTTATGCTATTATTTTTTGAGTCTTTGGCCAGCTGTTCTTCAAATTCTCTTTTGGCCTTCCTACTTGTATTTTTACACTTCATTTGCCAAAGTTCATGCTCCTTTCTATTTTCCTCACTAGGATTTAACTTCCACTTTTTAGAGGATGCCTTTTTGCCTCTAACTGCTTCTTTTACTTTGTTGTTTGGCCACGGTGGCACTTTTTTGGTTCTCTTACTATGTTTTTTAATTTGGGGTATACGTTTCAGTTGAGCCTCTATTATGGTGTCTTTAAAAAGTTTCCATGCAGCTTGCAGAGGTTTCACTTTTTGTGGTGTACCTTTTAATTTCTGTTTAACTAACTTCCTCATTTTTGTGTAGTCCCCCTGTCATGGACTCACATGTAAGCAGTGTCAGGATGAGCTCCACCCTGACATCTGGTGGTGAGGTGTGGCAAGTTGTGGAAAAGAACTTCAGGGGCCGATCTCATTTGCATAGGCACACCCACCCCGCCTAGCATGAGGCCATAGCTGCCCAAATGGTCACTTTGGCTGCTGTGGGATCCCCAGTGTCTCTGTTATTGGGGCAGGAAGAAGAAATTGTTATTACACTGGTTATGGGAACTGTGCTGGGAACTGTACTTGGCCTTTTGTTATGATGGAGGGACTCAACATCAACTAAGTAGCACTCGCTAGGCAAGGGTCATGGGTTCCAAAACTCTGTGAATTGAGAGAGGCTGGGGACAGGTATTAGTACTTGGTGGCATGGGTCCCTTGGTGAGGGCCTTACATGCTAATTGCACTTCCTCCTCTCTCCACTGTGGAATATCAGAGCTAATTTTGATTTCATTAGAAGTCTGGTTACAGGCTGCTGAGCTCACTTTGGGCTAACAGTGCACCAGCACTGAGGCTCCCCTGCTGCAAGCTGAATTCACCAAAGAGCTGAAATCACTGAGTGTTGTGTTAAGTAGTGAGGGAGCCTGAAGATATATTGTGGAGCAGTTTGCGGGATGGCTGGAGTGCCTTGTGGACAGGCTGGTGGAGCAGTTTGTAGGACGGTGGGAGCTGCTGGTGGGACGCGGAGCTGAGCGAAGGAGTTCGTGGGGCGGCTGGTGGAGCGGAGCGGAGCGGAGCAGAGCAGAGCGAAGGCCTATGGAGCTGTGGGGCGGTCAGCTTCAGATCATGTAAGGTGCCTCTTACCCCCGTCCCATCTCCACCCAGGTTGGGAGGTAAAGCTCTGCAGAAAAACTTTTGAACTCTGGGGCTGCCCTGACCAGGGACAGAGGCTTTTGGGTCATTGGACTTTTGGGACTTTGGGTGATTTGGGGTTGCTGGACTCAAGAACCAAAGGGAAAGGGGTATGCCCCAATTTGCTTGGGGTGGGTTTTTTTGCTCATGGGTTGTGTTATGGATCCTGTTGGTGGTGTTTCCCCAGCATAATGCCACATGGTTTCTCTCTGTTATTAAAAGGCTTTTTGCTACACTCAGACTATGTGCTTGCAAGAGGGGAAGTATTGCCTCTTGGAGGCACCCAGCGGGGGTGGTATATATTTGTCCCAGGTCACTGGGTGGGGGCTCGAGCCGGTTTGCATTGTGTTATTGGAATGGATCCCCTAGATATTGAACCCGGCCCTTGTTGCTGCCAACTCTGACGGGCAGAAGGGTTACATTTTTGGGGGCTCGTCCGGGATGCCTGGGTCAGTACCCCTCGCAAGCACCTGTTGAGTGATCCACTACATTGGGAAACAATTTATATTTTGTTTGTTTGTGCTTATATTTTGAGGAAATTACTGTTTGTATAATGGCTAATAAGTCAGGTTTGTTGGGCCCTGGCTCAGCAGCTTCTAGCTCAGAGGCTGCAGCCTCGGCTGATGATTGGACAAAAGCTCTGGGGCAAACATTGGAAAAGGTTGTGCTGTCCCATGCTGCGTCAAACTCTTGTCGTAAGTTAAGATTATTTGCTGGGGAGGAGGAATTTGAACCCTGGTTAGAGCATACCACTGAAATGCTGCAAGAGTGGGCCGTACCAGATGCAGAAAAGCGAAGATGCCTCATAGAGAGCCTTGGCTGCCCAGCATTAGATGTGATTCGCACCCTGAAGCTCACTGACCCTGGGGTCAGTGTGAAGGACTGCCTAGAGACCCTTGAACACACCTTTGGGAGCGTAGAGGACCCTGAAGACAGCTACTGTAAGTTCCTTAATTCCCGACAACAAAAGGGTGAGAAGGCTTCAGCCTACATACAGACTGGAGAGACTGCTTCAGAGAGCTGTCATGAGGGGAGCAGTGACTGCTGAGCAGATGGATCAGACCAGACTGGCTCAAATTGTAAGAGGAACTCAGTGTCAGAACCCGATTCTACTTCATCTCCAGCTTAGAGAACGACGGGAACATCCCCCAAGTTACTCCCAGCTGATAAAAGAGGTCAGAGAGGAGGAAGAAAGGCAGGCTGCCAGTGAATTTTGGGAAGCCCAAACATCGGATCCAGCCAGCACGACACCACTGCAAACGGCCAGTGTACTGATGGTGAGCACCAGAGAGGAACTTGCCCAACAAATGCAGGTCCTGACGGAACGGATAGCTGAGCTGAAAGTACCGTTGACCGAGTTAAGACTTCCCGGAATAAGAAGCCTCAAACTGTGGCGATTGAGAAGCCCGCACTTAGAGCCACCATCCCACCCAGGCAAAGGGGGAAAGGTCAATTCTTCTGCTACCGATGTGGTCAGGATGGACACAGTGCTGCCAAGTGCCGTAATGAAGAAAACCCCTCCTTAGTGTATGGAAAGCTGAGGATCAGTTGGGAGAGATCCGGTAGCTGCCAGAGGGTCTGGGGACGGGGACCCCCCAGGTCTGCAGGATTTGAAGATTCCCCCAGAAAAGACTGTCCAGCTGGGATCCCCGCAGGACTGATAGGGCCTCGAGCAGAGGTCACGGTGAGGATTGAAGGGGTGGAGTGTAAAGCAGTGCTTGACACTGGATCTCAAGTGACTATTATATTTCAGTCATTCTACCAACAGATGCTTAGGCACCTGCCTATACAGCCACTGACTGGCCTTGGCCTGTGTGGCCTCAGCATGGATGAACACCCCTACCAAGGGTATGTCATAGTGCACCTGGAATTCCCAGAGGAGGTTGCTGGGGTGAGAGAAGAGGTAGACACAGCTGCCTTAATATGCCCTGACCCTAAAGGGACCTCTGATGTGTCTGTGCTGATAGGGACCAACTCCAGTCTCTTCAAGGTACTCGCGGATTACTGCAGGAGGCGGGCTGGGGACCAGTACCTGAATACCCTGATGATCCATACGCTTTCTGCTGAAGCCTATAGGAAAATTGAGAGCGCTAAAAGGGACACATCTGAGCTACCGCTTGGGGCACTGAAGTACGCGGGCACGACCCCCTTAGTAGTGCCTGCAAGGACGGAGCAAGAAGTGCTTGTCATGAGTACCTGGCTGAAAGGCAGTAAACGGACGTTAGCAATGTTAGAGCAGCCGATGGGAGGAGAGCTCCCTGAAGGAGTGCTGGTCCCCAGTGGAGTCATAACCCTACCTGCTGACGCCCAGGAAAGGGTGACTATACTGATTGCTAATGAAACGAGTCGTGATGTTGTTGTGAAGCAAGGACAAAAGATAGCAGACCTCTTTGAGCCTGAGTCGATTGTAAAACCCCAGTGTGAAACTCAAGTTCCCACAATAGACCCAGCAAAGTTTGACTTTGGAGATTCACCAGTGTCCGAGGACTGGAAAGATCGCCTGAGGAAGAAACTTTGTGAAAGATCCAAGGTGTTCTCACTGCATGAGTGGGATGTGGGATGTGCAAAAGGAGTAGAGCACAATATCAGACTACATGACTCTCGACCTTTCAGGGAGAGATCTAGGAAGATTGCTCTCTCTGAGATGGAAGATGTGCGACATCATCTTCAGGAGCTGGCTGCGAATGGCATCATTACAGAGTCCCGCAGCCCATACGCCTCACCCATTGTGGTAGTCCGTAAAAAGAATGGGAAAATCCGGATGTGTATTGACCACCGCACCCTAAACAGCCGTACTGTGGTCGACCAGTACACTATGCCTCGAGTGCAAGATGCCTTAGACTGTTTGCTGGGAAGCCAGTGGTTCTCTGTGTTGGATCTTCGAAGTGGATACTACCAGATTCCTCTGGGAGAAGAAGATAAGGAGAAGACAGCCTTCATCTGTCCATTAGGGTTTTATCAGTTCGAACGCATGCCCCAAGGGATTTCTGGAGCACCTGCCACCTTTCAACGTCTCATGGAGAAAGTTGTGGGAGACATGAATTTACTACAAGTGTTAGTTTATTTGGATGACCTGATTGTGTTTGGAAGAACCTTAGAGGAGCATGAAGAAAGACTTCTTAAAGTGCTTGATAGGTTGGAGGATTATGGTCTGAAGCTTTCAATTGACAAATGCCAGTTCTGCAGAACCTCAGTGAAGTATGTGGGTCACATCGTGTCCCAAGAGGGTGTGAGTACTGATCCTGATAAAACAGAAGCACTCACTACATGGCCACGTCCAAGTAACTACAGAGAACTCAAGACCTTTCTTGGATTTAGTGGCTACTACCGCAGATTTGTGAAAAACTATGCTACGATTGTAAAGCCTCTGAACGATCTTACCAGGGGACATCAGTCCAGCAAGAACAAATCTAAGTCCAAGAATAAGGGGAGGTCCCCAAAGCCTCCTGTGCAGAGACACTGTGGCCCCTTTGAACCATTTGGGCCACGGTGGGATGAGAGATGTGAAAGGGCTTTTCGAGAAATCATTACTTGCCTAACTCATGCTCCAGTCCTAGTTTTTGCTGACCCAAGCAAACCCTTTATCCTGCATACTGATGCCAGTTTGGAGGGTCTGGGAGCAGTCCTGTACCAGGAAGTGGAAGGCAAACATAAACCTGTAGCCTTTGCCAGCCGAGGATTGTCTGATAGTGAAACTCGCTATCCCACCCACAAGCTGGAATTTTTGGCCTTGAAATGGGCCATCACTGAGAAATTTCGAGACTACTTGTATGGTGCTCAGTTCCAGGTGTGGACAGACAACAATCCACTGACTTATGTGCTAACAAGTGCTAAGCTGGATGCTACAGGGCAGAGATGGGTGGCCACCTTGGCTAGCTATGAGTTCAGCATTCAGTACCGATCAGGGAGAAGCAATGTAGATGCAGATGCATTGTCCAGGCGTCCACAGGCTCCAGAAGTTGCTGTGATACCCACAGATGGAGTGAGAGCTATTTGCAGTGTGAGTCGCCGAGAGCCAGAGGCCCGTGAGAGCCTTCAGGGATGTGTTGCAGAAGCTTTGGGCCTGCCCCCTGAATGCATGCCTTCTGCTTCAGTGAACTATATTGCATTGGACCAATCTCCTTTGCCCATGCTCAATGCGGCTGACTGGCAAGAAGCCCAGCGGCAAGATATTGATATTCGTGATACACTACTTGCCAAAAGGGAGGGGCGAAGCCCAGCTGCGGTTGTCCCACCTAACCCGGAGGGTAAACTACTATTGAGAGAATGGACCAAACTAAAACTGATTCAGGGAGTGCTACACCGAATGACCACCGACCCTTTACAAAAACAACGAGCACAACTAGTGCTGCCAAAAGAGTACAGAGCCCTGGCCATGAGGGCTCTGCATGATGACTTTGGGCATTTAGGGATGGAGAGGACCCTGGAACTTATTCGTAGTAGGTTCTATTGGCCCCGAATGGCTGAAGATGTTCGCAGGAAATGTGAGATTTGCGCTCGATGTGTTCAAAGGAAAACTCTGCCCACGAGGGCTGCATATCTCAAGAACATCACCAGCAACAAACCTTTGGAATTGGTATGCATTGATTTCTTGTCTGTAGAGGTAGACAAGAGGAATGTTGGGAACATTCTAGTAGCGACTGACCATTTTACACGGTATGCACAGGCATATCCCACACGTGATCAGAGGGCCACCACCGTCGCTCGAGTATTGTGGGACAAATATTTCTCAGTCTATGGATTCCCGGCTCGGATACACTCTGATGAGGGGCGGGATTTTGAGAGTCACCTTCTGAAGGAGGTGCTGAAGATAGCAGGAATTAAAAAGTCTAGGACAACGCCTTATCACCCCCAAGGCGATCCTCAGCCAGAGAGGATCATATCAACCTAGATATGTTGGGAACTTTGCGACCAGAGCAGAAGGCAACCTGGAGCCAGCATGTCGCATTTCTGGTGCATGCCTACAATGCCACAAAGAACGATGCTACGGGAGTCACCCCATATCTCTTGATGTTTGGGCGAGAACCAAGATTACCCATAGACTTGTGCTTTGGTGTATCAGAGGATGGAGATAGCTATGAAACTCACCAGCAATATGTATCCCGACTAAGAGAAAAGCTGCGGGATGCTTCTCGCTTAGCTACCGCTGCGGCTCGGAAGAACGCAGACCGCAACAAACATCGATATGATGCTAGAGTGCGTTCGCAGGAGCTCCAGCCGGGGGACAGAGTCCTGCTGCGAAATTTGGGTATTGCTGGCAAACACAAGATAGCTGACAGATGGAAGGCAATACCTTACCTGGTGATGGAAAAGATGGGAGATCTGCCGGTCTACAAGATCAGACCTGAAGATGGTCCAGGGCAAATAAAGACGGTGCATAGAAACCTTTTGCTCCCTGTGGGGGAATTGGTAAGCACCGCTTATGAGATGGGCCACGAAAGGGCAGCCGGGCAGAACAGAGGTGCTAGACCAAAGCCGCCATCCAACACAGACAGCGGGCCCCGTGCAGCTAACTTACCCCTATTCTGGGGGTTGCTGGACTCAAGAACCAAAGGGACTTGTCACTGGGTGGGGGCTCGAGCCGGTTTGCATTGTGTTATTGGAATGGATCCCCTAGATATTGAACCCGGCCCTTGTTGCTGCCAACTCTGACGGGCAGAAGGGTTACACACAGATCGTACCCACTCTTGGCCCTGTGCGGTCTGTGGGGGGTGCCCCTTTCAGTGAGACAGCCCTTCTCAGGGGTCCACTCTCTCTCAGGGTTCAGCCCCTCCACCTCCTGGAGCCGCACCTCTCTGAGCCTTAGCACGCCTGTTTCTCGCTGTGGGCCCCCTCATGGAGTCCCCTTGCTCTGGATCCCCGGGGCCTCCACCCCCCGCCCTCCCGAAGGGATGATGCCACCCTGTTCTCTAGACCGGAGCGACTCTCCGCCCGTGTAAAACAGGAGGGTTATTGAGCATCTGAACCCAGCACAGGAAACTCTCCGGGCCTCAGGCCTGGCCCCCCTCAGCCCAGCACATCCCAGTCTCCCCTGCATCCAGGGGGGCTCTGCCTGATCCCTCTCTCCAGCCCTGAGCCCCGCTGCTTCCCCGCTGGGCATCCAATATCACCGGCCCCAAGCCCCGCCTCTGTCCATTGTCTCTTCTCCAGGTAAACAGGGTCGTAAACAGCGTCACCTGGGCCCCCTCCCCTTTCTCCACAGCCCATTGTCCCCCCACTGGCCAGACCCGGCTGGGACTCCCGAGCTGGGCCTCCGGGTCTCCAGGTCACCCATCGCTGGGGTCTCCATTCTCCAGGCCACTGGCCGGGGTCCCAAGTTCCCTCGCTGGTCCTGGGTAACCACAAACTCCCTCTCCCATCACCTCGTTAAACCTGTAGCACCTAGGGAAACTGAGTCCCACCCCCTCTGCATGCAAACCAGAGGAAAACCAAGAAAATCCCCCATAGGAAACAAGGAAAAACAAGTTTCAGAGTAGCAGCCGTGTTAGTCTGGATCCGCAAAAAGAACAGGAGGACTTGTGGCACCTTAGAGACTAACACATTTATTTGAGCATGAGCTTTCGTGAGCTACAGCATCCGATGAAGTGAGCTGTAGCTCATGAAAGCTTATGCTCAAATAAATTGGTTAGTCTCTAAGGTGCCACAAGTCCTCCTGTTCTTTTTAAGGAAAAACAAGAACTCTCCCACTTCATCACACCCCCTTAGTGAAATGAAATGCTACCGTGATCTGCTCTAGGAATTGTTTCGGGAGAAGTTCTATGGCCTGAGTTACAGACATGCTAGAGCCCTGTGAAAGTAAGAGGGGTGGGGACAGGCGTCCCAGCCAGGAGGTGTGGACTCTGCCTAGGGGTCCCCAGACTGGTTTAGCCTGTTCCTCCCATCCTTCAATCAAGAACTAAATAGGTTTCAGAGTAACAGCCGTGTTAGTCTGTATTCGCAAAAAGAAAAGGAGTACTTGTGGTTAGTCTCTAAGGTGCCACAAGTACTCCTTTTCTTAGAGCTAAATAGGTTTCATTAGGAGCCTTTTGTTACGTTAAAGTGCTCAGATGAGAGCTGAAATCGCTTGTGGTGGGTGTCACGGAGTCCCTGGGCGATGCTCTGGAACTGCTCCCCAGGAAGCCAGGCAGGACTCTGGGGCAGTCTCCTCTCTGGGAGCAGCCTGTCTGCAGGACACACAGCTCACCCGGCTCCACCTTCCTGGGTCTGACCTCGGAGCATTCAGCCTCCTCTGCCCCTCCCTGCGCGTCCCACAGTGAGTCCGCTCAGGCGGGGTCCTGGGGAAGCCAGAGGGTCCTGCCCCCCAACTCCGCAGTCAGACGGGACTCTCAGCCAGCCAGTAAAACAGAAGGTTTATTAGACGACAGGAACATGGTCTAACACAGAGCTTGTAGGTGCAGAGAACAGGACCCCTCAGCCGGGTCCATTTTGGGGGGCAGGGAGCCAGACAACCATGTCTGCCCTTCACTCCATGTCCCCAGCCAGCCCCAAACTGAAACTCCCTCCAGCCCCTCCTCCTCTGGCCTTTGTCCCTTTCCCAGGCCAGGAGGGCACCTGATTCCTTTGTTCTCCAGCCCTTTAGCTCTCACCTTGCAGGGGGGAAGGGCCAGGCCATCAGTGGCCAGGAAACAGGGTGTCGGCCATTCTCTGTGTCCAGACCCCTGCACACACCTGCCCTCTAGGGCTCTGCAACAATCATACACCCTTACCCCACCCCCTAGATACTTAAGAACTGCCTAGGGGAAACTGAGGCACCCCCACACTATTCAGAGGAAACATTAAGAACAGTCCCACTTCGTCACAGTGGGGGGCAGGGTCTCTGCCCAGCCTGCAAAGGGCTGAAAATCACGAAGAGATGGACCTGCAGGGGTCACAGCAGAGAGGCAGGTGGCAGCAGGTGACTGACAGTTGGCTGGCGAAGGAGTGGCTGGCGGGGTGACTAGCAGAGAGGAGCCGTGGCCGCCAGGGGCCAGCAGAGCGGAATGAGCAGCTGTGTGTGGGGGCGGGGAGGGGCCAGCCAAAGCAAGTTCTCAGAGGGGGGAACAAGCCAGGTGCCTTCTCCCCCGGGCGGGAGGGGAGCTCACACAGACGCGCCTCTGAGCCCTGGGTCCTCACTGACCAGGGACCCACCCCCGTGAGTGGGGTGGGGTGGAGGGTGTCACGGAGTGTGGGGGAGTCCAGGCCCTGCACCCCTCTTCCTGGGATTCACCGTGACTCTCAGCCAGCCAGTAAAACAGAAGGTTTATTGGACAACAGGAACACAGTCCAAAACAGAGCTTGTGGGGACACCCAGGACCCCTCAGTGAAGTCCTTCTGGGGGAGCAGGGAGCTTAGACCCCAGCCCTGGGGTTCCCGGTGTTCCTCCACCCAGCCCCAAACTGAAACTAAACCCCCCCAGCAGGCCCCCTCCTCCAGCCTCTGTTCACATTCCCAGGCAGAGGTGTCACCTCCCCCTCCCCCTCCTGGCTCAGGTGACAGGCTCTCAGGTCTCCCCTCCCCAGGGCACAGTCCCAGGGCAACACTCCCCCCTCCCTGCTGCGTCACATCGTCACAGGTGGAGACTGGGGGGCACAGACAAGGAACTGGTGGTTGTAGGTCTCAGGAACAGGAGGCGGACGTTCTGCCCCCGACACCCTGGTGTGGGCGTCCCGCTCACAGCATTATGTGTATGAATCCGGCTTGTGGCATTTTCCCTAATTCATGCCGGGCGACGTCCCTCCTCTCGTTAAGAGTCTCTTTTCTACACTCAGACTCTGTGCGTGCGAGGGGGGGAAGTTTTACCTCTCAGCGGCGCCCGGGGTGGGCGGTAATTGTCCCAGGTCCCTGGGTGGGGGCTGGAGCCGGTTCTGGGTTGTGTCGGTGCAGAGGAACCCCTAGATATGGAACCCGGCCCGGGTGGCTGCCAGCTCCACCTGGCACAGGAAGGTTACAAGTTCAGCTCCTCGTTGCGTGGCCAGCTGGACTGAAGGTAAAGGTTATTTACTGATCTTTGTGCAGGGAGAAATCTCAGCTGCAAAGGACACGGCCAGCAGCTCCGACAGGATCAGGCGGGACCCAGCCTGCGCCTTCAGCCAGGAAGCCCTGAGGCAGCACCCCCCCGAATCCCACCTGCTCCCCCTGGCTAGGTCCCCCAGAAACCAGCCTGCTCCCCCCGGCTAGGAATCCCCCAAGGGGTCCCTATCCTTGAGCAGGGCTCCCCACCCCGCCCCTTGAAGCAGGTGCCATGGCAGCGCCAAAGACCTACGCTAGGGTCTTGCAAGAATCCCAGGACGTCTTCCACCGCTTCCCCCTCCAGCTGGTCCACGGGATCCCGCTCATGGAGCCCATCGCCCAGCAGTGGGGCCCCATCGAGGACTTCCAGGCCTGGCCTGACGACCTGCTCATCTCCACCTACCCCAAGGCGGGTAAGAGACCAGACCCGGCCTCCCCCAGCAGGGGGCGCCATAGGGAGTGGGGCAGAAGCACTTACAGCGTGGGGAGCTGCCATCTACTCCAGCCCGGCCTCTCCCATCAGGGAGCGCTGTGGGGAGGGGGTGGGGCGCTGGCTGTGGGGGGAGCTCCTGGCTACTCCAGCCCCGGCCTGTCCCATCAGGGAGCGCTGTGGGGAGGGGGCGGGGCGCTGGCTGTGGGGGGAGCTCCTGGCTACTCCAGCCCCGGCCTGTCCCAGCAGGGGGCGCTGTGGGGAGGGAGCGGGGTGCTGTGGGGAGGGAGGGGCGCTGCGGGGGGCGCTGTGGGGTGGGGGAGGGGCGCTGCTCTCCCAGCAGGGGGCGCTGTAGCATCCTGTCCTACGACTGCCCCTTGCCAGAGGTTCTGGATCAAGCTGCCTGGGCGTGAGCAGGGATGGTGGGGTCTCTGTCTGTGACTGTCTCGCTGCAGGGACCACGTGGATGCAGGAGATTGTGGACCTGATCCTGGTCCGAGGGGACGTGGAAAAAGCCTGCCGAGCCCCGACCCACATCCGGATCCCCTTCCTGGAGATCTGCTCCCCTCCCTCAGTGCTCTCAGGTGGGTGCTTCCGATCTACCTGCCCGGGGGCAGGGCAAGGCTGCAACCCCACCACCGCCTTGCTGGGCTCCCCCCGCAGGGCTGACGCCCCCTCTGGTCCCGTCTCTCCCAGGTGTGCAGCAGCTGGCGAATGTTCCTCCCCCCCGAGTCATCAAGACCCACCTGCCCTTCCAGCTGGTTCCCAAGTCCTTCTGGGAGAACAGATGCAAGGCAAGAGACACTTTCCCCCTGTCCCCCAACAGCCCTGCCGGTACCCCTAAATCCCAATCCACAGTCACGTTGTTCTCTCTTCCCCAGGTGATCTACGTGGCCCGAAATGCCAAGGATAACTTGGTCTCGTATTACTTCTTTGACCAGATGAACAAGACACAGCCCGAGCCGGGGCCCTGGGAGCTCTATCTGCAGAAGTTCATGGATGGGAAACGTTAGTACTGGATGTGACGAAGTGGGACTGTTCTTAGTGTTTCCTCCGAATATTGTGGGGGTGCCTCAGTTTCCCCTATGCAGTTCTTAAGTATCTAGGTGGTGGGGTAAGGGTGTATGATCACTGCAGAGCCCTAGAGGGCAGGTGTGTGCAGGGGTCTGGACACAGAGAATGGCCGACACCCTGTCTCCTGGCAACTGATGGCCTGGCCCTTCCCCCCTGCAAGGTGAGAGCTAAAGGGTTGGAGAACAAAGGAATCAGGTGACCTCCTGGCCCGGGAAAGGAAAAAAGCCCAGAGGAGGAGGGGCTGGAGGGAGTTTCAGTTTGGGGCTGGCTAGGACATGGAGTGAAGTGCAGACATGGTTGTCTGGCTCACTGCCCTCCAGAATGGACCCAGCTGAGGGGTCCTGTTCTCTGCACCTGCAAGCTCTGTTTTAGACCATGTTCCTGTCGTCTAATAAACCTCTGTTTTACTGGCTGGCTGAGAGTCCCGTCTGACTGCGAAGTTGGGGTGCAGGACCCTCTGGCTTCCCCAGGAGCCCCGCCTGAGCGGTCTCGCTGTGGGAAGCACACGGAGGGGCAGAGGATGCTGAATGCTCCGAGGTCAGACCCAGGAAGGTGGAAGCCGTGTGAGCTGTTTGCCCTGCGGACAGGCTGCTCACCGGAAGGCGACTGCCCCAGAGTCCTGACTGGCTTCATGGGGAGCAGTTCCAGAGCATCGCCCGGGCACTCCGTGACACTGGTCAAGAGGGTTCAGAGGCCCCATGGCAGCCCCACCTCCCTCCCCACCCCTTCCTAGGCTGTGGGGGCCCTAAGGGATTGTGGGTGTGAGGAAGCTCCCTTGGTTAGGGTTGGTCCCTTGGTCCCTTGGCGCTGGCTGTGGGGGGAGCTCCTGGCTACTCCAGCCCCGGCCTGTCCCAGCAGGGGGTGCTGTGGGGAGGGAGCGGGGTGCTGTGGGGAGAGGAGGGGCGCTGCTCTCCCAGCAGGGGTGCTATAGGGAGGGGGAGGGGCACCTCTCTCCCAGCAGGGTGCGCTGTGGGGTGGCGGAGGGGCGCTGCTCTCCCAGCAGGGGGCGCTGTAGCATCCTGTCCTACGACTGCCCCTTGCCAGAGGTTCTGGATCAAGCTGCCTGGGCGTGAGCAGGGATGGTGGGGTCTCTGTCTGTGACTGTCTCGCTGCAGGGACCACGTGGATGCAGGAGATCGTGGACCTGATCCTGGTCCGAGGGGACGTGGAAAAAGCCTGCCGAGCCCCGACCCACATCCGGATCCCCTTCCTGGAGATCTGCTCCCCTCCCCCAGTGCCCTCAGGTGGGTGCTTCCGATCTACCTGCCCGGGGGCAGGGCAAGGCTGCAACCCCACCACCGCCTTGCTGGGCTCCCCCCGCAGGGCTGACGCCCCCTCTGGTCCCGTCTCTCCCAGGTGTGCAGCAGCTGGCGAATGTTCCTCCCCCCCGAGTCATCAAGACCCACCTGCCCTTCCAGCTGGTTCCCAAGTCCTTCTGGGAGAACAGATGCAAGGCAAGAGACACTTTCCCCCTGTCCCCCAACAGCCCTGCCGGTACCCCTAAATCCCAATCCACAGTCACGTTGTTCTCTCTTCCCCAGGTGATCTACGTGGCCCGAAATGCCAAGGATAACTTGGTCTCGTATTACTTCTTTGACCAGATGAACAAGACACAGCCCGAGCCGGGGCCCTGGGAGCTCTATCTGCAGAAGTTCATGGATGGGAAACGTTAGTACTGGTCAAGAGGGTTCAGAGGCCCCATGGCAGCCCCACCTCCCTCCCCACCCCTTCCTAGGCTGTGGGGGCCCTAAGGGATTGTGGGTGTGAGGAAGCTCCCTTGGTTCCAGACCTGAGGTTTCCCCCGTCGGGGTATACGGACCGGTCCTTACCCGCTGGGGGAGGCTAGCAAGGAATTCTGGCAGGAGTCCGTATGGTGACCACACCAAAGGTCACATCCTATGACCTCTGCCCAAGGGATTAGGGTCATGTCAGCTTGGCCTCTCTCCCCACAGTGGCCTGGGGCTCGTGGTATGACCACGTCTGTGGATACTGGGCTGAACGGGCCAATCACCGCATCCTCTACGTCTTCTATGAGGACATGAAAGAGGTGAGTGTGGAAGGAGGGGACGGGGGGCAAGGGGCAAGTCACGCTGCCCAGGGGTCTTAGCATGACAGAGTCGTGTCTGGCCCCGCCATGGGTCAGTTCCCTGAAACCACCAGCCTCTGGCACTACAACCTCTGCCGCCCCAGCCTCCGTGGGGCTCACTCTGTCCAGGTTAGCGAGCGCCCGGCGCACACCCTGGCCCCTTGGAGCCCCTCTCTGGAGTTACCAGCCCCGATCCCCTGCACACTCCCAGCACTTCCAGACCCCAGAGTCAGAACCCACCGGCTGGTAAAATCCCCCTCCGGATCCCGCTCCCCTTTGCGCCGCACTTTGACGCAGTGACAGTGAGAACCACGAGAAGTTTAGCGTCAAAGAAGAGGGCGTCAAGCCATAGAATGAGAATACTGGAAATAGTTACATAACCTGCTTTCGAGTGCCTCAGTTATCTCACAAGGCGTTCCCCTGGCTGTCTCCTGCAAGATTGTTAATTCCAAGTCCTTCTCCCAGCATTTTCAATCAGTTTGGCTGAAATCACATCTCAAAAGATCAAGCTCGCTGGTAGCTTCTCCTCACAGACTGAGGGAATAACTTAGGGGTGGCCAGACGTACCCAGCCGTACACAACAATCTTCAGATGTTTAAGAGCTCAGGCGTGTGTGCCAGGGCTTCAGCCCTGTGGGGCTCACCTGCCGAGACTTGGGGCTTCAGCTCTGCGGGGACAGGGAGTCTCAGGGCTTCAACCCTGCTCCTGTGGAAGCCCCGAGCCCCGACAGGCATGCCCTGTGGGGGGTGAAGCCCCGAGACCCTTCTCCCGCCTCCCCCGCAAGGTCCCAGAATCCGGGCTCCAGCCCGAGCACCAAATGTCTACGCTGCAGTTTTATAGACCCAGGTCAATGTACAAATCAGATCCTACCCACCAATCACGCTGTTGCCAATCCCTTCGAATCTAAAATCTAAAGGTTTATTCATAAAAGGAAAAAGATAGAGACGAGAGCTAGAACGGGTTCAATGGAATCAATTCCATCCAGTCATGGCCAAGTTCTTCGCTCAGGCTTGCAGCAGGGATGGAATAAACGGCAGGTTCAAATCCCGTCTCTGGAGAACATCCCCAGCTGGGATGGGTCCTTCAGTCCTTGGTTCAAAGCTTCAGGGTAGCAAAGTCCCTCCAGAGGCCAGACGCAGGATTGAAGACAAGATGGAGGAGCGGCAGCTGCCTTTTATAGTCTCTTGCCATGTGGTCTCTGCTTTCTTTGTCCCAAGGACAAGCTGCCCATCCCATGGCCTGGGAACACCTCAGAGCTCTGTCCCTAGGCAGGGCCCTGCGCACCTGGCCGAGTCCCCAGGTGTGTCTGCCTTCTCTCAGTGGGTCAGTTGTGTCGCTGAGGGTCCTTAATGGGCCACCCAGCAGGCTAGGCAGAGCTGACCCCAACTTGCCTGGGGTGTCCCCCGGAAGCATAGCATAAGTTTGGAATACAGACAGTATAGAGCCAATACTTATAACTTTAAATACAAAAATGATACATGCAAACAGATCGCATAATCCTAACCAGCCAACCGTAACCTTGTCTTAGACACCTTATTTGACCCCCTTTATACAAGATTTGGTGCTAATACAGGACCTTGGTTGCAACAATGTTCTATACGGTCCCAGTTCAAGTCAATAACGTCACAGAGCCCGAGTCAGCTGACGCAGGCCAGCTGCAGGTATTTTACCGCAGCGGAGACGCTCACTCAGAAAGCCTTTCACAAGCCCCTCACCAAAGGCTCTTAAGCCAAGTGAGCTGTCCTGGGATAAGAGGGAAGCGCCTCTCATGGATCAGTAACTGATTAAAAGGCAGGGAACAAAGGGCAGGAATAAATGGTCAGTTTTCACAGTGGAGAGGGATAAATAGTGGGGTCCCCCAGGGGTCTGTCCTGGGCTCAGCCCTGCTCAACATATTAATACATTATCTGGGAAAAGGGGTAACCAGTGAGGTGGCAGAGTTCAGTGTCTATACATAACTCGTTACCTAGTGCCATACCCCATGTCCAGTGCAACACAGGCTTTCATTAAAGACCTCACACCATGTCCCTTGGCGAACTTCTGTGTAGCTACCAGACCCAAGGGATCCCTGTAACCCTTATGCACCCCTGGGCCCTCAGCCAGTTGCCATCAAGAGGCCGTTGGATCAGCATCCTTCTCCCTCACCAGGACCCGGCCCGGGAGATCCGCAGGGTCATGGACTTCTTGGAGGTGGAGCTGCCTCCAGAGGTGCTGGAGAAAATCGTCCAGCAAACGTCCTTCCAGATCATGAAGGAGAACCCCATGGCCAACTATAGCAGTATCCCCAGTGTCATCCTCGACCAGACCATCAGCCCCTTCATGCGCAAGGGTGAGCGGAGGGGGAGGGGGACCTGGGGATTGTGGGGACCCCTTACCCCACTGGCTTTGTCTGGAAAGTTCCCTATACACTGCTCCGTAGCCCTCTGGAACGGGGCCTAGGGGACTTGCGCAAGGTACTCTGGGTAATGTCTGCTTGGTCTGAAGCCTTGCCTTATTACCCATAGTCCCTTGTGGGGGGCCTTGGCATTAGCACTTGGCATTAGCGCCCCATAAGGTCACAGGTGGGGGGGCAGGGTCGTGTCCTTTCGGCTCTTCCCAGGGATTCTGGGTAACTCCTGTTGGGCTGGGTCCCCATGGCATTCTTCCCGGCGGTCCTGTCCTGTGACCCAGCCGGCTGCGGGGCACGGTATGGAGGGGGGCGCTCCCTGGAGCCGGGGTCCCCTGGCTGGGGGTGGAAGGCACTTCCTGGGGAAGGGGCAGCTGCTGCTGGTGAGGGGTCTCCCCGCTGATACCCCCTCTCCTCCCCAGGCGAGGTTGGCGACTGGAAGAACCATTTCACCGTGGCGCAGAGCGAGGCATTCGACGCCCATTACCAGCGCTGCATGGAGGGGACCGGCCTGCACTTCCGGACCCAGATCTAGGGCCCGCCCCACAGGTGCAGACAGGCCCCCCGCCCCCGGGAACAGCGCTGCAATAAAAGTTTATCTCCTGACCCTGGACATTGTGATACCTGGGAGGGCGTGTCCCAGAGGTGGGAGTGGGGGCTGGTGCCTCAGGAAACTTCCCCTTCAGCCCGAGACAGGATGTGCCCACGATGGCCCCCCCCACCCCCCCTCCCCGAGTGTCCTCCCGTCCCCTGGGGCTCAGGTGCTGCTTGGAGGGTGAGTCGCACCACAGAGAGCTCACCTGTCAGGAAGTCGCAGATCGATGTCAAGCGGGGGGGTGGGGGGCGGGCAGGCTGCATTTCCTCCATGGGGCTGTGTAAATAGCAATGAACTCAGGGTTGTTCTCTGTGAGCCAGGGAAAGGGAAAAGGGACTTGGCTGGGAGGCCCTGCCAGCACCACAGGAAAAGCTGGCAACTCTGGGGGGACAGATTCCATGGGGCTGGGGGGTCTCTGCATTCCCCTCGTCCTCAGAGCCGCTAGCAAGGGCAGGAGTGTAACCCTTTGACCTGAGCAGCTAGCCAAAAATCCAGCAGCTTGTTCCTGTGAGGAGGAGAAATCGGTGGCAGTCGGGGATTTCTTTGATGCAGTTTTGTTTATTTACAAACTGTACAAAGTCCTGCGTCGCGGAACGCAGAGAGACGCAGACACCAGGAAACTGGGGGGTTATTTGCTCAGAGCACCAAGACCGCTCTTCTAAGCCTGCATCCCCAACCAAAACCCTCTCTGCCTGTTTCTTCCAGGGGCAGACACCGCACTGCCGGCTGCTCCCTCAGGCTGGCTCTGACTCTCGCAGGCCGGGTCTCCACTAGGAATGTTCTTCGGCATAGCGACAGCCCTCAGAGGTGTGAAAATCTACACACTTGAGAGATGCCGGTATACCAACCTCAGCCCCAGCGTAGGCAGCGCTAGGTGGACGGACTAATTCTCCAAGCGGCCCGGCTACTGCCTCTCGGGGAGGTGGACACCTACGCGGATGGGCGAAGCCCTGGCGCACACAGCGTCTTCACTGACGCGCTGGTTAGATAAGCCGGTGACGGCGCTCCTGGGCTCCGACGTGCTCCTGACGTGCAGCTTCCCCGCGGCCCCGTGCGGGGCGGGCGAGGGGGACGGGCAGCGGCGGGTGACCTGGTACTTCCAGGGCCAGGCGCTGATGGAGCTGGACGGCATCGCGGTCACCACGAGGAAGGGGGCAGAGTCTTTGCCCCTGGGCTGCCCAGGGGCAACGCTTCGCTCCTCCTGCCCCGCGTCACGCTGGCCGAGCAGGGCCCCTACCGCTGCTCCGTGCGCTACGGGGGGCAGCGCAGAGAGGGCAGCGTCCGCTAACGGGTGGCAGGTAGAGTCACGCCCTGGCCTCGCCCCGTGCTCCCGCCCAGGTAGGGCTGCGGCACTGGGCCCCTGACGAGCTCGGCCCCGGCCCCGGGATGGCTGCCAGGGTAACCAAAAGCCAACGAGTAACAGCCCAATGTCCTGACAACAGGGCTCGGGCTGACTCGGGGGCCCTGGACTTCACACCCTGCTCTGCGAGCGCTCGCTCACCCTCATCCTCTGCTCCATGCACCCTTCAGGGGCTGGCCGGGCAACCCAGGCCTGCTCAGGGCCCCACAGTGCCCAGTAACCCCCCCAAAACACAAACCAACCTCTGCCCTCCTGGGGCTGGACCTTCCCCCACAGCCTGTTCCTCCATTGGACCCTCCCTCCCTGGAGGGCCAGATCCTGCCTTTACCTCCCCACTGGGGCTCATTCCCCCGGCGGCTGCTCCGTGGGCCTCCTGGCCTCTTATCGACTTCGCTACTCGGGAGAGGAGCCCAGAGCCGCCCCCAAACTCTCGAATCCCAGACAAGGGCAGGGTTCCTCCCGCAGCCCCTTCTGCTCCACACTTCCTGCCTCCATAGGACCCGGCCCCTCTTCCCTCGAACTCAGCTTCAGCTGGGCCAGCCCTCCGCCAGGTGCAGCCAGGTGGGTAACGGGCCTCTCCGGCCCCATTAACCCTTTCGGGGCCAGGATGGGGCATGTACCCCATCACGACCCCCTCCGGCACCCGTTCTGGTGCCGGGGGTAACACCCACTGGGCTCCCGTTAGCAGGCACATCCCCGGGGAATCTCCCGTAGTGTCCACGGGCTAGGCGGGGGAACCCCCAGGCATTTCGGTTGTGAGTTCAATCCTTGAGGGGGCCATTTAGGAATCTGGGGCAAAAATTGGGGATTGGTCCTGCTTTGAGCAGGGGGTTGGACTAGATGACCTCCCGAGGTCCCTTCCAGCCCTGATATTCTATGATTGTATGATTTCCCCAGGGGCTGGGCTCAGCTCCCTGGCTAGGCAGCAGGTCACAGGGACCATGGCAGGAGCAGGGAGGGGCAGAGGTGAGGGCGTCTCTCTCTCACCTGCTCCCTTTGCCAGGGCCGGAGGAGCAGCACGGCCTCCTGGAGCCGGGGCTGAGGATCCTGCTGTGGACGCTGCGAGGGGCTCTCCTGCTGGCCATGGCGCTGGGGGGCTGGAGCTGTTACTGCTCTGGGAGGAGGCGTGGGCAGGTAAGGGCTAAGGGCAGAGGCCCCGACCAGCGAGCACAGCATCGGTACTGGCACGGCCCTGCTGGGACGCCAGCCCTCAGTCCGGTGACACGAGCTCACGGCAGGAAGCCAGGTGCTGGGGGAGGGAGACGCCTCCCCGCGGCTGCATCTCCCCTGTGGGGTAACTGGTCCGAGGGACCTGCCAGAGCTCTGCCCACCCAGCGCTGCCGGTGACCGTGTCCCCCTCTGGCCCGGGCTCTAAGTCTCTCCTTGTTGCCGGCACAGGTGCGGGAGTGGATCTGGATCCCCCACCGCTGGAGATCAGTGTGGGGCGCAGCCAGAGGAAACGGCAGAGGGACTGGCGGGGCCGTCCCTGCTGAGCGGCTAGAGAAGGGGATCCCAGTGAGCACGGCCCATGGAGCTGCCTGTGCATCGCGCCTCGCTCTCACCGGGGGCCCCCGGCTGAACTGCTGATGGGTCCATCCCTGCGTCTGTCAGTCCTGCCTCCCCAGCGAGGTCTCAGCAGCATCCCCGCTCCCCAAGATCTGGGTGTCAATAAAAGCTGCCCATCCCCCTTCCTGTGCGGCAGACACAAGACGCCCCTGTATCTCCCTCAGGTGCTTTCATGCAAACCCTCAGATTCAGCCCCACAGGGCCTTGCTCCGGCCCCTCACTCCTGAGTGTGGCTGGAATGTGGTTCCCCCCTCACTCTGGCCCCACACAAATGGCTGGCCAGTGCCCAGACCAGAGCAATAAATTGTCTCTCTGGACTCCGTGGAGGTGTCTTACTGGGTCGTGCTGTGGTAGTTAAATTCCCAGCAGGTTGTGAGGGGCCCTTACCCTGCACCCCATGAAGAGGGTCAGCGATCCCGACACCTCGAATGGGGGGGTGCTGGGTTACAAGGCAGGAAATGCTGCCTGTGGGAGGAGTCCCTTTAATACGCAGAAGGAAGGTTCCATGGCCCTTGGGGAGATGGAACGCTGGGGACCTGAGGGTTCCATGGCCATATGGGGTGATGGAACGCTGGGGACCTGAGGGTTCCATGGCCATATGGGGTGATGGAACGCTGGGGACCTGAGGGTTCCATGGCCCTTGGGGAGATGGAACGCTGGGGACCTGAGGGTTCCATGGCCATATGGGGTGATGGAACGTTGGGGACCTGAGGGTTCCATGGCCCTTGGGGAGATGGAACGCTGGGGACCTGAGGGTTCCATGGCCCTTGGGGTGATGGTACATTGGGGGTGGGAAGGTTCCATGGCTGCTGGAAGTGACAGCTGTCAGACAGACGCAATGGGGGCAGCGGGGCAGCTGGAGAGAGGGGGGCACCTCCTGTTGGTATGTGGGGTCACAAACCTGTGAACAGGGCCAATGCCCAGGAGAACCCAAGGGGTCTGCTACCATGGGAGTACCCGAGTGCCCAGCCACAGGGAAGTGTGACTGGGGCAGCACCAGGACATGCCAGCGAGGGACAGGACCATGGCACAGCTAACTAGCCAAACATCCTCCTTGGCATCCCGTCCCCCGTGCATATCTACTGGTGTCATGCACTCCGAGACCCTGTGGTCTCTCTCAGCTCCGTCCGGTCCCTGGGTGGACCCCCCTTCAGTGTGACAACCCTTCTCGGCGGTCGACTCTCTCTCCGGGGTTAAGCCCTGGGCTCCAGCGCCTCCTGGAACCGCACCTCTCTGAGCCTCCAGCACGCCCGTCTCTGCCGTGGGCCCCCTCAGGGAGTCCCCTCGCTCTGGCCCCCCGGGGCCTCCACCCCCAGAGGGAGCAATGCCCCCCGATCTCCAGCCTGCAGTGACTCTCAGCCAGGGGAACACAGGCAGGTTATTAGTCATCGGGAACACAGCGTAGAACAGAGCTTGTTAGCACAGACATTAGGAATCTTCAGCAAGGTTCCATGGCCCTTGGGGTGATCAAAGAATCACAGGACTGGAAGGGACCCCGAGAGGCCAGCAAGTCCAGCTACCTGCACTGTGGCAGGACCAGGTAAACCTAGACCAGCCCGGACAGGTGTTTGTCCAACCTGTTCTTAGGAGCCTCCAACGATGGGGACTCCACCACCACCCCTGGACAGCCTTAGAGTTAGAAAGCGTTTCCTAATATCTAACCTTAGTCTTCCTGGCTGCAGATTGATTCAGCCCATTTCTTCTTGTCCTACCTTCAGTGGGCAGAGAGAACAATTGATCACTGTCCTCTTTCTAACAGCCCTTAACCTAGCTGAAGAGTGTCTGTTCCCTGCCGTCTTCTCTTCCCTGGACTAAACACGCCCAGTTCTTTTTGTCAGGTCAGGGTTTTGGACCCTTGGACCAGTTTTGTTGCTCTCCTCTGGACTCTCCACTTTGTCCCCAGCTTGGCTAACACCTGCTGCCCAGATCTGCACCCAGCACTCCAGCTGGGGCCTGCCCATTGCGCGTGGGACAGCTACCGCCCGTGTCTTACGTACAGAGCTGCTGCTAACACACCCCAGCCGGAGAGCCGCCTTTCCCACAACGGCATCACATTGTCATCTACTGTTCCACTCTAACCCGCAGATCCTCTTCAGCAGTAGCACCACCGGCCAGGGATTCTTGCGTTTGATTTTTCTTTCCTGAGAGAAGCACTTTGCAGTTGTCTTTATTGAATTTCATCTTGTTGACTTCAGACCAGTCCTCTCATTTGGCAAGGTCAGTTTGAATTCTAAACCTGTCCTCCAGAGTGTTTGCAACTCCTCCCACTTTGATGTCACCTGCAAATTTTATAAGCATAATTACCCTTGAAATCTGGGCAGTCCCCTCAGTTGGAGTCTTCAGAGTGTCCTTGTTGCTTGCAGCATAGGTGGGTGAAGGAGAAAGGCCCAGCCTGTGGCTCCTGTGTCTGTTTTATACCCTCAGTCCATGTGCTTGGGGAGCACAAGTCCAGGCACGTCTGGGGGCATTGCTGAGTCTCCAGGCCAGGTTGAGCAATTTCCCTGGTGTGGCCTCATGCAAGTGAGTCATTGCATTGTAGCTCCCTTGCTGTTTCACACCCCACCCGGGCATTGGTTACTTTCCCTGCTGTTGCCTCTGGGGAGCTCATATCTGGTTAATTCCCCAATTTACAGCATGATTGAGTGACAACCGTACAACACAATTCTCATAACTTCACATGCATTAATGATACACACATATGGATAGAGAAATGACTTTCAGTAGGTCATAACCTTTCCCCTGATACCTTATAAGGCCTGCTTTCTGTGTAAGATCATGTTTATATTGTGACAAAGCTCTGTCCTTGCCTCCGTGGGTCCTGCGTATCCTGGCGGATTTCACTAGCCTCAGAGGCTCACTGTGACCCTCCACGTAACCCTTCTCTCTCTAGAGACAAGGGTCACAGTCTACTGAGCCATTTTCATCATAAGCCAGCAAGGGAGGTGAGGAGAAGTTATCCTGCCTTGCACAGTCTCTGTTGTCTCCCAGTCTCAGTGATTAATCAGGGGGCAAAGGTGCGGGGAAGCCCAGGCCCAACCTCTACTCCGGGCTCGGGCCAGGAACCCTAATAGTATCAGCTATGGTAGCTGACCTTTTACAAACATGACACACACAATTCCCTGGGCTACTTCCCCCACAGCAGCCCCCACTTCCTCAAGCTCCACTGAGGGCCTCCTTCCTTGTGCCCGATATGGTGTGTACTACTCAGCCTCTCCAACAGCACAACTTCCTCCCACAGCTCCTGACATCCGCACCCACCTGACCGACTGGGAGGCTTTTTACTAGTTTCAGCCAGCCCCTGACTGGCTTCAGGTGTCCCAATCAACCTAGCATTCTCCCTGCCTTCTGGAAAGTTCTTAATTGGCCCCAGGTGTCTTAATTGACCTGGAGCAGCTGCCATTTCACTTATCCTGGTACCAGAGATTTGTTTAGCCTGGAGCTAATATATTTATCTCCCACTACTTTTCTATAGCCATCTGGCCTTGCCCCGTCACAATATAAAAATGAGGAATATGGGGGTTCCAGGATGATCCCCCAAGGTATAAAATGTCACACCCACCTTATAATCATTTCATCTAGACCACATTTCTCTGGTTTGCTTATGAGAATGTCCTGTGGGACTGTGTCAAAAGCCTTACCAAATATCAAGATATATCCTGGCTAGTGCTTCCCACCTAATTACTAGACCAACAACTCTGTCAAAAAAGCAACTTATGGGCTGTTATAGAGGATAAGAACATAAAAGTGGCCATACTGGGTCAGACCAAAGGTCCATCTAGCCCAGTAACCTGTCTTCTGACAGTGGCCAATGCCAAGTGCCCCAGAGGGAATGAACAGAACAGGGAATCATCAAGTGATCCATCCCCTGTTGCCCATTGCCAGCTTCTGGCAAACAGAGGCTACAGACACCATCCCTGCCCATCCTGGCTAATAGCCACTGATGGACCTGTCCTCCATTAACTTATCTAGTTCTTTTTTGAACCCTTGGCCTTGAACAACATCCCCTGGCAAGGAGTTCCACAGGTTGACTGTGCGTTGTGTGAAGAAGTACTTCCTTTTGTTTGTTTTAAACCTGCTGCCTATTAATTTAATTGGGTGACCCCCAGTTCTTGTGTTACGAGAAGGAGTAAATAACACTTCTTTATTTACTTTCTCATACCAGTCATGATTTTATAGACCTCTATCAGATCACCCTTAGTCGTCTCTTTTCCAAGCTGAAAAGTCCCAGTCTTATTAATCTCTTCTCATATGGCAGACATTCCATACCCCTAATCGTTATTGTTGCCCTTTTCTGTACCTCTTTCAATTCCAATAGATCTGTTTTGAGATGGGGCAACCACATCTGCACACAGTATTCAAGATGTGGGTGTACCATGAATTTATATAGCGGCAACATGATATTTTCTGTCTTATTATCTCTCCCTTTCCTAATTGTGATGAAGTTGGGGATTTTTGTAGTGTTTTACATGAATAGTGTGTGCCTCAGTTTCCCTGTGTGCTGCATGTTTAACAAGGTGATGGGAGAGAGTTTGTTGTTGCAGAGGACCAGGTGTGACCTCGCCTGGCAGCCGGGACCCCCAGACAACGGCCTGGAGATGGGGAACCCTAACAACTGGTGACCTGGTGAATAAGAGGTCTCTAATGACAACTCAATCTGGGACAGTTCCTCAGATTTTTCACCTAAAAAGAATGGCTCAGCTTGGGGAATCTCCCTCACATTCTCCGCAGTGAAGACGGATGCAAAGAATTCATTTAGTTTCTCTGCAATGGCCTTATCGTCCTTGAGTGCTCCTTTAGCACCTCGACCGTCCAGTGGCCCCACGGGTTGTTTAGCAGGCTTCCTGCTTCCGATGTACTTGAAAAATTTTATGCTATTATTTTTTGAGTCTTTGGCCAGCTGTTCTTCAAATTCTCTTTTGGCCTTCCTACTTGTATTTTTACACTTCATTTGCCAAAGTTCATGCTCCTTTCTATTTTCCTCACTAGGATTTAACTTCCACTTTTTAGAGGATGCCTTTTTGCCTCTAACTGCTTCTTTTACTTTGTTGTTTGGCCACGGTGGCACTTTTTTGGTTCTCTTACTATGTTTTTTAATTTGGGGTATACGTTTCAGTTGAGCCTCTATTATGGTGTCTTTAAAAAGTTTCCATGCAGCTTGCAGAGGTTTCACTTTTTGTGGTGTACCTTTTAATTTCTGTTTAACTAACTTCCTCATTTTTGTGTAGTCCCCCTGTCATGGACTCACATGTAAGCAGTGTCAGGATGAGCTCCACCCTGACATCTGGTGGTGAGGTGTGGCAAGTTGTGGAAAAGAACTTCAGGGGCCGATCTCATTTGCATAGGCACACCCACCCCGCCTAGCATGAGGCCATAGCTGCCCAAATGGTCACTTTGGCTGCTGTGGGATCCCCAGTGTCTCTGTTATTGGGGCAGGAAGAATAAATTGTTATTACACTGGTTATGGGAACTGTGCTGGGAACTGTACTTGGCCTTTTGTTATGATGGAGGGACTCAACATCAACTAAGTAGCACTCGCTAGGCAAGGGTCATGGGTTCCAAAACTCTGTGAATTGAGAGAGGCTGGGGACAGGTATTAGTACTTGGTGGCATGGGTCCCTTGGTGAGGGCCTTACATGCTAATTGCACTTCCTCCTCTCTCCACTGTGGAATATCAGAGCTAATTTTGATTTCATTAGAAGTCTGGTTACAGGCTGCTGAGCTCACTTTGGGCTAACAGTGCACCAGCACTGAGGCTCCCCTGCTGCAAGCTGAATTCACCAAAGAGCTGAAATCACTGAGTGTTGTGTTAAGTAGTGAGGGAGCCTGAAGATATATTGTGGAGCAGTTTGCGGGATGGCTGGAGTGCCTTGTGGACAGGCTGGTGGAGCAGTTTGTAGGACGGTGGGAGCTGCTGGTGGGACGCGGAGCTGAGCGAAGGAGTTCGTGGGGCGGCTGGTGGAGCGGAGCGGAGCGGAGCGGAACGGAGTGAAGGCCTATGGAGCTGTGGGGCGGTCAGCTTCAGATCATGTAAGGTGCCTCTTACCCCCGTCCCATCTCCACCCAGGTTGGGAGGTAAAGCTCTGCAGAAAAACTTTTGAACTCTGGGGCTGCCCTGACCAGGGACAGAGGCTTTTGGGTCATTGGACTTTTGGGACTTTGGGTGATTTGGGGTTGCTGGACTCAAGAACCAAAGGGAAAGGGGTATGCCCCAATTTGCTTGGGGTGGGTTTTTTTGCTCACGGGTTGTGTTATGGATCCTGTTGGTGGTGTTTCCCCAGCATAATGCCACATGGTTTCTCTCTGTTATTAAAAGGCTTTTTGCTACACTCAGACTATGTGCTTGCAAGAGGGGAAGTATTGCCTCTTGGAGGCACCCAGCGGGGGTGGTATATATTTGTCCCAGGTCACTGGGTGGGGGCTCGAGCCGGTTTGCATTGTGTTATTGGAATGGATCCCCTAGATATTGAACCCGGCCCTTGTTGCTGCCAACTCTGACGGGCAGAAGGGTTACATTTTTGGGGGCTCGTCCGGGATGCCTGGGTCAGTACCCCTCGCAAGCACCTGTTGAGTGATCCACTACATTGGGAAACAATTTATATTTTGTTTGTTTGTGCTTATATTTTGAGGAAATTACTGTTTGTATAATGGCTAATAAGTCAGGTTTGTTGGGCCCTGGCTCAGCAGCTTCTAGCTCAGAGGCTGCAGCCTCGGCTGATGATTGGACAAAAGCTCTGGGGCAAACATTGGAAAAGGTTGTGCTGTCCCATGCTGCGTCAAACTCTTGTCGTAAGTTAAGATTATTTGCTGGGGAGGAGGAATTTGAACCCTGGTTAGAGCATACCACTGAAATGCTGCAAGAGTGGGCCGTACCAGATGCAGAAAAGCGAAGATGCCTCATAGAGAGCCTTGGCTGCCCAGCATTAGATGTGATTCGCACCCTGAAGCTCACTGACCCTGGGGTCAGTGTGAAGGACTGCCTAGAGACCCTTGAACACACCTTTGGGAGCGTAGAGGACCCTGAAGACAGCTACTGTAAGTTCCTTAATTCCCGACAACAAAAGGGTGAGAAGGCTTCAGCCTACATACAGACTGGAGAGACTGCTTCAGAGAGCTGTCATGAGGGGAGCAGTGACTGCTGAGCAGATGGATCAGACCAGACTGGCTCAAATTGTAAGAGGAACTCAGTGTCAGAACCCGATTCTACTTCATCTCCAGCTTAGAGAACGACGGGAACATCCCCCAAGTTACTCCCAGCTGATAAAAGAGGTCAGAGAGGAGGAAGAAAGGCAGGCTGCCAGTGAATTTTGGGAAGCCCAAACATCGGATCCAGCCAGCACGACACCACTGCAAACGGCCAGTGTACTGATGGTGAGCACCAGAGAGGAACTTGCCCAACAAATGCAGGTCCTGACGGAACGGATAGCTGAGCTGAAAGTACCGTTGACCGAGTTAAGACTTCCCGGAATAAGAAGCCTCAAACTGTGGCGATTGAGAAGCCCGCACTTAGAGCCACCATCCCACCCAGGCAAAGGGGGAAAGGTCAATTCTTCTGCTACCGATGTGGTCAGGATGGACACAGTGCTGCCAAGTGCCGTAATGAAGAAAACCCCTCCTTAGTGTATGGAAAGCTGAGGATCAGTTGGGAGAGATCCGGTAGCTGCCAGAGGGTCTGGGGACGGGGACCCCCCAGGTCTGCAGGATTTGAAGATTCCCCCAGAAAAGACTGTCCAGCTGGGATCCCCGCAGGACTGATAGGGCCTCGAGCAGAGGTCACGGTGAGGATTGAAGGGGTGGAGTGTAAAGCAGTGCTTGACACTGGATCTCAAGTGACTATTATATTTCAGTCATTCTACCAACAGATGCTTAGGCACCTGCCTATACAGCCACTGACTGGCCTTGGCCTGTGTGGCCTCAGCATGGATGAACACCCCTACCAAGGGTATGTCATAGTGCACCTGGAATTCCCAGAGGAGGTTGCTGGGGTGAGAGAAGAGGTAGACACAGCTGCCTTAATATGCCCTGACCCTAAAGGGACCTCTGATGTGTCTGTGCTGATAGGGACCAACTCCAGTCTCTTCAAGGTACTCGCGGATTACTGCAGGAGGCGGGCTGGGGACCAGTACCTGAATACCCTGATGATCCATACGCTTTCTGCTGAAGCCTATAGGAAAATTGAGAGCGCTAAAAGGGACACATCTGAGCTACCGCTTGGGGCACTGAAGTACGCGGGCACGACCCCCTTAGTAGTGCCTGCAAGGACGGAGCAAGAAGTGCTTGTCATGAGTACCTGGCTGAAAGGCAGTAAACGGACGTTAGCAATGTTAGAGCAGCCGATGGGAGGAGAGCTCCCTGAAGGAGTGCTGGTCCCCAGTGGAGTCATAACCCTACCTGCTGACGCCCAGGAAAGGGTGACTATACTGATTGCTAATGAAACGAGTCGTGATGTTGTTGTGAAGCAAGGACAAAAGATAGCAGACCTCTTTGAGCCTGAGTCGATTGTAAAACCCCAGTGTGAAACTCAAGTTCCCACAATAGACCCAGCAAAGTTTGACTTTGGAGATTCACCAGTGTCCGAGGACTGGAAAGATCGCCTGAGGAAGAAACTTTGTGAAAGATCCAAGGTGTTCTCACTGCATGAGTGGGATGTGGGATGTGCAAAAGGAGTAGAGCACAATATCAGACTACATGACTCTCGACCTTTCAGGGAGAGATCTAGGAAGATTGCTCTCTCTGAGATGGAAGATGTGCGACATCATCTTCAGGAGCTGGCTGCGAATGGCATCATTACAGAGTCCCGCAGCCCATACGCCTCACCCATTGTGGTAGTCCGTAAAAAGAATGGGAAAATCCGGATGTGTATTGACCACCGCACCCTAAACAGCCGTACTGTGGTCGACCAGTACACTATGCCTCGAGTGCAAGATGCCTTAGACTGTTTGCTGGGAAGCCAGTGGTTCTCTGTGTTGGATCTTCGAAGTGGATACTACCAGATTCCTCTGGGAGAAGAAGATAAGGAGAAGACAGCCTTCATCTGTCCATTAGGGTTTTATCAGTTCGAACGCATGCCCCAAGGGATTTCTGGAGCACCTGCCACCTTTCAACGTCTCATGGAGAAAGTTGTGGGAGACATGAATTTACTACAAGTGTTAGTTTATTTGGATGACCTGATTGTGTTTGGAAGAACCTTAGAGGAGCATGAAGAAAGACTTCTTAAAGTGCTTGATAGGTTGGAGGATTATGGTCTGAAGCTTTCAATTGACAAATGCCAGTTCTGCAGAACCTCAGTGAAGTATGTGGGTCACATCGTGTCCCAAGAGGGTGTGAGTACTGATCCTGATAAAACAGAAGCACTCACTACATGGCCACGTCCAAGTAACTACAGAGAACTCAAGACCTTTCTTGGATTTAGTGGCTACTACCGCAGATTTGTGAAAAACTATGCTACGATTGTAAAGCCTCTGAACGATCTTACCAGGGGACATCAGTCCAGCAAGAACAAATCTAAGTCCAAGAATAAGGGGAGGTCCCCAAAGCCTCCTGTGCAGAGACACTGTGGCCCCTTTGAACCATTTGGGCCACGGTGGGATGAGAGATGTGAAAGGGCTTTTCGAGAAATCATTACTTGCCTAACTCATGCTCCAGTCCTAGTTTTTGCTGACCCAAGCAAACCCTTTATCCTGCATACTGATGCCAGTTTGGAGGGTCTGGGAGCAGTCCTGTACCAGGAAGTGGAAGGCAAACATAAACCTGTAGCCTTTGCCAGCCGAGGATTGTCTGATAGTGAAACTCGCTATCCCACCCACAAGCTGGAATTTTTGGCCTTGAAATGGGCCATCACTGAGAAATTTCGAGACTACTTGTATGGTGCTCAGTTCCAGGTGTGGACAGACAACAATCCACTGACTTATGTGCTAACAAGTGCTAAGCTGGATGCTACAGGGCAGAGATGGGTGGCCACCTTGGCTAGCTATGAGTTCAGCATTCAGTACCGATCAGGGAGAAGCAATGTAGATGCAGATGCATTGTCCAGGCGTCCACAGGCTCCAGAAGTTGCTGTGATACCCACAGATGGAGTGAGAGCTATTTGCAGTGTGAGTCGCCGAGAGCCAGAGGCCCGTGAGAGCCTTCAGGGATGTGTTGCAGAAGCTTTGGGCCTGCCCCCTGAATGCATGCCTTCTGCTTCAGTGAACTATATTGCATTGGACCAATCTCCTTTGCCCATGCTCAATGCGGCTGACTGGCAAGAAGCCCAGCGGCAAGATATTGATATTCGTGATACACTACTTGCCAAAAGGGAGGGGCGAAGCCCAGCTGCGGTTGTCCCACCTAACCCGGAGGGTAAACTACTATTGAGAGAATGGACCAAACTAAAACTGATTCAGGGAGTGCTACACCGAATGACCACCGACCCTTTACAAAAACAACGAGCACAACTAGTGCTGCCAAAAGAGTACAGAGCCCTGGCCATGAGGGCTCTGCATGATGACTTTGGGCATTTAGGGATGGAGAGGACCCTGGAACTTATTCGTAGTAGGTTCTATTGGCCCCGAATGGCTGAAGATGTTCGCAGGAAATGTGAGATTTGCGCTCGATGTGTTCAAAGGAAAACTCTGCCCACGAGGGCTGCATATCTCAAGAACATCACCAGCAACAAACCTTTGGAATTGGTATGCATTGATTTCTTGTCTGTAGAGGTAGACAAGAGGAATGTTGGGAACATTCTAGTAGCGACTGACCATTTTACACGGTATGCACAGGCATATCCCACACGTGATCAGAGGGCCACCACCGTCGCTCGAGTATTGTGGGACAAATATTTCTCAGTCTATGGATTCCCGGCTCGGATACACTCTGATGAGGGGCGGGATTTTGAGAGTCACCTTCTGAAGGAGGTGCTGAAGATAGCAGGAATTAAAAAGTCTAGGACAACGCCTTATCACCCCCAAGGCGATCCTCAGCCAGAGAGGATCATATCAACCTAGATATGTTGGGAACTTTGCGACCAGAGCAGAAGGCAACCTGGAGCCAGCATGTCGCATTTCTGGTGCATGCCTACAATGCCACAAAGAACGATGCTACGGGAGTCACCCCATATCTCTTGATGTTTGGGCGAGAACCAAGATTACCCATAGACTTGTGCTTTGGTGTATCAGAGGATGGAGATAGCTATGAAACTCACCAGCAATATGTATCCCGACTAAGAGAAAAGCTGCGGGATGCTTCTCGCTTAGCTACCGCTGCGGCTCGGAAGAACGCAGACCGCAACAAACATCGATATGATGCTAGAGTGCGTTCGCAGGAGCTCCAGCCGGGGGACAGAGTCCTGCTGCGAAATTTGGGTATTGCTGGCAAACACAAGATAGCTGACAGATGGAAGGCAATACCTTACCTGGTGATGGAAAAGATGGGAGATCTGCCGGTCTACAAGATCAGACCTGAAGATGGTCCAGGGCAAATAAAGACGGTGCATAGAAACCTTTTGCTCCCTGTGGGGGAATTGGTAAGCACCGCTTATGAGATGGGCCACGAAAGGGCAGCCGGGCAGAACAGAGGTGCTAGACCAAAGCCGCCATCCAACACAGACAGCGGGCCCCGTGCAGCTAACTTACCCCTATTCTGGGGGTTGCTGGACTCAAGAACCAAAGGGACTTGTCACTGGGTGGGGGCTCGAGCCGGTTTGCATTGTGTTATTGGAATGGATCCCCTAGATATTGAACCCGGCCCTTGTTGCTGCCAACTCTGACGGGCAGAAGGGTTACACACAGATCGTACCCACTCTTGGCCCTGTGCGGTCTGTGGGGGGTGCCCCTTTCAGTGAGACAGCCCTTCTCAGGGGTCCACTCTCTCTCAGGGTTCAGCCCCTCCACCTCCTGGAGCCGCACCTCTCTGAGCCTTAGCACGCCTGTTTCTCGCTGTGGGCCCCCTCATGGAGTCCCCTTGCTCTGGATCCCCGGGGCCTCCACCCCCCGCCCTCCCGAAGGGATGATGCCACCCTGTTCTCTAGACCGGAGCGACTCTCCGCCCGTGTAAAACAGGAGGGTTATTGAGCATCTGAACCCAGCACAGGAAACTCTCCGGGCCTCAGGCCTGGCCCCCCTCAGCCCAGCACATCCCAGTCTCCCCTGCATCCAGGGGGGCTCTGCCTGATCCCTCTCTCCAGCCCTGAGCCCCGCTGCTTCCCCGCTGGGCATCCAATATCACCGGCCCCAAGCCCCGCCTCTGTCCATTGTCTCTTCTCCAGGTAAACAGGGTCGTAAACAGCGTCACCTGGGCCCCCTCCCCTTTCTCCACAGCCCATTGTCCCCCCACTGGCCAGACCCGGCTGGGACTCCCGAGCTGGGCCTCCGGGTCTCCAGGTCACCCATCGCTGGGGTCTCCATTCTCCAGGCCACTGGCCGGGGTCCCAAGTTCCCTCGCTGGTCCTGGGTAACCACAAACTCCCTCTCCCATCACCTCGTTAAACCTGTAGCACCTAGGGAAACTGAGTCCCACCCCCTCTGCATGCAAACCAGAGGAAAACCAAGAAAATCCCCCATAGGAAACAAGGAAAAACAAGTTTCAGAGTAGCAGCCGTGTTAGTCTGGATCCGCAAAAAGAACAGGAGGACTTGTGGCACCTTAGAGACTAACACATTTATTTGAGCATGAGCTTTCGTGAGCTACAGCATCCGATGAAGTGAGCTGTAGCTCATGAAAGCTTATGCTCAAATAAATTGGTTAGTCTCTAAGGTGCCACAAGTCCTCCTGTTCTTTTTAAGGAAAAACAAGAACTCTCCCACTTCATCACACCCCCTTAGTGAAATGAAATGCTACCGTGATCTGCTCTAGGAATTGTTTCGGGAGAAGTTCTATGGCCTGAGTTACAGACATGCTAGAGCCCTGTGAAAGTAAGAGGGGTGGGGACAGGCGTCCCAGCCAGGAGGTGTGGACTCTGCCTAGGGGTCCCCAGACTGGTTTAGCCTGTTCCTCCCATCCTTCAATCAAGAACTAAATAGGTTTCAGAGTAACAGCCGTGTTAGTCTGTATTCGCAAAAAGAAAAGGAGTACTTGTGGTTAGTCTCTAAGGTGCCACAAGTACTCCTTTTCTTAGAGCTAAATAGGTTTCATTAGGAGCCTTTTGTTACGTTAAAGTGCTCAGATGAGAGCTGAAATCGCTTGTGGTGGGTGTCACGGAGTCCCTGGGCGATGCTCTGGAACTGCTCCCCAGGAAGCCAGGCAGGACTCTGGGGCAGTCTCCTCTCTGGGAGCAGCCTGTCTGCAGGACACACAGCTCACCCGGCTCCACCTTCCTGGGTCTGACCTCGGAGCATTCAGCCTCCTCTGCCCCTCCCTGCGCGTCCCACAGTGAGTCCGCTCAGGCGGGGTCCTGGGGAAGCCAGAGGGTCCTGCCCCCCAACTCCGCAGTCAGACGGGACTCTCAGCCAGCCAGTAAAACAGAAGGTTTATTAGACGACAGGAACATGGTCTAACACAGAGCTTGTAGGTGCAGAGAACAGGACCCCTCAGCCGGGTCCATTTTGGGGGGCAGGGAGCCAGACAACCATGTCTGCCCTTCACTCCATGTCCCCAGCCAGCCCCAAACTGAAACTCCCTCCAGCCCCTCCTCCTCTGGCCTTTGTCCCTTTCCCAGGCCAGGAGGGCACCTGATTCCTTTGTTCTCCAGCCCTTTAGCTCTCACCTTGCAGGGGGGAAGGGCCAGGCCATCAGTGGCCAGGAAACAGGGTGTCGGCCATTCTCTGTGTCCAGACCCCTGCACACACCTGCCCTCTAGGGCTCTGCAACAATCATACACCCTTACCCCACCCCCTAGATACTTAAGAACTGCCTAGGGGAAACTGAGGCACCCCCACACTATTCAGAGGAAACATTAAGAACAGTCCCACTTCGTCACAGTGGGGGGCAGGGTCTCTGCCCAGCCTGCAAAGGGCTGAAAATCACGAAGAGATGGACCTGCAGGGGTCACAGCAGAGAGGCAGGTGGCAGCAGGTGACTGACAGTTGGCTGGCGAAGGAGTGGCTGGCGGGGTGACTAGCAGAGAGGAGCCGTGGCCGCCAGGGGCCAGCAGAGCGGAATGAGCAGCTGTGTGTGGGGGCGGGGAGGGGCCAGCCAAAGCAAGTTCTCAGAGGGGGGAACAAGCCAGGTGCCTTCTCCCCCGGGCGGGAGGGGAGCTCACACAGACGCGCCTCTGAGCCCTGGGTCCTCACTGACCAGGGACCCACCCCCGTGAGTGGGGTGGGGTGGAGGGTGTCACGGAGTGTGGGGGAGTCCAGGCCCTGCACCCCTCTTCCTGGGATTCACCGTGACTCTCAGCCAGCCAGTAAAACAGAAGGTTTATTGGACAACAGGAACACAGTCCAAAACAGAGCTTGTGGGGACACCCAGGACCCCTCAGTGAAGTCCTTCTGGGGGAGCAGGGAGCTTAGACCCCAGCCCTGGGGTTCCCGGTGTTCCTCCACCCAGCCCCAAACTGAAACTAAACCCCCCCAGCAGGCCCCCTCCTCCAGCCTCTGTTCACATTCCCAGGCAGAGGTGTCACCTCCCCCTCCCCCTCCTGGCTCAGGTGACAGGCTCTCAGGTCTCCCCTCCCCAGGGCACAGTCCCAGGGCAACACTCCCCCCTCCCTGCTGCGTCACATCGTCACAGGTGGAGACTGGGGGGCACAGACAAGGAACTGGTGGTTGTAGGTCTCAGGAACAGGAGGCGGACGTTCTGCCCCCGACACCCTGGTGTGGGCGTCCCGCTCACAGCATTATGTGTATGAATCCGGCTTGTGGCATTTTCCCTAATTCATGCCGGGCGACGTCCCTCCTCTCGTTAAGAGTCTCTTTTCTACACTCAGACTCTGTGCGTGCGAGGGGGGGAAGTTTTACCTCTCAGCGGCGCCCGGGGTGGGCGGTAATTGTCCCAGGTCCCTGGGTGGGGGCTGGAGCCGGTTCTGGGTTGTGTCGGTGCAGAGGAACCCCTAGATATGGAACCCGGCCCGGGTGGCTGCCAGCTCCACCTGGCACAGGAAGGTTACAAGTTCAGCTCCTCGTTGCGTGGCCAGCTGGACTGAAGGTAAAGGTTATTTACTGATCTTTGTGCAGGGAGAAATCTCAGCTGCAAAGGACACGGCCAGCAGCTCCGACAGGATCAGGCGGGACCCAGCCTGCGCCTTCAGCCAGGAAGCCCTGAGGCAGCACCCCCCCGAATCCCACCTGCTCCCCCTGGCTAGGTCCCCCAGAAACCAGCCTGCTCCCCCCGGCTAGGACCCCCAGAAACCAGTCTTCTTCCCCAGCTAGGAATCCCCCAAGGGGTCCCTATCCTTGAGCAGGGCTCCCCACCCCGCCCCTTGAAGCAGGTGCCATGGCAGCGCCAAAGACCTACGCTAGGGTCTTGCAAGAATCCCAGGACGTCTTCCACCGCTTCCCCCTCCAGCTGGTCCACGGGATCCCGCTCATGGAGCCCATCGCCCAGCAGTGGGGCCCCATCGAGGACTTCCAGGCCTGGCCTGACGACCTGCTCATCTCCACCTACCCCAAGGCGGGTAAGAGACCAGACCCGGCCTCCCCCAGCAGGGGGCGCCATAGGGAGTGGGGCAGAAGCACTTACAGCGTGGGGAGCTGCCATCTACTCCAGCCCGGCCTCTCCCATCAGGGAGCACTGTGGGGAGGGGGTGGGGCGCTGGCTGTGGGGGGAGCTCCTGGCTACTCCAGCCCCGGCCTGTCCCATCAGGGAGCGCTGTGGGGAGGGGGCGGGGCGCTGGCTGTGGGGGGAGCTCCTGGCTACTCCAGCCCCGGCCTGTCCCATCAGGGAGCGCTGTGGGGAGGGGGCGGGGCGCTGGCTGTGGGGGGAGCTCCTGGCTACTCCAGCCCCGGCCTGTCCCAGCAGGGGGTGCTGTGGGGAGGGAGCGGGGTGCTGTGGGGAGAGGAGGGGCGCTGCTCTCCCAGCAGGGGTGCTATAGGGAGGGGGAGGGGCACCTCTCTCCCAGCAGGGTGCGCTGTGGGGTGGCGGAGGGGCGCTGCTCTCCCAGCAGGGGGCGCTGTAGCATCCTGTCCTACGACTGCCCCTTGCCAGAGGTTCTGGATCAAGCTGCCTGGGCGTGAGCAGGGATGGTGGGGTCTCTGTCTGTGACTGTCTCGCTGCAGGGACCACGTGGATGCAGGAGATCGTGGACCTGATCCTGGTCCGAGGGGACGTGGAAAAAGCCTGCCGAGCCCCGACCCACATCCGGATCCCCTTCCTGGAGATCTGCTCCCCTCCCCCAGTGCCCTCAGGTGGGTGCTTCCGATCTACCTGCCCGGGGGCAGGGCAAGGCTGCAACCCCACCACCGCCTTGCTGGGCTCCCCCCGCAGGGCTGACGCCCCCTCTGGTCCCGTCTCTCCCAGGTGTGCAGCAGCTGGCGAATGTTCCTCCCCCCCGAGTCATCAAGACCCACCTGCCCTTCCAGCTGGTTCCCAAGTCCTTCTGGGAGAACAGATGCAAGGCAAGAGACACTTTCCCCCTGTCCCCCAACAGCCCTGCCGGTACCCCTAAATCCCAATCCACAGTCACGTTGTTCTCTCTTCCCCAGGTGATCTACGTGGCCCGAAATGCCAAGGATAACTTGGTCTCGTATTACTTCTTTGACCAGATGAACAAGACACAGCCCGAGCCGGGGCCCTGGGAGCTCTATCTGCAGAAGTTCATGGATGGGAAACGTTAGTACTGGTCAAGAGGGTTCAGAGGCCCCATGGCAGCCCCACCTCCCTCCCCACCCCTTCCTAGGCTGTGGGGGCCCTAAGGGATTGTGGGTGTGAGGAAGCTCCCTTGGTTCCAGACCTGAGGTTTCCCCCGTCGGGGTATACGGACCGGTCCTTACCCGCTGGGGGAGGCTAGCAAGGAATTCTGGCAGGAGTCCGTATGGTGACCACACCAAAGGTCACATCCTATGACCTCTGCCCAAGGGATTAGGGTCATGTCAGCTTGGCCTCTCTCCCCACAGTGGCCTGGGGCTCGTGGTATGACCACGTCTGTGGATACTGGGCTGAACGGGCCAATCACCGCATCCTCTACGTCTTCTATGAGGACATGAAAGAGGTGAGTGTGGAAGGAGGGGACGGGGGGCAAGGGGCAAGTCACGCTGCCCAGGGGTCTTAGCATGACAGAGTCGTGTCTGGCCCCGCCATGGGTCAGTTCCCTGAAACCACCAGCCTCTGGCACTACAACCTCTGCCGCCCCAGCCTCCGTGGGGCTCACTCTGTCCAGGTTAGCGAGCGCCCGGCGCACACCCTGGCCCCTTGGAGCCCCTCTCTGGAGTTACCAGCCCCGATCCCCTGCACACTCCCAGCACTTCCAGACCCCAGAGTCAGAACCCACCGGCTGGTAAAATCCCCCTCCGGATCCCGCTCCCCTTTGCGCCGCACTTTGACGCAGTGACAGTGAGAACCACGAGAAGTTTAGCGTCAAAGAAGAGGGCGTCAAGCCATAGAATGAGAATACTGGAAATAGTTACATAACCTGCTTTCGAGTGCCTCAGTTATCTCACAAGGCGTTCCCCTGGCTGTCTCCTGCAAGATTGTTAATTCCAAGTCCTTCTCCCAGCATTTTCAATCAGTTTGGCTGAAATCACATCTCAAAAGATCAAGCTCGCTGGTAGCTTCTCCTCACAGACTGAGGGAATAACTTAGGGGTGGCCAGACGTACCCAGCCGTACACAACAATCTTCAGATGTTTAAGAGCTCAGGCGTGTGTGCCAGGGCTTCAGCCCTGTGGGGCTCACCTGCCGAGACTTGGGGCTTCAGCTCTGCGGGGACAGGGAGTCTCAGGGCTTCAACCCTGCTCCTGTGGAAGCCCCGAGCCCCGACAGGCATGCCCTGTGGGGGGTGAAGCCCCGAGACCCTTCTCCCGCCTCCCCCGCAAGGTCCCAGAATCCGGGCTCCAGCCCGAGCACCAAATGTCTACGCTGCAGTTTTATAGACCCAGGTCAATGTACAAATCAGATCCTACCCACCAATCACGCTGTTGCCAATCCCTTCGAATCTAAAATCTAAAGGTTTATTCATAAAAGGAAAAAGATAGAGACGAGAGCTAGAACGGGTTCAATGGAATCAATTCCATCCAGTCATGGCCAAGTTCTTCGCTCAGGCTTGCAGCAGGGATGGAATAAACGGCAGGTTCAAATCCCGTCTCTGGAGAACATCCCCAGCTGGGATGGGTCCTTCAGTCCTTGGTTCAAAGCTTCAGGGTAGCAAAGTCCCTCCAGAGGCCAGACGCAGGATTGAAGACAAGATGGAGGAGCGGCAGCTGCCTTTTATAGTCTCTTGCCATGTGGTCTCTGCTTTCTTTGTCCCAAGGACAAGCTGCCCATCCCATGGCCTGGGAACACCTCAGAGCTCTGTCCCTAGGCAGGGCCCTGCGCACCTGGCCGAGTCCCCAGGTGTGTCTGCCTTCTCTCAGTGGGTCAGTTGTGTCGCTGAGGGTCCTTAATGGGCCACCCAGCAGGCTAGGCAGAGCTGACCCCAACTTGCCTGGGGTGTCCCCCGGAAGCATAGCATAAGTTTGGAATACAGACAGTATAGAGCCAATACTTATAACTTTAAATACAAAAATGATACATGCAAACAGATCGCATAATCCTAACCAGCCAACCGTAACCTTGTCTTAGACACCTTATTTGACCCCCTTTATACAAGATTTGGTGCTAATACAGGACCTTGGTTGCAACAATGTTCTATACGGTCCCAGTTCAAGTCAATAACGTCACAGAGCCCGAGTCAGCTGACGCAGGCCAGCTGCAGGTATTTTACCGCAGCGGAGACGCTCACTCAGAAAGCCTTTCACAAGCCCCTCACCAAAGGCTCTTAAGCCAAGTGAGCTGTCCTGGGATAAGAGGGAAGCGCCTCTCATGGATCAGTAACTGATTAAAAGGCAGGGAACAAAGGGCAGGAATAAATGGTCAGTTTTCACAGTGGAGAGGGATAAATAGTGGGGTCCCCCAGGGGTCTGTCCTGGGCTCAGCCCTGCTCAACATATTAATACATTATCTGGGAAAAGGGGTAACCAGTGAGGTGGCAGAGTTCAGTGTCTATACATAACTCGTTACCTAGTGCCATACCCCATGTCCAGTGCAACACAGGCTTTCATTAAAGACCTCACACCATGTCCCTTGGCGAACTTCTGTGTAGCTACCAGACCCAAGGGATCCCTGTAACCCTTATGCACCCCTGGGCCCTCAGCCAGTTGCCATCAAGAGGCCGTTGGATCAGCATCCTTCTCCCTCACCAGGACCCGGCCCGGGAGATCCGCAGGGTCATGGACTTCTTGGAGGTGGAGCTGCCTCCAGAGGTGCTGGAGAAAATCGTCCAGCAAACGTCCTTCCAGATCATGAAGGAGAACCCCATGGCCAACTATAGCAGTATCCCCAGTGTCATCCTCGACCAGACCATCAGCCCCTTCATGCGCAAGGGTGAGCGGAGGGGGAGGGGGACCTGGGGATTGTGGGGACCCCTTACCCCACTGGCTTTGTCTGGAAAGTTCCCTATACACTGCTCCGTAGCCCTCTGGAACGGGGCCTAGGGGACTTGCGCAAGGTACTCTGGGTAATGTCTGCTTGGTCTGAAGCCTTGCCTTATTACCCATAGTCCCTTGTGGGGGGCCTTGGCATTAGCACTTGGCATTAGCGCCCCATAAGGTCACAGGTGGGGGGGCAGGGTCGTGTCCTTTCGGCTCTTCCCAGGGATTCTGGGTAACTCCTGTTGGGCTGGGTCCCCATGGCATTCTTCCCGGCGGTCCTGTCCTGTGACCCAGCCGGCTGCGGGGCACGGTATGGAGGGGGGCGCTCCCTGGAGCCGGGGTCCCCTGGCTGGGGGTGGAAGGCACTTCCTGGGGAAGGGGCAGCTGCTGCTGGTGAGGGGTCTCCCCGCTGATACCCCCTCTCCTCCCCAGGCGAGGTTGGCGACTGGAAGAACCATTTCACCGTGGCGCAGAGCGAGGCATTCGACGCCCATTACCAGCGCTGCATGGAGGGGACCGGCCTGCACTTCCGGACCCAGATCTAGGGCCCGCCCCACAGGTGCAGACAGGCCCCCCGCCCCCGGGAACAGCGCTGCAATAAAAGTTTATCTCCTGACCCTGGACATTGTGATACCTGGGAGGGCGTGTCCCAGAGGTGGGAGTGGGGGCTGGTGCCTCAGGAAACTTCCCCTTCAGCCCGAGACAGGATGTGCCCACGATGGCCCCCCCCACCCCCCCTCCCCGAGTGTCCTCCCGTCCCCTGGGGCTCAGGTGCTGCTTGGAGGGTGAGTCGCACCACAGAGAGCTCACCTGTCAGGAAGTCGCAGATCGATGTCAAGCGGGGGGGTGGGGGGCGGGCAGGCTGCATTTCCTCCATGGGGCTGTGTAAATAGCAATGAACTCAGGGTTGTTCTCTGTGAGCCAGGGAAAGGGAAAAGGGACTTGGCTGGGAGGCCCTGCCAGCACCACAGGAAAAGCTGGCAACTCTGGGGGGACAGATTCCATGGGGCTGGGGGGTCTCTGCATTCCCCTCGTCCTCAGAGCCGCTAGCAAGGGCAGGAGTGTAACCCTTTGACCTGAGCAGCTAGCCAAAAATCCAGCAGCTTGTTCCTGTGAGGAGGAGAAATCGGTGGCAGTCGGGGATTTCTTTGATGCAGTTTTGTTTATTTACAAACTGTACAAAGTCCTGCGTCGCGGAACGCAGAGAGACGCAGACACCAGGAAACTGGGGGGTTATTTGCTCAGAGCACCAAGACCGCTCTTCTAAGCCTGCATCCCCAACCAAAACCCTCTCTGCCTGTTTCTTCCAGGGGCAGACACCGCACTGCCGGCTGCTCCCTCAGGCTGGCTCTGACTCTCGCAGGCCGGGTCTCCACTAGGAATGTTCTTCGGCATAGCGACAGCCCTCAGAGGTGTGAAAATCTACACACTTGAGAGATGCCGGTATACCAACCTCAGCCCCAGCGTAGGCAGCGCTAGGTGGACGGACTAATTCTCCAAGCGGCCCGGCTACTGCCTCTCGGGGAGGTGGACACCTACGCGGATGGGCGAAGCCCTGGCGCACACAGCGTCTTCACTGACGCGCTGGTTAGATAAGCCGGTGACGGCGCTCCTGGGCTCCGACGTGCTCCTGACGTGCAGCTTCCCCGCGGCCCCGTGCGGGGCGGGCGAGGGGGACGGGCAGCGGCGGGTGACCTGGTACTTCCAGGGCCAGGCGCTGATGGAGCTGGACGGCATCGCGGTCACCACGAGGAAGGGGGCAGAGTCTTTGCCCCTGGGCTGCCCAGGGGCAACGCTTCGCTCCTCCTGCCCCGCGTCACGCTGGCCGAGCAGGGCCCCTACCGCTGCTCCGTGCGCTACGGGGGGCAGCGCAGAGAGGGCAGCGTCCGCTAACGGGTGGCAGGTAGAGTCACGCCCTGGCCTCGCCCCGTGCTCCCGCCCAGGTAGGGCTGCGGCACTGGGCCCCTGACGAGCTCGGCCCCGGCCCCGGGATGGCTGCCAGGGTAACCAAAAGCCAACGAGTAACAGCCCAATGTCCTGACAACAGGGCTCGGGCTGACTCGGGGGCCCTGGACTTCACACCCTGCTCTGCGAGCGCTCGCTCACCCTCATCCTCTGCTCCATGCACCCTTCAGGGGCTGGCCGGGCAACCCAGGCCTGCTCAGGGCCCCACAGTGCCCAGTAACCCCCCCAAAACACAAACCAACCTCTGCCCTCCTGGGGCTGGACCTTCCCCCACAGCCTGTTCCTCCATTGGACCCTCCCTCCCTGGAGGGCCAGATCCTGCCTTTACCTCCCCACTGGGGCTCATTCCCCCGGCGGCTGCTCCGTGGGCCTCCTGGCCTCTTATCGACTTCGCTACTCGGGAGAGGAGCCCAGAGCCGCCCCCAAACTCTCGAATCCCAGACAAGGGCAGGGTTCCTCCCGCAGCCCCTTCTGCTCCACACTTCCTGCCTCCATAGGACCCGGCCCCTCTTCCCTCGAACTCAGCTTCAGCTGGGCCAGCCCTCCGCCAGGTGCAGCCAGGTGGGTAACGGGCCTCTCCGGCCCCATTAACCCTTTCGGGGCCAGGATGGGGCATGTACCCCATCACGACCCCCTCCGGCCCCCGTTCTGGTGCCGGGGGTAACACCCACTGGGCTCCCGTTAGCAGGCACATCCCCGGGGAATCTCCTGTAGTGTCCACGGGCTAGGCGGGGGAACCCCCAGGCATTTCGGTTGTGAGTTCAATCCTTGAGGGGGCCATTTAGGAATCTGGGGCAAAAATTGGGGATTGGTCCTGCTTTGAGCAGGGGGTTGGACTAGATGACCTCCCGAGGTCCCTTCCAGCCCTGATATTCTATGATTGTATGATTTCCCCAGGGGCTGGGCTCAGCTCCCTGGCTAGGCAGCAGGTCACAGGGACCATGGCAGGAGCAGGGAGGGGCAGAGGTGAGGGCGTCTCTCTCTCACCTGCTCCCTTTGCCAGGGCCGGAGGAGCAGCACGGCCTCCTGGAGCCGGGGCTGAGGATCCTGCTGTGGACGCTGCGAGGGGCTCTCCTGCTGGCCATGGCGCTGGGGGGCTGGAGCTGTTACTGCTCTGGGAGGAGGCGTGGGCAGGTAAGGGCTAAGGGCAGAGGCCCCGACCAGCGAGCACAGCATCGGTACTGGCACGGCCCTGCTGGGACGCCAGCCCTCAGTCCGGTGACACGAGCTCACGGCAGGAAGCCAGGTGCTGGGGGAGGGAGACGCCTCCCCGCGGCTGCATCTCCCCTGTGGGGTAACTGGTCCGAGGGACCTGCCAGAGCTCTGCCCACCCAGCGCTGCCGGTGACCGTGTCCCCCTCTGGCCCGGGCTCTAAGTCTCTCCTTGTTGCCGGCACAGGTGCGGGAGTGGATCTGGATCCCCCACCGCTGGAGATCAGTGTGGGGCGCAGCCAGAGGAAACGGCAGAGGGACTGGCGGGGCCGTCCCTGCTGAGCGGCTAGAGAAGGGGATCCCAGTGAGCACGGCCCATGGAGCTGCCTGTGCATCGCGCCTCGCTCTCACCGGGGGCCCCCGGCTGAACTGCTGATGGGTCCATCCCTGCGTCTGTCAGTCCTGCCTCCCCAGCGAGGTCTCAGCAGCATCCCCGCTCCCCAAGATCTGGGTGTCAATAAAAGCTGCCCATCCCCCTTCCTGTGCGGCAGACACAAGACGCCCCTGTATCTCCCTCAGGTGCTTTCATGCAAACCCTCAGATTCAGCCCCACAGGGCCTTGCTCCGGCCCCTCACTCCTGAGTGTGGCTGGAATGTGGTTCCCCCCTCACTCTGGCCCCACACAAATGGCTGGCCAGTGCCCAGACCAGAGCAATAAATTGTCTCTCTGGACTCCGTGGAGGTGTCTTACTGGGTCGTGCTGTGGTAGTTAAATTCCCAGCAGGTTGTGAGGGGCCCTTACCCTGCACCCCATGAAGAGGGTCAGCGATCCCGACACCTCGAATGGGGGGGTGCTGGGTTACAAGGCAGGAAATGCTGCCTGTGGGAGGAGTCCCTTTAATACGCAGAAGGAAGGTTCCATGGCCCTTGGGGAGATGGAACGCTGGGGACCTGAGGGTTCCATGGCCATATGGGGTGATGGAACGCTGGGGACCTGAGGGTTCCATGGCCATATGGGGTGATGGAACGCTGGGGACCTGAGGGTTCCATGGCCCTTGGGGAGATGGAACGCTGGGGACCTGAGGGTTCCATGGCCATATGGGGTGATGGAACGTTGGGGACCTGAGGGTTCCATGGCCCTTGGGGAGATGGAACGCTGGGGACCTGAGGGTTCCATGGCCCTTGGGGTGATGGTACATTGGGGGTGGGAAGGTTCCATGGCTGCTGGAAGTGACAGCTGTCAGACAGACGCAATGGGGGCAGCGGGGCAGCTGGAGAGAGGGGGGCACCTCCTGTTGGTATGTGGGGTCACAAACCTGTGAACAGGGCCAATGCCCAGGAGAACCCAAGGGGTCTGCTACCATGGGAGTACCCGAGTGCCCAGCCACAGGGAAGTGTGACTGGGGCAGCACCAGGACATGCCAGCGAGGGACAGGACCATGGCACAGCTAACTAGCCAAACATCCTCCTTGGCATCCCGTCCCCCGTGCATATCTACTGGTGTCATGCACTCCGAGACCCTGTGGTCTCTCTCAGCTCCGTCCGGTCCCTGGGTGGACCCCCCTTCAGTGTGACAACCCTTCTCGGCGGTCGACTCTCTCTCCGGGGTTAAGCCCTGGGCTCCAGCGCCTCCTGGAACCGCACCTCTCTGAGCCTCCAGCACGCCCGTCTCTGCCGTGGGCCCCCTCAGGGAGTCCCCTCGCTCTGGCCCCCCGGGGCCTCCACCCCCAGAGGGAGCAATGCCCCCCGATCTCCAGCCTGCAGTGACTCTCAGCCAGGGGAACACAGGCAGGTTATTAGTCATCGGGAACACAGCGTAGAACAGAGCTTGTTAGCACAGACATTAGGAATCTTCAGCAAGGTTCCATGGCCCTTGGGGTGATCAAAGAATCACAGGACTGGAAGGGACCCCGAGAGGCCAGCAAGTCCAGCTACCTGCACTGTGGCAGGACCAGGTAAACCTAGACCAGCCCGGACAGGTGTTTGTCCAACCTGTTCTTAGGAGCCTCCAACGATGGGGACTCCACCACCACCCCTGGACAGCCTTAGAGTTAGAAAGCGTTTCCTAATATCTAACCTTAGTCTTCCTGGCTGCAGATTGATTCAGCCCATTTCTTCTTGTCCTACCTTCAGTGGGCAGAGAGAACAATTGATCACTGTCCTCTTTCTAACAGCCCTTAACCTAGCTGAAGAGTGTCTGTTCCCTGCCGTCTTCTCTTCCCTGGACTAAACACGCCCAGTTCTTTTTGTCAGGTCAGGGTTTTGGACCCTTGGACCAGTTTTGTTGCTCTCCTCTGGACTCTCCACTTTGTCCCCAGCTTGGCTAACACCTGCTGCCCAGATCTGCACCCAGCACTCCAGCTGGGGCCTGCCCATTGCGCGTGGGACAGCTACCGCCCGTGTCTTACGTACAGAGCTGCTGCTAACACACCCCAGCCGGAGAGCCGCCTTTCCCACAACGGCATCACATTGTCATCTACTGTTCCACTCTAACCCGCAGATCCTCTTCAGCAGTAGCACCACCGGCCAGGGATTCTTGCGTTTGATTTTTCTTTCCTGAGAGAAGCACTTTGCAGTTGTCTTTATTGAATTTCATCTTGTTGACTTCAGACCAGTCCTCTCATTTGGCAAGGTCAGTTTGAATTCTAAACCTGTCCTCCAGAGTGTTTGCAACTCCTCCCACTTTGATGTCACCTGCAAATTTTATAAGCATAATTACCCTTGAAATCTGGGCAGTCCCCTCAGTTGGAGTCTTCAGAGTGTCCTTGTTGCTTGCAGCATAGGTGGGTGAAGGAGAAAGGCCCAGCCTGTGGCTCCTGTGTCTGTTTTATACCCTCAGTCCATGTGCTTGGGGAGCACAAGTCCAGGCACGTCTGGGGGCATTGCTGAGTCTCCAGGCCAGGTTGAGCAATTTCCCTGGTGTGGCCTCATGCAAGTGAGTCATTGCATTGTAGCTCCCTTGCTGTTTCACACCCCACCCGGGCATTGGTTACTTTCCCTGCTGTTGCCTCTGGGGAGCTCATATCTGGTTAATTCCCCAATTTACAGCATGATTGAGTGACAACCGTACAACACAATTCTCATAACTTCACATGCATTAATGATACACACATATGGATAGAGAAATGACTTTCAGTAGGTCATAACCTTTCCCCTGATACCTTATAAGGCCTGCTTTCTGTGTAAGATCATGTTTATATTGTGACAAAGCTCTGTCCTTGCCTCCGTGGGTCCTGCGTATCCTGGCGGATTTCACTAGCCTCAGAGGCTCACTGTGACCCTCCACGTAACCCTTCTCTCTCTAGAGACAAGGGTCACAGTCTACTGAGCCATTTTCATCATAAGCCAGCAAGGGAGGTGAGGAGAAGTTATCCTGCCTTGCACAGTCTCTGTTGTCTCCCAGTCTCAGTGATTAATCAGGGGGCAAAGGTGCGGGGAAGCCCAGGCCCAACCTCTACTCCGGGCTCGGGCCAGGAACCCTAATAGTATCAGCTATGGTAGCTGACCTTTTACAAACATGACACACACAATTCCCTGGGCTACTTCCCCCACAGCAGCCCCCACTTCCTCAAGCTCCACTGAGGGCCTCCTTCCTTGTGCCCGATATGGTGTGTACTACTCAGCCTCTCCAACAGCACAACTTCCTCCCACAGCTCCTGACATCCGCACCCACCTGACCGACTGGGAGGCTTTTTACTAGTTTCAGCCAGCCCCTGACTGGCTTCAGGTGTCCCAATCAACCTAGCATTCTCCCTGCCTTCTGGAAAGTTCTTAATTGGCCCCAGGTGTCTTAATTGACCTGGAGCAGCTGCCATTTCACTTATCCTGGTACCAGAGATTTGTTTAGCCTGGAGCTAATATATTTATCTCCCACTACTTTTCTATAGCCATCTGGCCTTGCCCCGTCACAATATAAAAATGAGGAATATGGGGGTTCCAGGATGATCCCCCAAGGTATAAAATGTCACACCCACCTTATAATCATTTCATCTAGACCACATTTCTCTGGTTTGCTTATGAGAATGTCCTGTGGGACTGTGTCAAAAGCCTTACCAAATATCAAGATATATCCTGGCTAGTGCTTCCCACCTAATTACTAGACCAACAACTCTGTCAAAAAAGCAACTTATGGGCTGTTATAGAGGATAAGAACATAAAAGTGGCCATACTGGGTCAGACCAAAGGTCCATCTAGCCCAGTAACCTGTCTTCTGACAGTGGCCAATGCCAAGTGCCCCAGAGGGAATGAACAGAACAGGGAATCATCAAGTGATCCATCCCCTGTTGCCCATTGCCAGCTTCTGGCAAACAGAGGCTACAGACACCATCCCTGCCCATCCTGGCTAATAGCCACTGATGGACCTGTCCTCCATTAACTTATCTAGTTCTTTTTTGAACCCTTGGCCTTGAACAACATCCCCTGGCAAGGAGTTCCACAGGTTGACTGTGCGTTGTGTGAAGAAGTACTTCCTTTTGTTTGTTTTAAACCTGCTGCCTATTAATTTAATTGGGTGACCCCCAGTTCTTGTGTTACGAGAAGGAGTAAATAACACTTCTTTATTTACTTTCTCATACCAGTCATGATTTTATAGACCTCTATCAGATCACCCTTAGTCGTCTCTTTTCCAAGCTGAAAAGTCCCAGTCTTATTAATCTCTTCTCATATGGCAGACATTCCATACCCCTAATCGTTATTGTTGCCCTTTTCTGTACCTCTTTCAATTCCAATAGATCTGTTTTGAGATGGGGCAACCACATCTGCACACAGTATTCAAGATGTGGGTGTACCATGAATTTATATAGCGGCAACATGATATTTTCTGTCTTATTATCTCTCCCTTTCCTAATTGTGATGAAGTTGGGGATTTTTGTAGTGTTTTACATGAATAGTGTGTGCCTCAGTTTCCCTGTGTGCTGCATGTTTAACAAGGTGATGGGAGAGAGTTTGTTGTTGCAGAGGACCAGGTGTGACCTCGCCTGGCAGCCGGGACCCCCAGACAACGGCCTGGAGATGGGGAACCCTAACAACTGGTGACCTGGTGAATAAGAGGTCTCTAATGACAACTCAATCTGGGACAGTTCCTCAGATTTTTCACCTAAAAAGAATGGCTCAGCTTGGGGAATCTCCCTCACATTCTCCGCAGTGAAGACGGATGCAAAGAATTCATTTAGTTTCTCTGCAATGGCCTTATCGTCCTTGAGTGCTCCTTTAGCACCTCGACCGTCCAGTGGCCCCACGGGTTGTTTAGCAGGCTTCCTGCTTCCGATGTACTTGAAAAATTTTATGCTATTATTTTTTGAGTCTTTGGCCAGCTGTTCTTCAAATTCTCTTTTGGCCTTCCTACTTGTATTTTTACACTTCATTTGCCAAAGTTCATGCTCCTTTCTATTTTCCTCACTAGGATTTAACTTCCACTTTTTAGAGGATGCCTTTTTGCCTCTAACTGCTTCTTTTACTTTGTTGTTTGGCCACGGTGGCACTTTTTTGGTTCTCTTACTATGTTTTTTAATTTGGGGTATACGTTTCAGTTGAGCCTCTATTATGGTGTCTTTAAAAAGTTTCCATGCAGCTTGCAGAGGTTTCACTTTTTGTGGTGTACCTTTTAATTTCTGTTTAACTAACTTCCTCATTTTTGTGTAGTCCCCCTGTCATGGACTCACATGTAAGCAGTGTCAGGATGAGCTCCACCCTGACATCTGGTGGTGAGGTGTGGCAAGTTGTGGAAAAGAACTTCAGGGGCCGATCTCATTTGCATAGGCACACCCACCCCGCCTAGCATGAGGCCATAGCTGCCCAAATGGTCACTTTGGCTGCTGTGGGATCCCCAGTGTCTCTGTTATTGGGGCAGGAAGAATAAATTGTTATTACACTGGTTATGGGAACTGTGCTGGGAACTGTACTTGGCCTTTTGTTATGATGGAGGGACTCAACATCAACTAAGTAGCACTCGCTAGGCAAGGGTCATGGGTTCCAAAACTCTGTGAATTGAGAGAGGCTGGGGACAGGTATTAGTACTTGGTGGCATGGGTCCCTTGGTGAGGGCCTTACATGCTAATTGCACTTCCTCCTCTCTCCACTGTGGAATATCAGAGCTAATTTTGATTTCATTAGAAGTCTGGTTACAGGCTGCTGAGCTCACTTTGGGCTAACAGTGCACCAGCACTGAGGCTCCCCTGCTGCAAGCTGAATTCACCAAAGAGCTGAAATCACTGAGTGTTGTGTTAAGTAGTGAGGGAGCCTGAAGATATATTGTGGAGCAGTTTGCGGGATGGCTGGAGTGCCTTGTGGACAGGCTGGTGGAGCAGTTTGTAGGACGGTGGGAGCTGCTGGTGGGACGCGGAGCTGAGCGAAGGAGTTCGTGGGGCGGCTGGTGGAGCGGAGTGGAGCGGAGCGGAACGGAGTGAAGGCCTATGGAGCTGTGGGGCGGTCAGCTTCAGATCATGTAAGGTGCCTCTTACCCCCGTCCCATCTCCACCCAGGTTGGGAGGTAAAGCTCTGCAGAAAAACTTTTGAACTCTGGGGCTGCCCTGACCAGGGACAGAGGCTTTTGGGTCATTGGACTTTTGGGACTTTGGGTGATTTGGGGTTGCTGGACTCAAGAACCAAAGGGAAAGGGGTATGCCCCAATTTGCTTGGGGTGGGTTTTTTTGCTCACGGGTTGTGTTATGGATCCTGTTGGTGGTGTTTCCCCAGCATAATGCCACATGGTTTCTCTCTGTTATTAAAAGGCTTTTTGCTACACTCAGACTATGTGCTTGCAAGAGGGGAAGTATTGCCTCTTGGAGGCACCCAGCGGGGGTGGTATATATTTGTCCCAGGTCACTGGGTGGGGGCTCGAGCCGGTTTGCATTGTGTTATTGGAATGGATCCCCTAGATATTGAACCCGGCCCTTGTTGCTGCCAACTCTGACGGGCAGAAGGGTTACATTTTTGGGGGCTCGTCCGGGATGCCTGGGTCAGTACCCCTCGCAAGCACCTGTTGAGTGATCCACTACATTGGGAAACAATTTATATTTTGTTTGTTTGTGCTTATATTTTGAGGAAATTACTGTTTGTATAATGGCTAATAAGTCAGGTTTGTTGGGCCCTGGCTCAGCAGCTTCTAGCTCAGAGGCTGCAGCCTCGGCTGATGATTGGACAAAAGCTCTGGGGCAAACATTGGAAAAGGTTGTGCTGTCCCATGCTGCGTCAAACTCTTGTCGTAAGTTAAGATTATTTGCTGGGGAGGAGGAATTTGAACCCTGGTTAGAGCATACCACTGAAATGCTGCAAGAGTGGGCCGTACCAGATGCAGAAAAGCGAAGATGCCTCATAGAGAGCCTTGGCTGCCCAGCATTAGATGTGATTCGCACCCTGAAGCTCACTGACCCTGGGGTCAGTGTGAAGGACTGCCTAGAGACCCTTGAACACACCTTTGGGAGCGTAGAGGACCCTGAAGACAGCTACTGTAAGTTCCTTAATTCCCGACAACAAAAGGGTGAGAAGGCTTCAGCCTACATACAGACTGGAGAGACTGCTTCAGAGAGCTGTCATGAGGGGAGCAGTGACTGCTGAGCAGATGGATCAGACCAGACTGGCTCAAATTGTAAGAGGAACTCAGTGTCAGAACCCGATTCTACTTCATCTCCAGCTTAGAGAACGACGGGAACATCCCCCAAGTTACTCCCAGCTGATAAAAGAGGTCAGAGAGGAGGAAGAAAGGCAGGCTGCCAGTGAATTTTGGGAAGCCCAAACATCGGATCCAGCCAGCACGACACCACTGCAAACGGCCAGTGTACTGATGGTGAGCACCAGAGAGGAACTTGCCCAACAAATGCAGGTCCTGACGGAACGGATAGCTGAGCTGAAAGTACCGTTGACCGAGTTAAGACTTCCCGGAATAAGAAGCCTCAAACTGTGGCGATTGAGAAGCCCGCACTTAGAGCCACCATCCCACCCAGGCAAAGGGGGAAAGGTCAATTCTTCTGCTACCGATGTGGTCAGGATGGACACAGTGCTGCCAAGTGCCGTAATGAAGAAAACCCCTCCTTAGTGTATGGAAAGCTGAGGATCAGTTGGGAGAGATCCGGTAGCTGCCAGAGGGTCTGGGGACGGGGACCCCCCAGGTCTGCAGGATTTGAAGATTCCCCCAGAAAAGACTGTCCAGCTGGGATCCCCGCAGGACTGATAGGGCCTCGAGCAGAGGTCACGGTGAGGATTGAAGGGGTGGAGTGTAAAGCAGTGCTTGACACTGGATCTCAAGTGACTATTATATTTCAGTCATTCTACCAACAGATGCTTAGGCACCTGCCTATACAGCCACTGACTGGCCTTGGCCTGTGTGGCCTCAGCATGGATGAACACCCCTACCAAGGGTATGTCATAGTGCACCTGGAATTCCCAGAGGAGGTTGCTGGGGTGAGAGAAGAGGTAGACACAGCTGCCTTAATATGCCCTGACCCTAAAGGGACCTCTGATGTGTCTGTGCTGATAGGGACCAACTCCAGTCTCTTCAAGGTACTCGCGGATTACTGCAGGAGGCGGGCTGGGGACCAGTACCTGAATACCCTGATGATCCATACGCTTTCTGCTGAAGCCTATAGGAAAATTGAGAGCGCTAAAAGGGACACATCTGAGCTACCGCTTGGGGCACTGAAGTACGCGGGCACGACCCCCTTAGTAGTGCCTGCAAGGACGGAGCAAGAAGTGCTTGTCATGAGTACCTGGCTGAAAGGCAGTAAACGGACGTTAGCAATGTTAGAGCAGCCGATGGGAGGAGAGCTCCCTGAAGGAGTGCTGGTCCCCAGTGGAGTCATAACCCTACCTGCTGACGCCCAGGAAAGGGTGACTATACTGATTGCTAATGAAACGAGTCGTGATGTTGTTGTGAAGCAAGGACAAAAGATAGCAGACCTCTTTGAGCCTGAGTCGATTGTAAAACCCCAGTGTGAAACTCAAGTTCCCACAATAGACCCAGCAAAGTTTGACTTTGGAGATTCACCAGTGTCCGAGGACTGGAAAGATCGCCTGAGGAAGAAACTTTGTGAAAGATCCAAGGTGTTCTCACTGCATGAGTGGGATGTGGGATGTGCAAAAGGAGTAGAGCACAATATCAGACTACATGACTCTCGACCTTTCAGGGAGAGATCTAGGAAGATTGCTCTCTCTGAGATGGAAGATGTGCGACATCATCTTCAGGAGCTGGCTGCGAATGGCATCATTACAGAGTCCCGCAGCCCATACGCCTCACCCATTGTGGTAGTCCGTAAAAAGAATGGGAAAATCCGGATGTGTATTGACCACCGCACCCTAAACAGCCGTACTGTGGTCGACCAGTACACTATGCCTCGAGTGCAAGATGCCTTAGACTGTTTGCTGGGAAGCCAGTGGTTCTCTGTGTTGGATCTTCGAAGTGGATACTACCAGATTCCTCTGGGAGAAGAAGATAAGGAGAAGACAGCCTTCATCTGTCCATTAGGGTTTTATCAGTTCGAACGCATGCCCCAAGGGATTTCTGGAGCACCTGCCACCTTTCAACGTCTCATGGAGAAAGTTGTGGGAGACATGAATTTACTACAAGTGTTAGTTTATTTGGATGACCTGATTGTGTTTGGAAGAACCTTAGAGGAGCATGAAGAAAGACTTCTTAAAGTGCTTGATAGGTTGGAGGATTATGGTCTGAAGCTTTCAATTGACAAATGCCAGTTCTGCAGAACCTCAGTGAAGTATGTGGGTCACATCGTGTCCCAAGAGGGTGTGAGTACTGATCCTGATAAAACAGAAGCACTCACTACATGGCCACGTCCAAGTAACTACAGAGAACTCAAGACCTTTCTTGGATTTAGTGGCTACTACCGCAGATTTGTGAAAAACTATGCTACGATTGTAAAGCCTCTGAACGATCTTACCAGGGGACATCAGTCCAGCAAGAACAAATCTAAGTCCAAGAATAAGGGGAGGTCCCCAAAGCCTCCTGTGCAGAGACACTGTGGCCCCTTTGAACCATTTGGGCCACGGTGGGATGAGAGATGTGAAAGGGCTTTTCGAGAAATCATTACTTGCCTAACTCATGCTCCAGTCCTAGTTTTTGCTGACCCAAGCAAACCCTTTATCCTGCATACTGATGCCAGTTTGGAGGGTCTGGGAGCAGTCCTGTACCAGGAAGTGGAAGGCAAACATAAACCTGTAGCCTTTGCCAGCCGAGGATTGTCTGATAGTGAAACTCGCTATCCCACCCACAAGCTGGAATTTTTGGCCTTGAAATGGGCCATCACTGAGAAATTTCGAGACTACTTGTATGGTGCTCAGTTCCAGGTGTGGACAGACAACAATCCACTGACTTATGTGCTAACAAGTGCTAAGCTGGATGCTACAGGGCAGAGATGGGTGGCCACCTTGGCTAGCTATGAGTTCAGCATTCAGTACCGATCAGGGAGAAGCAATGTAGATGCAGATGCATTGTCCAGGCGTCCACAGGCTCCAGAAGTTGCTGTGATACCCACAGATGGAGTGAGAGCTATTTGCAGTGTGAGTCGCCGAGAGCCAGAGGCCCGTGAGAGCCTTCAGGGATGTGTTGCAGAAGCTTTGGGCCTGCCCCCTGAATGCATGCCTTCTGCTTCAGTGAACTATATTGCATTGGACCAATCTCCTTTGCCCATGCTCAATGCGGCTGACTGGCAAGAAGCCCAGCGGCAAGATATTGATATTCGTGATACACTACTTGCCAAAAGGGAGGGGCGAAGCCCAGCTGCGGTTGTCCCACCTAACCCGGAGGGTAAACTACTATTGAGAGAATGGACCAAACTAAAACTGATTCAGGGAGTGCTACACCGAATGACCACCGACCCTTTACAAAAACAACGAGCACAACTAGTGCTGCCAAAAGAGTACAGAGCCCTGGCCATGAGGGCTCTGCATGATGACTTTGGGCATTTAGGGATGGAGAGGACCCTGGAACTTATTCGTAGTAGGTTCTATTGGCCCCGAATGGCTGAAGATGTTCGCAGGAAATGTGAGATTTGCGCTCGATGTGTTCAAAGGAAAACTCTGCCCACGAGGGCTGCATATCTCAAGAACATCACCAGCAACAAACCTTTGGAATTGGTATGCATTGATTTCTTGTCTGTAGAGGTAGACAAGAGGAATGTTGGGAACATTCTAGTAGCGACTGACCATTTTACACGGTATGCACAGGCATATCCCACACGTGATCAGAGGGCCACCACCGTCGCTCGAGTATTGTGGGACAAATATTTCTCAGTCTATGGATTCCCGGCTCGGATACACTCTGATGAGGGGCGGGATTTTGAGAGTCACCTTCTGAAGGAGGTGCTGAAGATAGCAGGAATTAAAAAGTCTAGGACAACGCCTTATCACCCCCAAGGCGATCCTCAGCCAGAGAGGATCATATCAACCTAGATATGTTGGGAACTTTGCGACCAGAGCAGAAGGCAACCTGGAGCCAGCATGTCGCATTTCTGGTGCATGCCTACAATGCCACAAAGAACGATGCTACGGGAGTCACCCCATATCTCTTGATGTTTGGGCGAGAACCAAGATTACCCATAGACTTGTGCTTTGGTGTATCAGAGGATGGAGATAGCTATGAAACTCACCAGCAATATGTATCCCGACTAAGAGAAAAGCTGCGGGATGCTTCTCGCTTAGCTACCGCTGCGGCTCGGAAGAACGCAGACCGCAACAAACATCGATATGATGCTAGAGTGCGTTCGCAGGAGCTCCAGCCGGGGGACAGAGTCCTGCTGCGAAATTTGGGTATTGCTGGCAAACACAAGATAGCTGACAGATGGAAGGCAATACCTTACCTGGTGATGGAAAAGATGGGAGATCTGCCGGTCTACAAGATCAGACCTGAAGATGGTCCAGGGCAAATAAAGACGGTGCATAGAAACCTTTTGCTCCCTGTGGGGGAATTGGTAAGCACCGCTTATGAGATGGGCCACGAAAGGGCAGCCGGGCAGAACAGAGGTGCTAGACCAAAGCCGCCATCCAACACAGACAGCGGGCCCCGTGCAGCTAACTTACCCCTATTCTGGGGGTTGCTGGACTCAAGAACCAAAGGGACTTGTCACTGGGTGGGGGCTCGAGCCGGTTTGCATTGTGTTATTGGAATGGATCCCCTAGATATTGAACCCGGCCCTTGTTGCTGCCAACTCTGACGGGCAGAAGGGTTACACACAGATCGTACCCACTCTTGGCCCTGTGCGGTCTGTGGGGGGTGCCCCTTTCAGTGAGACAGCCCTTCTCAGGGGTCCACTCTCTCTCAGGGTTCAGCCCCTCCACCTCCTGGAGCCGCACCTCTCTGAGCCTTAGCACGCCTGTTTCTCGCTGTGGGCCCCCTCATGGAGTCCCCTTGCTCTGGATCCCCGGGGCCTCCACCCCCCGCCCTCCCGAAGGGATGATGCCACCCTGTTCTCTAGACCGGAGCGACTCTCCGCCCGTGTAAAACAGGAGGGTTATTGAGCATCTGAACCCAGCACAGGAAACTCTCCGGGCCTCAGGCCTGGCCCCCCTCAGCCCAGCACATCCCAGTCTCCCCTGCATCCAGGGGGGCTCTGCCTGATCCCTCTCTCCAGCCCTGAGCCCCGCTGCTTCCCCGCTGGGCATCCAATATCACCGGCCCCAAGCCCCGCCTCTGTCCATTGTCTCTTCTCCAGGTAAACAGGGTCGTAAACAGCGTCACCTGGGCCCCCTCCCCTTTCTCCACAGCCCATTGTCCCCCCACTGGCCAGACCCGGCTGGGACTCCCGAGCTGGGCCTCCGGGTCTCCAGGTCACCCATCGCTGGGGTCTCCATTCTCCAGGCCACTGGCCGGGGTCCCAAGTTCCCTCGCTGGTCCTGGGTAACCACAAACTCCCTCTCCCATCACCTCGTTAAACCTGTAGCACCTAGGGAAACTGAGTCCCACCCCCTCTGCATGCAAACCAGAGGAAAACCAAGAAAATCCCCCATAGGAAACAAGGAAAAACAAGTTTCAGAGTAGCAGCCGTGTTAGTCTGGATCCGCAAAAAGAACAGGAGGACTTGTGGCACCTTAGAGACTAACACATTTATTTGAGCATGAGCTTTCGTGAGCTACAGCATCCGATGAAGTGAGCTGTAGCTCATGAAAGCTTATGCTCAAATAAATTGGTTAGTCTCTAAGGTGCCACAAGTCCTCCTGTTCTTTTTAAGGAAAAACAAGAACTCTCCCACTTCATCACACCCCCTTAGTGAAATGAAATGCTACCGTGATCTGCTCTAGGAATTGTTTCGGGAGAAGTTCTATGGCCTGAGTTACAGACATGCTAGAGCCCTGTGAAAGTAAGAGGGGTGGGGACAGGCGTCCCAGCCAGGAGGTGTGGACTCTGCCTAGGGGTCCCCAGACTGGTTTAGCCTGTTCCTCCCATCCTTCAATCAAGAACTAAATAGGTTTCAGAGTAACAGCCGTGTTAGTCTGTATTCGCAAAAAGAAAAGGAGTACTTGTGGTTAGTCTCTAAGGTGCCACAAGTACTCCTTTTCTTAGAGCTAAATAGGTTTCATTAGGAGCCTTTTGTTACGTTAAAGTGCTCAGATGAGAGCTGAAATCGCTTGTGGTGGGTGTCACGGAGTCCCTGGGCGATGCTCTGGAACTGCTCCCCAGGAAGCCAGGCAGGACTCTGGGGAAGTCTCCTTTCTCTGAGCAGCCTGTCTGCAGGACACACAGCTCACACAGCTTCCACCTTCCTGGGTCTGACCTCGGAGCCTTCAGCCTCCTCTGCCCCTCCCTGCGCGTCCCACAGTGAGTCCGCTCAGGCGGGGTCCTGGGGAAGCCAGAGGGTCCTGCCCCCCAACTCCGCAGTCAGACGGGACTCTCAGCCAGCCAGTAAAACAGAAGGTTTATTAGACGACAGGAACATGGTCTAACACAGAGCTTGTAGGTGCAGAGAACAGGACCCCTCAGCCGGGTCCATTTTGGGGGGCAGGGAGCCAGACAACCATGTCTGCCCTTCACTCCATGTCCCCAGCCAGCCCCAAACTGAAACTCCCTCCAGCCCCTCCTCCTCTGGCCTTTGTCCCTTTCCCAGGCCAGGAGGGCACCTGATTCCTTTGTTCTCCAGCCCTTTAGCTCTCACCTTGCAGGGGGGAAGGGCCAGGCCATCAGTGGCCAGGAAACAGGGTGTCGGCCATTCTCTGTGTCCAGACCCCTGCACACACCTGCCCTCTAGGGCTCTGCAACAATCATACACCCTTACCCCACCCCCTAGATACTTAAGAACTGCCTAGGGGAAACTGAGGCACCCCCACACTATTCAGAGGAAACATTAAGAACAGTCCCACTTCGTCACAGTGGGGGGCAGGGTCTCTGCCCAGCCTGCAAAGGGCTGAAAATCACGAAGAGATGGACCTGCAGGGGTCACAGCAGAGAGGCAGGTGGCAGCAGGTGACTGACAGTTGGCTGGCGAAGGAGTGGCTGGCGGGGTGACTAGCAGAGAGGAGCCGTGGCCGCCAGGGGCCAGCAGAGCGGAATGAGCAGCTGTGTGTGGGGGCGGGGAGGGGCCAGCCAAAGCAAGTTCTCAGAGGGGGGAACAAGCCAGGTGCCTTCTCCCCCGGGCGGGAGGGGAGCTCACACAGACGCGCCTCTGAGCCCTGGGTCCTCACTGACCAGGGACCCACCCCCGTGAGTGGGGTGGGGTGGAGGGTGTCACGGAGTGTGGGGGAGTCCAGGCCCTGCACCCCTCTTCCTGGGATTCACCGTGACTCTCAGCCAGCCAGTAAAACAGAAGGTTTATTGGACAACAGGAACACAGTCCAAAACAGAGCTTGTGGGGACACCCAGGACCCCTCAGTGAAGTCCTTCTGGGGGAGCAGGGAGCTTAGACCCCAGCCCTGGGGTTCCCGGTGTTCCTCCACCCAGCCCCAAACTGAAACTAAACCCCCCCAGCAGGCCCCCTCCTCCAGCCTCTGTTCACATTCCCAGGCAGAGGTGTCACCTCCCCCTCCCCCTCCTGGCTCAGGTGACAGGCTCTCAGGTCTCCCCTCCCCAGGGCACAGTCCCAGGGCAACACTCCCCCCTCCCTGCTGCGTCACATCGTCACAGGTGGAGACTGGGGGGCACAGACAAGGAACTGGTCTCAGGAACAGGAACAGGAGGCGGACGTTCTGCCCCCGACACCCTGGTGTGGGCGTCCCGCTCACAGCGTTACGTGTATGAATCCGGCTTGTGGCATTTTCCCTAATTCATGCCGGGCGACGTCCCTCCTCTCGTTAAGAGTCTCTTTTCTACACTCAGACTCTGTGCGTGCGAGGGGGGGAAGTTTTACCTCTCAGCGGCGCCCGGGGTGGGCGGTAATTGTCCCAGGTCACTGGGTGGGGGCTGGAGCCGGTTCTGGGTTGTGTCGGTGCAGAGGAACCCCTAGATATGGAACCCAGCCCGGGTGGCTGCCAGCTCCACCTGGCACAGGAAGGTTACAAGTTCAGCTCCTCGTTGCGTGGCCAGCTGGACTGAAGGTAAAGGTTATTTACTGATCTTTGTGCAGGGAGAAATCTCAGCTGCAAAGGACACGGCCAGCAGCTCCGACAGGATCAGGCGGGACCCAGCCTGCGCCTTCAGCCAGGAAGCCCTGAGGCAGCACCCCCCCGAATCCCACCTGCTCCCCCTGGCTAGGTCCCCCAGAAACCAGCCTGCTCCCCCCGGCTAGGAATCCCCCAAGGAGTCCCTATCCTTGAGCAGGGCTCCCCACCCCGCCCCTTGAAGCAGGTGCCATGGCAGCGCCAAAGACCTACGCTAGGGTCTTGCAAGAATCCCAGGACGTCTTCCACCGCTTCCCCCTCCAGCTGGTCCACGGGATCCCGCTCATGGAGCCCATCGCCCAGCAGTGGGGCCCCATCGAGGACTTCCAGGCCTGGCCTGACGACCTGCTCATCTCCACCTACCCCAAGGCGGGTAAGAGACCAGACCCGGCCTCCCCCAGCAGGGGGCGCCATAGGGAGTGGGGCAGAAGCACTTACAGCGTGGGGAGCTGCCATCTACTCCAGCCCGGCCTCTCCCATCAGGGAGCGCTGTGGGGAGGGGGTGGGGCGCTGGCTGTGGGGGGAGCTCCTGGCTACTCCAGCCCCGGCCTGTCCCAGCAGGGGGTGCTGTGGGGAGGGAGCGGGGTGCTGTGGGGAGAGGAGGGGCGCTGCTCTCCCAGCAGGGGTGCTATAGGGAGGGGGAGGGGCACCTCTCTCCCAGCAGGGGGCGCTGTGGGGAGGGAGCGGGGTGCTGTGGGGAGGGAGGGGCGCTGCGGGGGGCGCTGTGGGGTGGCGGAGGGGCGCTGCTCTCCCAGCAGGGGGCGCTGTAGCATCCTGTCCTACGACTGCCCCTTGCCAGAGGTTCTGGATCAAGCTGCCTGGGCGTGAGCAGGGATGGTGGGGTCTCTGTCTGTGACTGTCTCGCTGCAGGGACCACGTGGATGCAGGAGATCGTGGACCTGATCCTGGTCCGAGGGGACGTGGAAAAAGCCTGCCGAGCCCCGACCCACATCCGGATCCCCTTCCTGGAGATCTGCTCCCCTCCCCCAGTGCCCTCAGGTGGGTGCTTCCGATCTACCTGCCCGGGGGCAGGGCAAGGCTGCAACCCCACCACCGCCTTGCTGGGCTCCCCCCGCAGGGCTGACGCCCCCTCTGGTCCCGTCTCTCCCAGGTGTGCAGCAGCTGGCGAATGTTCCTCCCCCCCGAGTCATCAAGACCCACCTGCCCTTCCAGCTGGTTCCCAAGTCCTTCTGGGAGAACAGATGCAAGGCAAGAGACACTTTCCCCCTGTCCCCCAACAGCCCTGCCGGTACCCCTAAATCCCAATCCACAGTCACGTTGTTCTCTCTTCCCCAGGTGATCTACGTGGCCCGAAATGCCAAGGATAACTTGGTCTCGTATTACTTCTTTGACCAGATGAACAAGACACAGCCCGAGCCGGGGCCCTGGGAGCTCTATCTGCAGAAGTTCATGGATGGGAAACGTTAGTACTGGATGTGACGAAGTGGGACTGTTCTTAGTGTTTCCTCCGAATATTGTGGGGGTGCCTCAGTTTCCCCTATGCAGTTCTTAAGTATCTAGGTGGTGGGGTAAGGGTGTATGATCACTGCAGAGCCCTAGAGGGCATGTGTGTGCAGGGGTCTGGACACAGAGAATGGCCGACACCCTGTTTCCTGGCCACTGATGGCCTGGCCCTTCCCCCCTGCAAGGTGAGAGCTAAAGGGTTGGAGAACAAAGGAATCAGGTGACCTCCTGGCCCGGGAAAGGAACAAAGCCCAGAGGAGGAGGGGCTGGAGGGAGTTTCAGTTTGGGGCTGGCTAGGACATGGAGTGAAGTGCAGACATGGTTGTCTGGCTCACTGCCCTCCAGAATGGACCCAGCTGAGGGGTCCTGTTCTCTGCACCTACAAGCTCTGTGTTAGACCATGTTCCTGTCGTCTAATAAACCTCTGTTTTACTGGCTGGCTGAGAGTCCCGTCTGACTGCGAAGTTGGGGTGCAGGACCCTCTGGCTTCCCCAGGAGCCCCGCCTGAGCGGTCTCGCTGTGGGAAGCACACGGAGGGGCAGAGGATGCTGAATGCTCCGAGGTCAGACCCAGGAAGGTGGAAGCCGTGTGAGCTGTTTGCCCTGCGGACAGGCTGCTCACCGGAAGGCGACTGCCCCAGAGTCCTGACTGGCTTCATGGGGAGCAGTTCCAGAGCATCGCCCGGGCACTCCGTGACACTGGTCAAGAGGGTTCAGAGGCCCCATGGCAGCCCCACCTCCCTCCCCACCCCTTCCTAGGCTGTGGGGGCCCTAAGGGATTGTGGGTGTGAGGAAGCTCCCTTGGTTCCAGACCTGAGGTTTCCCCCGTCGGGGATACGGACCGGTCCTTACCCGCTGGGGGAGGCTAGCAAGGAATTCTGGCAGGAGTCCGTATGGTGACCACACCAAAGGTCACATCCTGTGACCTCTGCCCAAGGGATTAGGGTCATGTCAGCTTGGCCTCTCTCCCCACAGTGGCCTGGGGCTCGTGGTATGACCACGTCTGTGGATACTGGGCTGAACGGGCCAATCACCGCATCCTCTACGTCTTCTATGAGGACATGAAAGAGGTGAGTGTGGAAGGAGGGGACGGGGGGCAAGGGGCAAGTCACGCTGCCCAGGGGTCTTAGCATGACAGAGTCGTGTCTGGCCCCGCCATGGGTCAGTTCCCTGAAACCACCAGCCTCTGGCACTACAACCTCTGCCGCCCCAGCCTCCGTGGGGCTCACTCTGTCCAGGTTAGCGAGCGCCCGGCGCACACCCTGGCCCCTTGGAGCCCCTCTCTGGAGTTACCAGCCCCGATCCCCTGCACACTCCCAGCACTTCCAGACCCCAGAGTCAGAACCCACCGGCTGGTAAAATCCCCCTCCGGATCCCGCTCCCCTTTGCGCCGCACTTTGACGCAGTGACAGTGAGAACCACGAGAAGTTTAGCGTCAAAGAAGAGGGCGTCAAGCCATAGAATGAGAATACTGGAAATAGTTACATAACCTGCTTTCGAGTGCCTCAGTTATCTCACAAGGCGTTCCCCTGGCTGTCTCCTGCAAGATTGTTAATTCCAAGTCCTTCTCCCAGCATTTTCAATCAGTTTGGCTGAAATCACATCTCAAAAGATCAAGCTCGCTGGTAGCTTCTCCTCACAGACTGAGGGAATAACTTAGGGGTGGCCAGACGTACCCAGCCGCACACAACAATCTTCAGATGTTTAAGAGCTCAGGCGTGTGTGCCAGGGCTTCAGCCCTGTGGGGCTCACCTGCCGAGACTTGGGGCTTCAGCTCTGCGGGGACAGGGAGTCTCAGGGCTTCAACCCTGCTCCTGTGGAAGCCCCGAGCCCCGACAGGCATGCCCTGTGGGGGGTGAAGCCCCGAGACCCTTCTCCCGCCTCCCCCGCAAGGTCCCAGAATCCGGGCTCCAGCCCGAGCACCAAATGTCTACGCTGCAGTTTTATAGACCCAGGTGAATGTACAAATCAGATCCTACCCACCAATCACGCTGTTGCCAATCCCTTCGAATCTAAAATCTAAAGGTTTATTCATAAAAGGAAAAATATAGAGACGAGAGCTAGAACGGGTTCAATGGAATCAATTCCATCCAGTCATGGCCAAGTTCTTCGCTCAGGCTTGCAGCAGGGATGGAATAAACGGCAGGTTCAAATCCCGTCTCTGGAGAACATCCCCAGCTGGGATGGGTCCTTCAGTCCTTGGTTCAAAGCTTCAGGGTAGCAAAGTCCCTCCAGAGGCCAGACGCAGGATTGAAGACAAGATGGAGGAGCGGCAGCTGCCTTTTATAGTCTCTTGCCATGTGGTCTCTGCTTTCTTTGTCCCAAGGACAAGCTGCCCATCCCATGGCCTGGGAACACCTCAGAGCTCTGTCCCTAGACAGGGCCCTGCGCACCTGGCCGAGTCCCCAGGTGTGTCTGCCTTCTCTCAGTGGGTCAGTTGTGTCGCTGAGGGTCCTTAATGGGCCACCCAGCAGGCTAGGCAGAGCTGACCCCAACTTGCCTGGGGTGTCCCCCGGAAGCATAGCATAAGTTTGGAATACAGACAGTATAGAGCCAATACTTATAACTTTAAATACAAAAATGATACATGCAAACAGATCGCATAATCCTAACCAGCCAACCGTAACCTTGTCTTAGACACCTTATTTGACCCCCTTTATACAAGATTTGGTGCTAATACAGGACCTTGGTTGCAACAATGATCTATACGGTCCCAGTTCAAGTCAATAACGTCACAGAGCCCGAGTCAGCTGACGCAGGCCAGCTGCAGGTATTTTACCGCAGCGGAGACGCTCACTCAGAAAGCCTTTCACAAGCCCCTCACCAAAGGCTCTTAAGCCAAGTGAGCTGTCCTGGGATAAGAGGGAAGCGCCTCTCATGGATCAGTAACTGATTAAAAGGCAGGGAACAAAGGGCAGGAATAAATGGTCAGTTTTCACAGTGGAGAGGGATAAATAGTGGGGTCCCCCAGGGGTCTGTCCTGGGCTCAGCCCTGCTCAACATATTAATACATTATCTGGGAAAAGGGGTAACCAGTGAGGTGGCAGAGTTCAGTGTCTATACATAACTCGTTACCTAGTGCCATACCCCATGTCCAGTGCAACACAGGCTTTCATTAAAGACCTCACACCACGTCCCTTGGCGAACTTCTGTGTAGCTACCAGACCCAAGGGATCCCTGTAACCCTTATGCACCCCTGGGCCCTCAGCCAGTTGCCATCAAGAGGCCGTTGGATCAGCATCCTTCTCCCTCACCAGGACCCGGCCCGGGAGATCCGCAGGGTCATGGACTTCTTGGAGGTGGAGCTGCCTCCAGAGGTGCTGGAGAAAATCGTCCAGCAAACGTCCTTCCAGATCATGAAGGAGAACCCCATGGCCAACTATAGCAGTATCCCCAGCGTCATCTTCGACCAGACCATCAGCCCCTTCATGCGCAAGGGTGAGCGGAGGGGGAGGGGGACCTGGGGATTGTGGGGACCCCTTACCCCACTGGCTTTGTCTGGAAAGTTCCCTATACACTGCTCCGTAGCCCTCTGGAACGGGGCCTAGGGGACTTGCGCAAGGTACTCTGGGTAATGTCTGCTTGGTCTGAAGCCTTGCCTTATTACCCATAGTCCCTTGTGGGGGGCCGTGCTCACCTGGCATTAGCGCCCCATAAGGTCACAGGTGGGGGGGCAGGGTCGTGTCCTTTCGGCTCTTCCCAGGGATTCTGGGTAACTCCTGTTGGGCTGGGTCCCCATGGCATTCTTCCCGGCGGTCCTGTCCTGTGACCCAGCCGGCTGCGGGGCACGGTATGGAGGGGGGCGCTCCCTGGAGCCGGGGTCCCCTGGCTGGGGGTGGAAGGCACTTCCTGGGGAAGGGGCAGCTGCTGCTGGTGAGGGGTCTCCCCGCTGATACCCCCTCTCCTCCCCAGGCGAGGTTGGCGACTGGAAGAACCATTTCACCGTGGCGCAGAGCGAGGCATTCGACGCCCATTACCAGCGCCGCATGGAGGGGACCGGCCTGCACTTCCGGACCCAGATCTAGGGCCCGCCCCACAGGTGCAGACAGGCCCCCCGCCCCCGGGAACAGCGCTGCAATAAAAGTTTATCTCCTGACCCTGGACATTGTGATACCTGGGAGGGCGTGTCCCAGAGGTGGGAGTGGGGGCTGGTGCCTCAGGAAACTTCCCCTTCAGCCCGAGACAGGATGTGCCCACGATGGCCCCCCCCACCCCCCCTCCCCGAGTGTCCTCCCATCCCCTGGGGCTCAGGTGCTGCTTGGAGGGTGAGTCGCACCACAGAGAGCTCACCTGTCAGGAAGTCGCAGATCGATGTCAAGCGGGGGGGTGGGGGGCGGGCAGGCTGCATTTCCTCCATGGGGCTGTGTAAATAGCAATGAACTCAGGGTTGTTCTCTGTGAGCCAGGGAAAGGGAAAAGGGACTTGGCTGGGAGGCCCTGCCAGCACCACAGGAAAAGCTGGCAACTCTGGGGGGACAGATTCCATGGGGCTGGGGGGTCTCTGCATTCCCCTCGTCCTCAGAGCCGCTAGCAAGGGCAGGAGTGTAACCCTTTGACCTGAGCAGCTAGCCAAAAATCCAGCAGCTTGTTCCTGTGAGGAGGAGAAATCGGTGGCAGTCGGGGATTTCTTTGATGCAGTTTTGTTTATTTACAAACTGTACAAAGTCCTGCGTCGCGGAACGCAGAGAGACGCAGACACCAGGAAACTGGGGGGTTATTTGCTCAGAGCACCAAGACCGCTCTTCTAAGCCTGCATCCCCAACCAAAACCCTCTCTGCCTGTTTCTTCCAGGGGCAGACACCGCACTGCCGGCTGCTCCCTCAGGCTGGCTCTGACTCTCGCAGGCCGGGTCTCCACTAGGAATGTTCTTCGGCATAGCGACAGCCCTCAGAGGTGTGAAAATCTACACACTTGAGAGATGCCGGTATACCAACCTCAGCCCCAGCGTAGGCAGCGCTAGGTGGACGGACTAATTCTCCAAGCGGCCCGGCTACTGCCTCTCGGGGAGGTGGACACCTACGCGGATGGGCGAAGCCCTGGCGCACACAGCGTCTTCACTGACGCGCTGGTTAGATAAGCCGGTGACGGCGCTCCTGGGCTCCGACGTGCTCCTGACGTGCAGCTTCCCCGCGGCCCCGTGCGGGGCGGGCGAGGGGGACGGGCAGCGGCGGGTGACCTGGTACTTCCAGGGCCAGGCGCTGATGGAGCTGGACGGCATCGCGGTCACCACGAGGAAGGGGGCAGAGTCTTTGCCCCTGAGCTGCCCAGGGGCAACGCTTCGCTCCTCCTGCCCCGCGTCACGCTGGCCGAGCAGGGCCCCTAAAGCTGCTCCGTGCGCTACGGGGGGCAGCGCAGAGAGGGCAGCGTCCGCTAACGGGTGGCAGGTAGAGTCACGCCCTGGCCTCGCCCCGTGCTCCCGCCCAGGTAGGGCTGCGGCACTGGGCCCCTGACGAGCTCGGCCCCGGCCCCGGGATGGCTGCCAGGGTAACCAAAAGCCAACGAGTAACAGCCCAATGTCCTGACAACAGGGCTCGGGCTGACTCGGGGGCCCTGGACTTCACACCCTGCTCTGCGAGCGCTCGCTCACCCTCATCCTCTGCTCCATGCACCCTTCAGGGGCTGGCCGGGCAACCCAGGCCTGCTCAGGGCCCCACAGTGCCCAGTAACCCCTCCAAAACACAAACCAACCTCTGCCCTCCTGGGGCTGGACCTTCCCCCACAGCCTGTTCCTCCATTGGACCCTCCCTCCCTGGAGGGCCAGATCCTGCCTTTACCTCCCCACTGGGGCTTATTCCCCCGGCGGCTGCTCCGTGGGCCTCCTGGCCTCTTATCGACTTCGCTACTCGGGAGAGGAGCCCAGAGCCGCCCCCAAACTCTCGAATCCCAGACAAGGGCAGGGTTCCTCCCGCAGCCCCTTCTGCTCCACACTTCCTGCCTCCATAGGACCCGGCCCCTCTCCCCTCGAACTCAGCTTCAGCTGGGCCAGCCCTCCGCCAGGTGCAGCCAGGTGGGTAACGGGCCTCTCCGGCCACATTAACCCTTTCGGGGCCAGGATGGGGCATGTACCCCATCACGACCCCCTCCGGCACCCGTTCTGGTGCCGGGGGTAACACCCACTGGGCTCCCGTTAGCAGGCACATCCCCGGGGAATCTCCCGTAGTGTCCACGGGCTAGGCGGGGGAACCCCCAGGCATTTCGGTTGTGAGTTCAATCCTTGAGGGGGCCATTTAGGAATCTGGGGCAAAAATTGGGGATTGGTCCTGCTTTGAGCAGGGGGTTGGACTAGATGACCTCCCGAGGTCCCTTCCAGCCCTGATATTCTATGATTGTATGATTTCCCCAGGGGCTGGGCTCAGCTCCCTGGCTAGGCAGCAGGTCACAGGGACCATGGCAGGAGCAGGGAGGGGCAGAGGTGAGGGCGTCTCTCTCTCACCTGCTCCCTTTGCCAGGGCCGGAGGAGCAGCACGGCCTCCTGGAGCCGGGGCTGAGGATCCTGCTGTGGACGCTGCGAGGGGCTCTCCTGCTGGCCATGGCGCTGGGGGGCTGGAGCTGTTACTGCTCTGGGAGGAGGCGTGGGCAGGTAAGGGCTAAGGGCAGAGGCCCCGACCAGCGAGCACAGCATCGGTACTGGCACGGCCCTGCTGGGACGCCAGCCCTCAGTCCGGTGACACGAGCTCACGGCAGGAAGCCAGGTGCTGGGGGAGGGAGACGCCTCCCCGCGGCTGCATCTCCCCTGTGGGGTAACTGGTCCGAGGGACCTGCCAGAGCTCTGCCCACCCAGCGCTGCCGGTGACCGTGTCCCCCTCTGGCCCGGGCTCTAAGTCTCTCCTTGTTGCCGGCACAGGTGCGGGAGTGGATCTGGATCCCCCACCGCTGGAGATCAGTGTGGGGCGCAGCCAGAGAAAACGGCAGAGGGACTGGCGGGGCCGTCCCTGCTGAGCGGCTAGAGAAGGGGATCCCAGTGAGCACGGCCCATGGAGCTGCCTGTGCATCGCGCCTCGCTCTCACCGGGGGCCCCCGGCTGAACTGCTGATGGGTCCATCCCTGCGTCTGTCAGTCCTGCCTCCCCAGCGAGGTCTCAGCAGCATCCCCGCTCCCCAAGATCTGGGTGTCAATAAAAGCTGCCCATCCCCCTTCCTGTGCGGCAGACACAAGACGCCCCTGTATCTCCCTCAGGTGCTTTCATGCAAACCCTCAGATTCAGCCCCACAGGGCCTTGCTCCGGCCCCTCACTCCTGAGTGTGGCTGGAATGTGGTTCCCCCCTCACTCTGGCCCCACACAAATGGCTGGCCAGTGCCCAGACCAGAGCAATAAATTGTCTCTCTGGACTCCGTGGAGGTGTCTTACTGGGTCGTGCTGTGGTAGTTAAATTCCCAGCAGGTTGTGAGGGGCCCTTACCCTGCACCCCATGAAGAGGGTCAGCGATCCCGACACCTCGAATGGGGGGGTGCTGGGTTACAAGGCAGGAAATGCTGCCTGTGGGAGGAGTCCCTTTAATACGCAGAAGGAAGGTTCCATGGCCCTTGGGGAGATGGAACGCTGGGGACCTGAGGGTTCCATGGCCATATGGGGTGATGGAACGCTGGGGACCTGAGGGTTCCATGGCCATATGGGGTGATGGAACGTTGGGGACCTGAGGGTTCCATGGCCCTTGGGGAGATGGAACGCTGGGGACCTGAGGGTTCCATGGCCCTTGGGGTGATGGAACGCTGGGGACCTGAGGGTTCCATGGCCCTTGGGGAGATGGAACGCTGGGGACCTGAGGGTTCCATGGCCATATGGGGTGATGGAACGTTGGGGACCTGAGGGTTCCATGGCCCTTGGGGAGATGGAACGCTGGGGACCTGAGGGTTCCATGGCCCTTGGGGTGATGGTACATTGGGGGTGGGAAGGTTCCATGGCTGCTGGAAGTGACAGCTGTCAGACAGACGCAAGGGGGCAGCGGGGCAGCTGGAGAGAGGGGGGCACCTCCTGTTGGTATGTGGGGTCACAAACCTGTGAACAGGGCCAATGCCCAGGAGAACCCAAGGGGTCTGCTACCATGGGAGTACCCGAGTGCCCAGCCACAGGGAAGTGTGACTGGGGCAGCACCAGGACATGCCAGCGAGGGACAGGACCATGGCACAGCTAACTAGCCAAACATCCTCCTTGGCATCCCGTCCCCCGTGCATATCTACTGGTGTCATGCACTCCGAGACCCTGTGGTCTCTCTCAGCTCCGTCCGGTCCCTGGGTGGACCCCCCTTCAGTGTGACAACCCTTCTCGGCGGTCGACTCTCTCTCCGGGGTTAAGCCCTGGGCTCCAGCGCCTCCTGGAACCGCACCTCTCTGAGCCTCCAGCACGCCCGTCTCTGCCGTGGGCCCCCTCAGGGAGTCCCCTCGCTCTGGCCCCCCGGGGCCTCCACCCCCAGAGGGAGCAATGCCCCCCGATCTCCAGCCTGCAGTGACTCTCAGCCAGGGGAACACAGGCAGGTTATTAGTCATCGGGAACACAGCGTAGAACAGAGCTTGTTAGCACAGACATTAGGAATCTTCAGCAAGGTTCCATGGCCCTTGGGGTGATCAAAGAATCACAGGACTGGAAGGGACCCCGAGAGGCCAGCAAGTCCAGCTACCTGCACTGTGGCAGGACCAGGTAAACCTAGACCAGCCCGGACAGGTGTTTGTCCAACCTGTTCTTAGGAGCCTCCAACGACGGGGACTCCACCACCACCCCTGGACAGCCTTAGAGTTAGAAAGCGTTTCCTAATATCTAACCTTAGTCTTCCTGGCTGCAGATTGATTCAGCCCATTTCTTCTTGTCCTACCTTCAGTGGGCAGAGAGAACAATTGATCACTGTCCTCTTTCTAACAGCCCTTAACCTAGCTGAAGAGTGTCTGTTCCCTGCCGTCTTCTCTTCCCTGGACTAAACACGCCCAGTTCTTTTTGTCAGGTCAGGGTTTCGGACCCGTGGACCAGTTTTGTTGCTCTCCTCTGGACTCTCCACTTCGTCCCCAGCTTGGCTAATGCCTGCTGCCCAGAGCTACACCCAGCACTCCAGCTGGGGCCTGCCCATTGCGCGTGGGACAGCTACCGCCCACTGCGAGCACACCCCAGCCGGAGAGCCTCCTGTCCCGCCACGGCATCACGTTGTCATCTAACCCGCAGATCCTCTTCAGCAGTAGCACCACCGGCCAGGGATTCCTGAGTTTGATTTTTCTTTCCTGAGAGAAGCACTTTGCAGTTGTCTTTATTGAATTTCATCTTGTTGACTTCAGACCAGTTCTCTCATTTGGCAAGGTCAGTTTGAATTCTAAACCTGTCCTCCAGAGTGTTTGCAACTCCTCCCACCTTGATGTCACCTGCAAATTTTATAAGCATAATTATCGAAATCATTAATTAAAATATCAATTAGTACCAGACCCAGGACTTATACCTGAAGGACCTCACTAGACGCGCTCTCCCCATCTGACAGCGGGCCATTGATAATCACCCTTTGAGTACAGTCTTTCAACCAGCTGTGCACCGACTGTGACGGGATCCCCCTGGGGTACAGCCTGGGACCGTGGGACCACTGTACCCCCTGATCTCTCTCCAGTTTGAGCTGTCTCTCACAATGCCCTGCTAGTGACCAGCAGCAAACCCTCCAGGTGCTGTGATCACTCAGCAAAACGCATGTGGAGCCCCACAGCCAGCATGAATATTCCCCCAGAGCCACTTATCAATCACACCGAGAAAGGCACCAGCCAAATCCCCCCAGCTCCCAGCCTCGTACCTCAAGAATATATTGTCTACTTTATTAATTAGTTCACAACTTCTACAATGGAAAGTGGACATACACCAGCCTTTGCAAAACCTGAGCAGATTCACCAGACACTTCATACAAAGTCACTGGTAAAGTTAAACAGTTAAACAAGTTAATTGACTACAAAAGATAGATTTTAAGAGGTATTAAGTGACAAAAAGTCAGAGTTAGTTAACAAAAGAAATAAAATATCAGCACGCAGTCTAAACACCTCAACCCTATTAGACGGGGCAGCATCTAGACTAAGCAGTTTTTCTCACCCCACTGGATATTGCGGTTCCTAGTACACAGATTTCACCCTTGAAATCTGGGCAGTTCCCTCAGTTGGAGTCTTCAGAGTGTCCTTGTTGCTTGCAGCATAGGTGGGTGAAGGAGAAAGGCCCAGCCTGTGGCTCCTGTGTCTGTTTTATATCCTCAGTCCATGTGCTTGGGGAGCACAAGTCCAGGCACGTCTGGGGGCATTGCTGAGTCTCCAGGCCAGATTGAGCAATTCCCCTGGTGTGGCCTCATGCAGGTGAGTCATTGATGGTAGCTCCCTTGCTGTTTCACACCCCACCCGGGCATTGGTTACTTTCCTTGCTGTTGCCTCTGGGGAGCTCATATCTGGTTAATTCCCCAATTTACAGCATGGTTGAGTGACAACCGTACAACACAATTCTCATAACTTCACATGCATTAATGATACACACATATGGATAGAGAAATGACTTTCAGCAGGTCATAACCTTTCCCCTGATACCTTATAAGGCCTGCTTTCTGTGTAAGATCATGATTATATAAAAATGAGGAATATGGGGGTGCCAGGATGCTCCCCCAAGGTATAGAATGTCACACCCACCTTATAATCATTTCATCTAGACCACATTTCTCTGGTTTGCTTATGAGAATGTCCTGTGGGACTGTGTCAAAAGCCTTACCAAATATCAAGATATATCCTGGCTAGTGCTTCCCACCTAATTACTAGACCAACAACTCTGTCAAAAAAGCAACTTATGGGCTGTTATAGAGGATAAGAACATAAAAGTGGCCATACTGGGTCAGACCAAAGGTCCATCTAGCCCAGTAACCTGTCTTCTGACAGTGGCCAATGCCAGGTGCCCCAGAGGGAATTAACAGAACAGGTAATCGTCAGGTGATCCATCCCCTGTTGCCCATTGCCAGCTTCTGGCAAACAGAGGCTACAGACACCATCCCTGCCCATCCTGGCTAATAGCCACTGATGGACCTGTCCTCCATTAACTTATCTAGTTCTTTTTTGAACCCTTGGCCTTCACAACATCCCCTGGCAAGGAGTTCCACAGGTTGACTGTGCGTTGTGTGAAGAAGTACTTCCTTTTGTTTGTTTTAAACCTGCTGCCTATTAATTTCATTGGGTGACCCCTAGTTCTTGTGTTATGAGAAGGAGTAAATAACACTTCTTTATTTACTTTCTCATACCAGTCATGATTTTATAGACCTTATAGACCAGATCACCCTTAGTCGTCTCCTTTCCAAGCTGAAAAGTCCCAGTCTTATTAATCTCTTCTCATATGGCAGACACTCCATACCCCTAATCGTTATTGTTGCCCTTTTCTGTACCTTTTTCAATTCCAGTAGATCTGTTTTGAGATGGGGCAACCACATCTGCACACAGTATTCAAGATGTGGGTGTACCATGAATTTATATAGCGGCAACATGACATTTTCTGTCTTATTATCTCTCCCTTTCCTAATTGTGATGAAGTTGGGGATTTTTGTAGTGTTTTACATGAATAGTGTGTGCCTCAGTTTCCCTGTGTGCTGCATGTTTAACAAGGTGATGGGAGAGAGTTTGTTGTTGCAGAGGACCAGGTGTGACCTCGCCTGGCAGCCGGGACCCCCAGACAACGGCCTGGAGATGGGGAACCCTAACAACTGGTGACCTGGTGAATAAGAGGTCTCTAATGACAACTCAATCTGGGACAGTTCCTCAGATTTTTCACCTAAAAAGAATGGCTCAGCTTGGGGAATCTCCCTCACATTCTCCGCAGTGAAGACGGATGCAAAGAATTCATTTAGTTTCTCTGCAATGGCCTTATCGTCCTTGAGTGCTCCTTTAGCACCTCGACCGTCCAGTGGCCCCACGGGTTGTTTAGCAGGCTTCCTGCTTCCGATGTACTTGAAAAATTTTATGCTATTATTTTTTGAGTCTTTGGCCAGCTGTTCTTCAAATTCTCTTTTGGCCTTCCTACTTGTATTTTTACACTTCATTTGCCAGAGTTCATGCTCCTTTCTATTTTCCTCACTAGGATTTAACTTCCACTTTTTAGAGGATGCCTTTTTGCCTCTCACTGCTTCTTTTACTTTGCTGTTTAGCCACGGTGGCACTTTTTTGGTTCTCTTACTATGTTTTTTAATTTGGGGTATACATTTCAGTTGAGCCTCTTGTGAGGATGTGACGCAGCAGGGAGGGGGGAGTGTTGACCTGGGAATGTGCCCTGGGGAGGGGAGACCTGAGAGCCTGTCACCTGAGCCAGGAGGGGGAGGGGGAGGTGACACCTCTGCCGGGGAATGTGGACGGAGGCTGCAGGAGGGGGCCTGCTGGGGGGGGTTAGTTTCAGTTTGGGGCTGGGTGGAGGAACGCAGGGAACCCCAGGGCTGGGGTCTGAGCTCCCTGCTCCCCCAGAAGGACTTGACTGAGGGGTCCTGGGTGTACCCACAAGCTCTGTTTTGGGGTCCAATAAACCTTCTGTTTTACTGGCTGGCTGAGAGTCTCGGTGAATCCCAGGAAGAGGGGTGCAGGGCCTGGACCCCCCCACACTCTGTGACACCTCTATTATGGTGTCTTTAAAAAGTTTCCATGCACCTTGCAGAGGTTTCACTTTTTGCGCTGTACCTTTTAATTTCTGTTTAACTAACTTCCTCATTTTTGTGTAGTCCCCCTGTCATGGACTCACAGATCGTGCCCACTCTTGGCCCTGTGCGGTCTGTGGGGGGTGCCCCTTTCAGAGAGAAAGCTCTTCTCAGGGGTCCACTCTCTCTCAGGGTTCAGCCCCTCCACCTCCTGCAGCTGCACCTCTCTGAGCCTTAGCATGCCTGTTTCTCACTGTGGGCCCCCTCAGGGAGTCCCCTTGCTCTGGATCCCCGGGGCTTCCACCCCCCGCCCTCCCGAAGGGATGATGCCACCCTGTTCTCTAGACCGGAGTGTCATGGAGTGTGGGGGAGTCTGGGTTTGCCAGAACTGGGCCACTGACCAGAGCCTCCTTCAGCGCCTGGAAAGCCTCCTGGCACTGCTCGGTCCAGACCACCTTGTCTGGCTTCCCCTTCTTGCATAGCTCGGTGATGGGGGTGGCTATGGCACTAAAGTGGGGCACAAATCTCCGGTAGTATCCTGCCATCCCAATAAAGGCTTGGACCTGCTTTTTGGTGTGGGGAGCGGGCCAGTCTCTGATCACCTCCACCTTGGCTGGTTCTGGCTTTAGGAGGCCGCTCCCCACCCGATGGCCCAGGTAAGATACTTCAGCCATCCCCACCTTGCACTTCTCCGCTTTGACAGTCAGCCCAGCCCCTGGAGTCGGTCCAGCACTTGTCTAACCTGGGACACGTGGTCCTCCCAGGTCTGGCTAAAGACACAGATGTCATCAATATACGCCACGGCAAAACTCTCCATCCCCCTCAGGAGCTGGTCCACTAGGCGCTGGAAGGTGGCCGGCGCTCCCTTGAGGCCGAAAGGCAGGGTCAGGAACTCATAGAGCCCCAGTGGGGTGATAAAGGCCGATTTCAGCCGGGCATCTGCATCCAGTGGCACTTGCCAGTAGCCCTTTGTAAGGTCCATGGTGGTGAGGTACCGAGCTCCTCCCAGCTTGTCTAGGAGCTCGTCAGGCCTGGGCATGGGGTAGGCATCAGATACAGTGATGGCATTGAGCTTCCGATAGTCCACACAGAACCGGACCGACGCATCCTTTTTGGGGACCAGCACCACCAGCGAGGCCCAAGGGCTGGCCGATGGCTGGATCACCCCCAAAGCCAGCATGTCCCGGACCTCTCTTCCCAGGTCCTGAGCAGTTTTCCCTGTGACTCGGAAGGGGGAGCATCTTATCGGCGGGTGCGACCCTGTCTGCACCCGGTGGACAGTCAGATTAGTGCGTCCAGGCTGGTTGGAAAACAGCTGTCGGGACGGATGCAGCACCCCCCTGACCTCAGCTTGCTGGGCAGGGGTTAGCCGATCCGAGAGGGGAATTTTTTCCAGGGGGGAACCAGCTCTGGTCCCAGGGAATAGATCTACTAAAGGGTCATCTCCCTGCTCCTCCCACTGTCCACGCACGGCCAACACCACATTCCCCCGGCATAATATGGCTTCATCATATTCACATGGTACACCCGGCGGTGGTGGGCCCGGTTCGACAGCTCCACCACATAGTTTACCTCATTGAGCTGCTTGACGACCTTGAAAGGGCCCTCCCAGGCGGCCTGTAGTTTGTTCTTTCTCACGGGGATGAGAACCATCACCTGATCCCCGGTGGCGTAGGCCCGGGCCCGCGCCGTGCGGTCATGCCAGACCTTCTGCTTCCTCTGGGCTCTGGCCAGATTCTCCCTGGCCAGGCCCATGAGTTCAGCCAGTCTCTCTCGGAAGGTCAGGACATACTCCACCACTGACTCCCCATCGGGAGTGGCCTTCCCCTCCCACTCGTCTCTCATCAGGTCCAGGGGGCCCCTCACCCTCCTTCCATATAACAGTTCGAAAGGCGAAAATCCGGTAGACTCCTGGGGCACCTCCCTGTACGCGAACAGCAGGTGAGGTAAGTACTTGTCCCAATCCTGCGGGTGCTGGTTCATAAAGGTTTTCAGCATCATCTTTAGCGTCCCGTTAAACCTCTCCACCAGCCCATTGGACTGGGGGTGATAAGCTGAGGCCCAGTCGTGCCGGACCCCACATTTCTCCCACAAGCACCGGAGCAGGGCCGACATGAAGTTGGAGCCTTGGTCTGTCAAGACTTCCCTGGGGAACCCCACTCGGCTGAAAATGGTCAGGAGCGCATCTGCCACGGTGTCTGCTTCAATGGAAGCTAAGGGCACTGCCTCGGGGTAGCGGGTGGCGAAATCTACCACCCCCAGAATGTATTTCTTCCCCAACTGGGTCATCTTGCTGAGAGGCCCCACGATGTCCATGGCCACCTTCTGGAAAGGCTCCTCTATGATGGGCAAAGGTCTCAACGCCGCTTTCCCCTTGTCCCAGGCCTTCCCCACCCTCTGACAGGGGTCACAGGATCGGCAATACTGCCGGACCGTGGTAAAGACCCCGGGCCAGTAAAAGTTCTGTAGCGACCTCTGCCGGGTGCGCCGGATTCCCTGGTGCCCTGCGAGGGGGATGTCATGGGCCAGGGACAGGAGCTTGCGGCGATACTTCTGGGGGACCCCCAGCTGCCTCCTGATCCCACAGGACTCCCCTTCCCCTGGGGGAGCCCATTCTCGGTACAGGAACCCCTTCTCCCACAGGAACCTCTCCTGGCAGCCTCTCCTCATGGTCCGTCCCACCCTGAGGTCGGCCAGGTCCCTGAGCTTCTGCAAGGAGGGATCTTTCCTCAACTCGGCCTGGAACTCAGCGGTTGGGGAAGGGATGGGGCCCGGTTCCCCCTCAGTGGCCAGGTCTGAGGCCTCAGCCTCTCTGAGCCGTGCCCCTCGGCGCTCCCTCCCCACCAGGGTAGGGTCCTGCGCCTCCGGTGTGGTACCCTCCCCAAGGTCAGGGCGCAGTGCCCCTCGCCGGCTCTGGCTACGGGTCACAACCAGGGCGGTCTGGGGGTCGCTTGGCCAGTCCTCTAGGTCTCCCCCCATCAAAACTTCAGTGGACAAATGGTGGTGTACCCCCACATCCTTGGGGCCCTCCTTGGTCCCCCATTTCAGGTGTACCCTTGCCACGGGCACCTTAAATGGGGTCCCGCCCACCCCCGTCAGGGTCAGGTAGGTGTTGGGCACCACCCGATCTGGGGCCACCACCTCGGGCCGGGCCAGCGTCACCTCCGCGCCCGTATCCCAGTATCCATTGACCTTCCTCCCATCCACCTCCAGGGGAACAAGGCACTCTCTCCGGAGGGACAGCCCCGCACCCACCCTGTAAACCGAGCACCCTGAGTCCGGAGCATCCGGCCCTCTGGCGGAGCTGGCCGGGGGTACTCTCCCCTCCTGAGCAGGTGGTAAACTGGTAGCCCCCCTTGCCTGGGCCGTCTGCCCCTCGTCCAGCTGGGTTCCTACCCAGTTAACCCTGGGTAGGTTGGGTCTGCTCAGTCTGTCCCTGAGCCCAGGGCACTGGGCCCGTACGTGGCCTCTCTGGCCACAGTGATAGCAGCTCAGGTCACGTTGGTCCCCTCGAGCGGGTCGGAGGGGCCCGACGCCAGGCGTTCCCCTTTGGAGGGGGTTCTCCCTATTTCCCCGCTGGGAGGCCCCATGATGACTCTCTCTCTGCATCGGGGGGGAGCCTGTTCTTTTGGGACTCCTCCCGGCTACCCCCTGACCGACTGTTCACAAACTCGTCGGCCAGCTGCCCTGCGTGCTGGGGGTTCGCGAGCTTTTTGTCCACCAGCCACAGCCTCAGGTCGGAAGGGCACCGTTCATACAGCTGCTCCAGTACGATCAGGTCAAGCAGGTCCTCTTTAGCTTGGGCCCCCGCTGTCCACTTGCGGGCACATCCCTGCATCCGGTTGACCAGTTGTAGGTTGGTGACCTCAGGCGTTTTACGCTGACTCCGGAACCTTCTCCGGTACATCTCGGGGGTCAGCCCAAACTCACGGAGCAGGGCCTGTTTGAACAGTTCATAGTCCCCTGCCTCCGCCCCTGTCATCCGGCTGTCCACCTCCACGGCTTTGGGGTCCAGTAAGGGGGTGAGGAACTGGAGCCTGTCTGCAGGGTCAACCCTGTGCATCTCGCAGGCATTCTCAAAGGCCGTCAGGAAGCTATCTATGTCCTCCCCCTCCTTCCGCTGGGCCAGGACGCACTTATCAAAGCTCCTTGCAGTCTTGGGTCCCCCCGCACTCACCGCAGCCGGGGCCCCACTGCTCCTCAGCCTGGCCAGCTCCAGCTCATGCTGTCTTTGTTTCTCCTTCTCCTGACGCTCCCTCTCCTTCTCCTCCTGCTCATGTTGACGTCGTTTCTCCTCATGTTGACATTGTTTTTCATGATCCTCCAGCTCCCTCATTTTCATCTCCCTCTCCCATTCCAGCCGCCTCCGCTCCAGGGATGGGGAGCTCCGCCGGGAGGATCCCCTGCTGGCTGCCGGGGTCAGGGTGCCCTCGGTATTCGCTGGGCTTCCCCCAACCCCTCCCCAAGGCCTAGGTAGGAAGGGTCTCGGGATGTCCTGGGCAGCAGTCTGACCCCTCCCAGCCCGGTCAGGCCCCAGGGCCCATGCTGCGTCCGCCGGGCGGCTTCCCTCAGGGACAGGGATCGGGTCATCCAAGCGATCCCTCTCCTCCAGCTGGGCAATCAGCTGTTCCTTGGTGGACCTCCCGACGCGCAGCCCCCTCTGCCTGCACAGCTCCACCAGGTCGCTCTTAAGGCGTTTAGCGTACATCTCCCGGCTGGCCACTCGCAGGCCGGGCAGCTGTCCACGGTTTCCAGGAAAAGCCCCTAGTGTGCCAGTCCTTCTTGAGGTCACCACCTCTTTGCCAGGGTCGAGCTGCAGACTCCTCCGCCCCTGGGACCGCTCGCTGCAATCCCCCGGGGGACCCTGCTACTGCAAAAGTCCTTCTCTCTGATCACACACTCCCAGGGGCTAACCGCCCCCTGGAACCGTCTCTCTCTGAATCTTCAGCACGCCCGGTCCCCGTCAATCCCCCTTCGTTTTACTGTTCCCCAGTCACTTACTGCACGAAGCGCCATTCACGGAGTGCAGTACATCCCACCTCTGCCACCAGTTGTCACGGAGTGTGGGGGAGTCCAGGCCCTGCACCCCTCTTCCTGGGATTCACTGAGACTCTCAGCCAGCCAGTAAAACAGAAGGTTTATTGGACAACAGGAACACAGTCCAAAACAGAGCTTGTGGGGACACCCAGGACCCCTCAGTCAAGTCCTTCTGGGGGAGCAGGGAGCTTAGACCCCAGCCCTGGGGTTCCCTGTGTTCCTCCACCCAGCCCCAAACTGAAACTGAGTCACACGGAGCGACTCTCCGCCAGCGTAAAACAGGAGGGTTATTGAGCATCTGAACCCAGCACAGGAAACTCTCCGGGCCTCAGGCCTGGCCTCCCTCAGCCCAGCACATCCCAGTCTCCCCTGCATCCAGGGGGGCTCTGCCTGCTCCCTCTCTCCAGCCCTGAGACCCCCTGCTTCCCCGCTGGGCATCCAATATCACCGGCCCCAAGCCCCACCTCTGTCCATTGTCTCCTCTCCAGGTAAACAGGGTCGTAAACAGCGTCACCTGGGCCCCCTCCCCTTTCTCCACGGCCCATTGTCCCCCCACTGGCCTGACCCAGCTGGGACTCCCGAGCTGGGCCTCCGGGTCCCCAGGTCACCCGTCGCTGGGGTCTCCATTCTCCAGGCCACTGGCCGGGGTCCCAAGTTCCCTCGCTGGTCCTGGGTAACCACAAACTCCCTCTCCCATCACCTCGTTAAACCTGTAGCACCTAGGGAAACTGAGTCCCACCCCCTCTGCATGCAAACCAGAGGAAAACCAAGAAAATCCCCCATAGGAAACAAGGAAAAACAAGTTTCAGAGTAGCAGCCGTGTTAGTCTGGATCCGCAAAAAGAACAGGAGGACTTGTGGCACCTTAGAGACTAACACATTTATTTGAGCATGAGCTTTCGTGAGCTACAGCATCCGATGAAGTGAGCTGTAGCTCATGAAAGCTTATGCTCAAATAAATTGGTTAGTCTCTAAGGTGCCACAAGTCCTCCTGTTCTTTTTAAGGAAAAACAAGAACTCTCCCACTTCATCACACCCCCTTAGTGAAATGAAATGCTACCGTGATCTGCTCTAGGAATTGTTTCGGGAGAAGTTCTATGGCCTGAGTTACAGACATGCTAGAGCCCTGTGAAAGTAAGAGGGGTGGGGACAGGCGTCCCAGCCAGGAGGTGTGGACTCTGCCTAGGGGTCTCCAGACTGGTTTAGCCTGTTCCTGCCATCGTTCAATCACAGAGCTAAATAGGTTTCATTAGGAGCCTTTTGTTACGTTAAAGTGCTCAGATGAGAGCTGAAATCACTTGTGGTGGGTGTCACGGAGTCCCCGGGCGATGCTCTGGAACTGCTCCCCACGAAGCCAGGCAGGACTCTGGGGGAGCCTCCTCTCGGGGAGCAGCCTGTCTGCAGGGCACACAGCTCACCCAGCTTCCACCTTCCTGGGTCTGACCTCGGAGCCTTCAGTCTCCTCTGCCCCTCCCTGCGCTTCCCACAGCCAGTCCGCCCAGGCGGGGTCCTGGGGAAGCCAGAGGGTTCTGCCCCCCAACTCCGCAGTCAGACGGGACTCTCAGCCAGCCGGGGAAACAGGAGGTTTATTAGACGACAGGAACATGGTCTAACACAGAGCTTGTAGGTGCAGAGAACAGGACCCCTCAGCTGGGTCCATTTTCGGGGGCAGTGAGCCAGACAACCGTGGCTGGCTGGGTGACCAAGAGAGAGGAGCCGTGGCTGGCTGGGGACTAGCAGAGAGGAGCTGTGGCTGGCTGGGGACTAGCACAGAGGAGACGTGGCTGGCTGGGGACAAGCAGAGAGGAGCTGTGGCTGGCTGGGGACTAGCAGAGAGGAGACGTGGCTGGCTGGGGACAAGCAGAGAGGAGCTGTGGCTGGCTGGGGACTAGCAGAGAGGAGACGTGGCTGGCTGGGGACAAGCAGAGAGGAGCTGTGGCTGGCTGGGGACTAGCAGAGAGGAGCCGTGTCTGGCCGGGGACTAGCAGAGAGGCACTGTGGCTGGCCGGGGGCTAGCAGAGAGGAGCTGTGGCTGGCTGGGGACTAGCAGAGAGGAGCCGTGGCTGGCTGGGGACTAGCAGAGAGGAGCCGTGTCTGGCCGGGGACTAGCAGAGAGGCACTGTGGCTGGCCGGGGGCTAGCAGAGAGGAGCTGTGGCTGGCCGGGGGCTAGGAGAGAGGTACCGTAGCTGGTCAGGGGCCAGCAGAGCGGAATGAGCAGCTGGGGGGGGTGCAGCCAAAGCAAGTTCTCAGAGGGGGGAACAAGCCAGGTGCCTTCTCCCCCGGGCGGGAGGGGAGCTCACACAGACGCACCTCTGAGGCCTGGGTCCTCACTGACCAGGGACCCCCCTTGTGAGTGGGGTGGGGTGGAGGGAGACTGGGGGGCACAGACAAGGAACTGGTCTCAGGAACAGGAACAGGAGGCGGACGTTCTGCCCCCGACACCCTGGTGTGGGCGTCCCGCTCACAGCGTTACGTGTATGAATCCGGCTTGTGGCATTTTCCCTAATTCATGCCGGGCGACGTCCCTCCTCTCGTTAAGAGTCTCTTTTCTACACTCAGACTCTGTGCGTGCGAGGGGGGGGAGTTTTACCTCTCAGTGGCGCCCGGGGTGGGCGGTAATTGTCCCAGGTCCCTGGGTGGGGGCTGGAGCCGGTTCTGGGTTGTGTCGGTGCAGAGGAACCCCTAGATATTGAACCCGGCCCGGGTGGCTGCCAGCTCCACCTGGCACAGGAGGGTTACAAGTTCAGCCCCTCGTTGCGTGGCCAGCTGGACTGAAGGTAAAGGTTATTTACTGATCTTTGTGCAGGGAGAAATCTCAGCTGCAAAGGACACGGCCAGCAGCTCCGACAGGATCAGGCGGGACCCAGCCTGCGCCTTCAGCCAGGAAGCCCTGAGGCAGCACCCCCCCGAATCCCACCTGCTCCCCCTGGCTAGGTCCCCCAGAAACCAGCCTGCTCCCCCCGGCTAGGAATCCCCCAAGGGGTCCCTATCCTTGAGCAGGGCTCCCCACCCCGCCCCTTGAAGCAGGTGCCATGGCAGCGCCAAAGACCTACGCTAGGGTCTTGCAAGAATCCCAGGACGTCTTCCACCGCTTCCCCCTCCAGCTGGTCCACGGGATCCCGCTCATGGAGCCCATCGCCCAGCAGTGGGGCCCCATCGAGGACTTCCAGGCCTGGCCTGACGACCTGCTCATCTCCACCTACCCCAAGGCGGGTAAGAGACCAGACCCGGCCTCCCCCAGCAGGGGGCGCCATAGGGAGTGGGGCAGAAGCACTTACAGCGTGGGGAGCTGCCATCTACTCCAGCCCGGCCTCTCCCATCAGGGAGCGCTGTGGGGAGGGGGCGGGGCGCTGGCTGTGGGGGGAGCTCCTGGCTACTCCAGCCCCGGCCTGTCCCAGCAGGGGGTGCTGTGGGGAGGGAGCGGGGTGCTGTGGGGAGAGGAGGGGCGCTGCTCTCCCAGCAGGGGTGCTATAGGGAGGGGGAGGGGCACCTCTCTCCCAGCAGGGGGCGCTGTGGGGTGGCGGAGGGGCGCTGCTCTCCCAGCAGGGGGCGCTGTAGCATCCTGTCCTACGACTGCCCCTTGCCAGAGGTTCTGGATCAAGCTGCCTGGGCGTGAGCAGGGATGGTGGGGTCTCTGTCTGTGACTGTCTCGCTGCAGGGACCACGTGGATGCAGGAGATCGTGGACCTGATCCTGGTCCGAGGGGACGTGGAAAAAGCCTGCCGAGCCCCGACCCACATCCGGATCCCCTTCCTGGAGATCTGCTCCCCTCCCTCAGTGCTCTCAGGTGGGTGCTTCCGCTCTGCCTGCCCGGGGGCAGGGCAAGGCTGCAACCCCACCACCGCCTTGCTGGGCTCCCCCCGCAGGGCTGACGCCCCCTCTGGTCCCGTCTCTCCCAGGTGTGCAGCAGCTGGCGAATGTTCCTCCCCCCCGAGTCATCAAGACCCACCTGCCCTTCCAGCTGGTTCCCAAGTCCTTCTGGGAGAACAGATGCAAGGCAAGAGACACTTTCCCCCTGTCCCCCAACAGCCCTGCCGGTACCCCTAAATCCCAATCCACAGTCACGTTGTTCTCTCTTCCCCAGGTGATCTACGTGGCCCGAAATGCCAAGGATAACTTGGTCTCGTATTACTTCTTTGACCAGATGAACAAGACACAGCCCGAGCCGGGGCCCTGGGAGCTCTATCTGCAGAAGTTCATGGATGGGAAACGTTAGTACTGGATGTGACGAAGTGGGACTGTTCTTAGTGTTTCCTCCGAATATTGTGGGGGTGCCTCAGTTTCCCCTATGCAGTTCTTAAGTATCTAGGTGGTGGGGTAAGGGTGTATGATCACTGCAGAGCCCTAGAGGGCATGTGTGTGCAGGGGTCTGGACACAGAGAATGGCCGACACCCTGTTTCCTGGCCACTGATGGCCTGGCCCTTCCCCCCTGCAAGGTGAGAGCTAAAGGGTTGGAGAACAAAGGAATCAGGTGACCTCCTGGCCCGGGAAAGGAACAAAGCCCAGAGGAGGAGGGGCTGGAGGGAGTTTCAGTTTGGGGCTGGCTAGGACATGGAGTGAAGTGCAGACATGGTTGTCTGGCTCACTGCCCTCCAGAATGGACCCAGCTGAGGGGTCCTGTTCTCTGCACCTACAAGCTCTGTGTTAGACCATGTTCCTGTCGTCTAATAAACCTCTGTTTTACTGGCTGGCTGAGAGTCCCGTCTGACTGCGAAGTTGGGGTGCAGGACCCTCTGGCTTCCCCAGGAGCCCCGCCTGAGCGGTCTCGCTGTGGGAAGCACACGGAGGGGCAGAGGATGCTGAATGCTCCGAGGTCAGACCCAGGAAGGTGGAAGCCGTGTGAGCTGTTTGCCCTGCGGACAGGCTGCTCACCGGAAGGCGACTGCCCCAGAGTCCTGACTGGCTTCATGGGGAGCAGTTCCAGAGCATCGCCCGGGCACTCCGTGACACTGGTCAAGAGGGTTCAGAGGCCCCATGGCAGCCCCACCTCCCTCCCCACCCCTTCCTAGGCTGTGGGGGCCCTAAGGGATTGTGGGTGTGAGGAAGCTCCCTTGGTTCCAGACCTGAGGTTTCCCCCGTCGGGGATACGGACCGGTCCTTACCCGCTGGGGGAGGCTAGCAAGGAATTCTGGCAGGAGTCCGTATGGTGACCACACCAAAGGTCACATCCTATGACCTCTGCCCAAGGGATTAGGGTCATGTCAGCTTGGCCTCTCTCCCCACAGTGGCCTGGGGCTCGTGGTATGACCACGTCTGTGGATACTGGGCTGAACGGGCCAATCACCGCATCCTCTACGTCTTCTATGAGGACATGAAAGAGGTGAGTGTGGAAGGAGGGGACGGGGGGCAAGGGGCAAGTCACGCTGCCCAGGGGTCTTAGCATGACAGAGTCGTGTCTGGCCCCGCCATGGGTCAGTTCCCTGAAACCACCAGCCTCTGGCACTACAACCTCTGCCGCCCCAGCCTCCGTGGGGCTCACTCTGTCCAGGTTAGCGAGCGCCCGGCGCACACCCTGGCCCCTTGGAGCCCCTCTCTGGAGTTACCAGCCCCGATCCCCTGCACACTCCCAGCACTTCCAGACCCCAGAGTCAGAACCCACCGGCTGGTAAAATCCCCCTCCGGATCCCGCTCCCCTTTGCGCCGCACTTTGACGCAGTGACAGTGAGAACCACGAGAAGTTTAGCGTCAAAGAAGAGGGCGTCAAGCCATAGAATGAGAATACTGGAAATAGTTACATAACCTGCTTTCGAGTGCCTCAGTTATCTCACAAGGCGTTCCCCTGGCTGTCTCCTGCAAGATCGTTAATTCCAAGTCCTTCTCCCAGCATTTTCAATCAGTTTGGCTGAAATCACATCTCAAAAGATCAAGCTCGCTGGTAGCTTCTCCTCACAGACTGAGGGAATAACTTAGGGGTGGCCAGACGTACCCAGCCGCACACAACAATCTTCAGATGTTTAAGAGCTCAGGCGTGTGTGCCAGGGCTTCAGCCCTGTGGGGCTCACCTGCCGAGACTTGGGGCTTCAGCTCTGCGGGGACAGGGAGTCTCAGGGCTTCAACCCTGCTCCTGTGGAAGCCCCGAGCCCCGACAGGCATGCCCTGTGGGGGGTGAAGCCCCGAGACCCTTCTCCCGCCTCCCCCGCAAGGTCCCAGAATCCGGGCTCCAGCCCGAGCACCAAATGTCTACGCTGCAGTTTTATAGACCCAGGTGAATGTACAAATCAGATCCTACCCACCAATCACGCTGTTGCCAATCCCTTCGAATCTAAAATCTAAAGGTTTATTCATAAAAGGAAAAATATAGAGACGAGAGCTAGAACGGGTTCAATGGAATCAATTCCATCCAGTCATGGCCAAGTTCTTCGCTCAGGCTTGCAGCAGGGATGGAATAAACGGCAGGTTCAAATCCCGTCTCTGGAGAACATCCCCAGCTGGGATGGGTCCTTCAGTCCTTGGTTCAAAGCTTCAGGGTAGCAAAGTCCCTCCAGAGGCCAGACGCAGGATTGAAGACAAGATGGAGGAGCGGCAGCTGCCTTTTATAGTCTCTTGCCATGTGGTCTCTGCTTTCTTTGTCCCAAGGACAAGCTGCCCATCCCATGGCCTGGGAACACCTCAGAGCTCTGTCCCTAGACAGGGCCCTGCGCACCTGGCCGAGTCCCCAGGTGTGTCTGCCTTCTCTCAGTGGGTCAGTTGTGTCGCTGAGGGTCCTTAATGGGCCACCCAGCAGGCTAGGCAGAGCTGACCCCAACTTGCCTGGGGTGTCCCCCGGAAGCATAGCATAAGTTTGGAATACAGACAGTATAGAGCCAATACTTATAACTTTAAATACAAAAATGATACATGCAAACAGATCGCATAATCCTAACCAGCCAACCGTAACCTTGTCTTAGACACCTTATTTGACCCCCTTTATACAAGATTTGGTGCTAATACAGGACCTTGGTTGCAACAATGATCTATACGGTCCCAGTTCAAGTCAATAACGTCACAGAGCCCGAGTCAGCTGACGCAGGCCAGCTGCAGGTATTTTACCGCAGCGGAGACGCTCACTCAGAAAGCCTTTCACAAGCCCCTCACCAAAGGCTCTTAAGCCAAGTGAGCTGTCCTGGGATAAGAGGGAAGCGCCTCTCATGGATCAGTAACTGATTAAAAGGCAGGGAACAAAGGGCAGGAATAAATGGTCAGTTTTCACAGTGGAGAGGGATAAATAGTGGGGTCCCCCAGGGGTCTGTCCTGGGCTCAGCCCTGCTCAACATATTAATACATTATCTGGGAAAAGGGGTAACCAGTGAGGTGGCAGAGTTCAGTGTCTATACATAACTCGTTACCTAGTGCCATACCCCATGTCCAGTGCAACACAGGCTTTCATTAAAGACCTCACACCACGTCCCTTGGCGAACTTCTGTGTAGCTACCAGACCCAAGGGATCCCTGTAACCCTTATGCACCCCTGGGCCCTCAGCCAGTTGCCATCAAGAGGCCGTTGGATCAGCATCCTTCTCCCTCACCAGGACCCGGCCCGGGAGATCCGCAGGGTCATGGACTTCTTGGAGGTGGAGCTGCCTCCAGAGGTGCTGGAGAAAATCGTCCAGCAAACGTCCTTCCAGATCATGAAGGAGAACCCCATGGCCAACTATAGCAGTATCCCCAGCGTCATCTTCGACCAGACCATCAGCCCCTTCATGCGCAAGGGTGAGCGGAGGGGGAGGGGGACCTGGGGATTGTGGGGACCCCTTACCCCACTGGCTTTGTCTGGAAAGTTCCCTATACACTGCTCCGTAGCCCTCTGGAACGGGGCCTAGGGGACTTGCGCAAGGTACTCTGGGTAATGTCTGCTTGGTCTGAAGCCTTGCCTTATTACCCATAGTCCCTTGTGGGGGGCCGTGCTCACCTGGCATTAGCGCCCCATAAGGTCACAGGTGGGGGGGCAGGGTCGTGTCCTTTCGGCTCTTCCCAGGGATTCTGGGTAACTCCTGTTGGGCTGGGTCCCCATGGCATTCTTCCCGGCGGTCCTGTCCTGTGACCCAGCCGGCTGCGGGGCACGGTATGGAGGGGGGCGCTCCCTGGAGCCGGGGTCCCCTGGCTGGGGGTGGAAGGCACTTCCTGGGGAAGGGGCAGCTGCTGCTGGTGAGGGGTCTCCCCGCTGATACCCCCTCTCCTCCCCAGGCGAGGTTGGCGACTGGAAGAACCATTTCACCGTGGCGCAGAGCGAGGCATTCGACGCCCATTACCAGCGCCGCATGGAGGGGACCGGCCTGCACTTCCGGACCCAGATCTAGGGCCCGCCCCACAGGTGCAGACAGGCCCCCCGCCCCCGGGAACAGCGCTGCAATAAAAGTTTATCTCCTGACCCTGGACATTGTGATACCTGGGAGGGCGTGTCCCAGAGGTGGGAGTGGGGGCTGGTGCCTCAGGAAACTTCCCCTTCAGCCCGAGACAGGATGTGCCCACGATGGCCCCCCCCACCCCCCCTCCCCGAGTGTCCTCCCGTCCCCTGGGGCTCAGGTGCTGCTTGGAGGGTGAGTCGCACCACAGAGAGCTCACCTGTCAGGAAGTCGCAGATCGATGTCAAGCGGGGGGGTGGGGGGCGGGCAGGCTGCATTTCCTCCATGGGGCTGTGTAAATAGCAATGAACTCAGGGTTGTTCTCTGTGAGCCAGGGAAAGGGAAAAGGGACTTGGCTGGGAGGCCCTGCCAGCACCACAGGAAAAGCTGGCAACTCTGGGGGGACAGATTCCATGGGGCTGGGGGGTCTCTGCATTCCCCTCGTCCTCAGAGCCGCTAGCAAGGGCAGGAGTGTAACCCTTTGACCTGAGCAGCTAGCCAAAAATCCAGCAGCTTGTTCCTGTGAGGAGGAGAAATCGGTGGCAGTCGGGGATTTCTTTGATGCAGTTTTGTTTATTTACAAACTGTACAAAGTCCTGCGTCGCGGAACGCAGAGAGACGCAGACACCAGGAAACTGGGGGGTTATTTGCTCAGAGCACCAAGACCGCTCTTCTAAGCCTGCATCCCCAACCAAAACCCTCTCTGCCTGTTTCTTCCAGGGGCAGACACCGCACTGCCGGCTGCTCCCTCAGGCTGGCTCTGACTCTCGCAGGCCGGGTCTCCACTAGGAATGTTCTTCGGCATAGCGACAGCCCTCAGAGGTGTGAAAATCTACACACTTGAGAGATGCCGGTATACCAACCTCAGCCCCAGCGTAGGCAGCGCTAGGTGGACGGACTAATTCTCCAAGCGGCCCGGCTACTGCCTCTCGGGGAGGTGGACACCTACGCGGATGGGCGAAGCCCTGGCGCACACAGCGTCTTCACTGACGCGCTGGTTAGATAAGACCCCAGCCTTTCAGTTTTGTGTCTGTTCTGGCTTCTCACAGCCACCAGTGCCCCCTACCCAAAACCATCCTCAGCACCACTCTCGGGCAGGCTGCCTTCTCCTTTGGTCCTGTCCTTGCAGCCACTAACTGCAGGGGGAGTTCACAGCTGTCAAGCTCAATAAGAATTGAAATCAGCCCCGAAGGAGGTTTCACCCTTCTGCAGTACTACACCCCAGTGAAATGGACTAGCCGCCCCCTGGGAAAGGCCCCCCACCCCGACACACTTACACAGGTCTGTAACTTCCCCCCTTGACTTCAGAGTGACAAACGCGTCAAAGGGGATATTCAGGTGCTCAGAGTGACACACCTCCTTAAGCAGGTGCACGATCAAGGGCTAAAACTGTTTTATTACTAAAACCTGCTCTTGCTGGCATAAAATAGAGCAGGGCCTTATGCTGGGGTGGTGCTGAGCTCATCGTAGAGATGCTCGTTGCTAGTTCAAACTGGAATTGTTCTGAGCCGTTCTCTGGCCTGCGCTATACAGACTGGATGGCAGGGGTCTCTTCTGGTCTTGGCAATCTCTGGGTGAAGCCCTGGCACTTGCCTTTTGCAGTGGAGTTGAGCCTTGTAAGCGTGACACTTCTTAGCAGAAAACATCTCCATGTAAAATCTACAAACCCACTCTCCTTCAGAAACCTGATTAAAGACACTAGGACCAGACACTACAGCCACTTCGGCAATTTCACACCATCAGTGGGAAGAAACAAATGAAAATTGGTTGAAATTTTAAGACAATTTTGTACAAGGACAATTGTTACCCACCCCGGACTCAGCTGATGAGCTCTAGAAATGGCACCAGCTGGCGGGGCCCTGGCGCCGCTTTGGCCCCACACCCAGAACTGGGCCAGGCCCGGGGGCTGAGTGCCAGCAGGGATACAGCGAATAATCGTGTGTGCGTCAGCTGGGTCAATACAAATAGCACAAATCAGTCAAGACTCTAGTGCACACAAGGCCTTAGGGTAGCCTGCCTGGGGCCGTGTGTTGTCATTCACAGTATCGGTTCCCAGCCAATGGGAGCTGCAGAGCCGGCACTCGGGGCGGGGGCATCGCGTGGAGCCTCCCTGGCCGCCCCTGCACCTAGGAGCCGGAGGGACGTGTCACCGCTTCCCGAGAGCTGCATGGAGCCGGGAAGGGAGCCTGCCAGTCCTGCGTCGACCCAACTTTTAATGGCCCGGTCAGCAGTGCAGGGGGTAGAGCCAGCATGGGGCAGGAGGCAGGGCAGAGGTGGGGCCAGCACAAGGAAGGGAGTGGGGCAGTGCAGGGCAGGGGTGGGGCCAGCACGGGCCGGGAGGTGAGCAGGGGGTGAGTCAGGGCAGGGCCAGCACAGGGCAGGGATGGGGCTGGCGGTGGGCAGGGGGCCATGGGGGGGCAGAACTGTGGGGCAGTGGGGAGTTACGGGGGGGCCCACAGAGGGTTACAAGATGAAGCCCATGATGGGGGGAGGGGAGCAGGGGGTCACGGGGAGGGGTCGTGGGGAAGGCTGATGGGGCAGGAGAGCAGGGCAGGGCCATACAAGGGAGCAGAGAGCAGGCTCATGGGGAGACATTCAGTGGGGGTCCAGAGCAGCCGGCAGTTTGGGGGGCGGTAACACCGTCGCTGAGAACACAGACACCACCGGGGCAGGCAGAGGTTGAGGGGCAAATCCCTGGTTTATTGGGACGGTTTTATGCTCACACCGTGATCCCAGGTGTAGACAGAGACAGGGGCCCCGGCACGGGGGTGGATTTGGGGCGAATCCCCGGGTTCACCAGGAAGGTTCACACACACACATATTCACAAGCCCGTAAACAATGGGGGAGGCTGCGGGCGAGTTAGGCCCGGGGGAGGCATGGGGAAGACGACAGGTCTGTGCCTGCCCCCCTCCTGCACAGGGCTGGGCAAATCCCCTCTGCAGCTCCCCTTCCGGACCGGGCCGCACGGGGCCAAGCCAGACCTGGTGCTCAAATTAGAGAACCCATTCCCCAAGAGCCCAGCCCCTGTGCTGTGGGGCAGCCGGCTCGGCCCCGCTGGGGAGCCCAGCCCCTGTGCTGTGGGGCGGCGAGGACCACGGCTCCTTAGCTGGGGCTCTCCGAGGTACTGAACATGGGTCGTGCTGCGCCCCCTCCCGAGAGCCCCCGCCCACAGCCCCAGGGAGGGACCTGCCGGGGGGGGCAGAGCTGCAGGCGGCTGGTCCCCGGCCCCACATGGCTACGGCACGTTGACATAGTCGGAGTCGGCCGTCTGCTCATCCAGCGAGGCTGCGAGGGAGAGAGAGAGAGAGAGAACGGTGGGCTCAGCCCCAGGGAGAGGGCTGCAGGCGTCGGGACATGGGGCTGGGGGTCCCCGCCGGCCCGGGGGGCTATGGCTGCCTGCTGCGCCCAGCCTGGGGCTTCTTTCCACGGGCACAGCAGAAAGTGCGTGTCCGGGGCCTGCGGGGTCAGGGGGAGTCCCACAGGGCCTGGGGGCGGCTGGGTCAGGCTCGGAGGGGCGGGGGGGGCTCAGGGGGCAGAGCTCTAACAGGGTTTCGGCTCCTTGCCGTCCACGTTCGCGTAGGAGACATTTTCACCTGCCCGGGAGAAAGGAAGGGGACTGTGGGTGAGGGACGCGTGCGCGGGGCAGGACCGGGGTGACGCCGGCCGGGCTCCCCTGCGGGCCTCAGGCCCCCTCGCGGCGCCCTCGGGTAGGGCAGGAAATGTTCCCCGCTGGACCCCGGCGGGGGCAACGTGCCGAGTCCCCCTCGTGCGTGCGAAAGGGAGACGTGGGCCCACGCTCGCCAGGGCAAGTCACACGGCGGCTCCTCACAGGCGGGGCGTGAAGGCGGGACCCCCAGCTGCCAGCGCCAGCCGAAGGGACTGGCCCCCCCACCCCCAGCTGGGAGCAGCCGCAGCCCCGTGAGCCGGTCGCATGGAGCAGCCCCTCGGGGGGGACAATGCACAAGCCAGGCAATGCACACGCAGGAGTCACGCACTCACACGCCAGGGCGTGCACACACGCACACACTCACACGGGCTGCACACACACTCATTCACACACACACCAGGGTGTGCACACACACACACTCACACGCACACAGGGGCTGCACACACACTCACACACCAGGCGTGCACACACACGCCAGGGCGTGCATACACACACACACACTCACACGCACACAGGGCCTGCACACACACTCATTCACACACACGCCAGGGTGTGCACACACACACACACACTCACACGCACACAGGGGCTGCGCACACACACTCACGCCCCAGGGCGTGCACACACACACTCACACGCACACAGGGGCTGCGCACACACTCACGCCGGGCCTGCACACACACACTAGGGCATGCACACACATGCACTTACCCTTGCCGCGACTGGGGCCTTTCTGCTTGTGGGGCCTGGTTCTCTCGGCCTCCATTGGAAGCACCTCGCTGCAGATGGGGAGGAGCAGAGGGGTGACCGTGCAGGACGGGGCAGGGGCCCAGCCCCCCTCCCCCCGCCCCAGGAAGGGGTCAGGCCCTACACTCCCACCTGGCAGCTCACCCTGTGTCCCCCCCCCCCCCCGCGCGCAGCCCCCCAGGACTCACAGATACTCCTTGTCCTTCTCCTCGGAGCCTGCAAAGCACAAGGCACAGGAGCGGGGTGAGAGGCCGCGGCTGGGAAGGCGGATCGGGGGGACGAGGGACCGTCAGCACCCGCACACAGCACCCCGCCCCAGGGCGAGCCCTCCCCAAGCTGCCCCCCAGCAATGTAACGTGGGGCACTGGCCCAGCCTGTGGCCATCTGGGTTCAGGTGTGGGGCGTTCCCCATGGCTCAGCGTGGGCCAAACTCACCCCCCCCCGGCTTCCCCCAGGCCCAAGGGGCCTTTGCTGCTGTGACCTTAGTGGGGAACATTCCCACGTGGGGCTGTTGGTAACCCAGGAGACCCCAAAACGCTGCTTTAGCAGGGATCTAAGGTGGGGAGTGTGGGGTGCACCCATGGACGGATGGAGTGGGGGGGTGTCTGGGGCTGGACAGATGGGTAAACAGAGGGATGGGGGCAGTGGGTCAGGGTCTCTCTCAGAAGGGCCGGAGAGGGGTTTCTAACAGGAGGGGGCCAGGTCAGTGGGGCAGGGTCTCTATGGAGGCAGGGGGGTGGGGCAGGGTCTCCATGGGGGGCAAGGTCTCTTTTCGGGCAGGGGGTGGGGCAGGGTCTCTATGGGGCAGAGCAGTGGGGCAGGATCTCTTTGGGGGCAGGGCAGTGGGGCAGGGTCTCTGTTGGGGGCAGGGGGGTGCAGCAGGGTCTCTATGGGGGCAAGGGGTGTGGCAGGGTCTCTATGGGGCAGAGCAGTGGGGCAGGGTCTCTATGGGGCAGGGCAGTGGGGCAGGGTTTCAAAGGGGGTCCGGCTGCAGTTCATGTCTCACTTACTTCCCCCCTCGGCTCCCTCCAGATTCACATAGTTCTCCTCTGAGTCTGAGAGAGAGAGACGCACCCTGAGTCGCCCGGCCCCACGACCTGGGGGGCAGATCAAAGTGCCCCCGCCCCACCCCGCTCTCCCATTCCCTCCCCCCTGCACCCCTCCCGCTGGGACTCCTGCCAGCCTCAGCCTCCCCCGCAGCGCTGGGCTGGAGACGGGACCTGGGGTGCAGAGCCAGGAGGGCCCCGCCCGTCGCGTCCCGCCCCCCCGCGCCCCCCGGCCCCAGCACTCACGGATGTTCACGTAGCTCCCGTGGCTGTCCACGTCTGCTGAGAAACACAGGGGGTTAGAGACAGACACCGGACTGCCGCCGGCCCAGTGGGGGAATGGCAGGGAGGGGGCGGGCGCAGACTGCTGGCTGGCACTGCCTGCTGCTCCCCTGTGACGAAGCGGGACTGTTCTTAATGGTTCCTCTGAACAGTGTGGGGGTGCCTCAGTTTCCCCTAGGCCGTTCTTAAGTCTCTAGGGGGTGGGAGAAGGGTGTATGATCCTTGCAGAGCCCTAGAGGGCAGGTGTGTGCAGGGGTCTGGACACAGAGAATGGCCGACACCCTGTTTCCTGGCAGTTGATGGCCTGGGCCCTTCCCCCCTGCAAGGTGAGAGCTAAAGGGTTGGAGAACAAAGGAATCCGGTGACCTCCTGGCCCGGGAAAGGGACAAAGCCCAGAGGAGGGGGGGCTGGAGGGAGTTTCAGTTTGGGGCTGGCTGGGACATGGAGTTGTGACGATGTGACGCAGCAGGGAGGGGGGAGTGTTGACCTGGGAATGTGCCCTGGGGAGGGGAGACCTGAGAGCCTGTCACCTGAGCCAGGAGGGGGAGGGGGAGGTGACACCTCTGCCCAGGAATGTGGATGGAGGCTGCAGCAGGGAACCGGCTCGGTGGGTTTAGTTTCAGTTTGGGGCTGGGTGGAGGAACACCGGGAACCCCAGGGCTGGGGTCTGAGCTCCCTGCTCCCCCAGAAGGACTTGACTGAGGGGTCCTGGGTGTCCCCACAAGTTCTGTTTGAGACGGTTTTCCTGTGGTCCAATAAACCTTCCCTTTTACTGGCTGGCTGAGAGTCTCAGTGAATCCCAGGAAGAGGGGTGCAGGGCCTGGACTCCCCCACACTCCGTGACAGGAGTGAAGGGCAGGTGGGGTTGTCTGGCTCACTGCCCCCCAAAATGGACCCAGCTGAGGGGTCCTGTTCTCTGCAGCTACAAGCTCTGTGTTAGACCATGTTCCTGTCGTCTAATAAACCTCCTGTTTCCCCGGCTGGCTGAGAGTCACGTCTGACTGCGGAGTTGGGGGGCAGGACCCTCTGGCTCCCCCAGGACCCCGCCTGGGCGGACTGGCTGTGGGAAGCGCCCAGAGGGGCAGAGGAGGCTGAAGGCTCCGAGGTCAGAGCCAGGAAGGTGGAGCCGGGGGAGCTGTGTGTCCTGCAGACAGGCTGCTCCCCGAGAGGAGACTTCCCCAGAGTCCTGACTGGCTTCCTGGGGAGCAGTTCCAGAGCATCGCCCGGGGACTCCAGGACAACCCCCCACCCAGCATGGGCCGGGTCTCCATTCCCCCAGACCCCACTCACCAGTGCCAGATTCCCGGGCCTGCTTCAGGGACTCAAAAACCCTGTGGGGAGGAAGAAGTGGGGTCAGAGCGAGGTGCTTCCCATCCTCCCCTCCCGAGCTGGGACCCCCTCCTCTTCCTGCCCCAGCCAGGACCCTCACTCCTCCCTAGCCGGGACACCCTCCTCTTCCCGCCCAAGCTGGGACCCCCTCTCCACAGCTGGGAACCCCTCCCTTCCCTAGCCCAGTTGGGATCCCCTCCCCGCCCCAGGCACGACCCCCTCCCCTCCCTAGCTGGGACCCCCTCCTCTTCCTGCCCCAGCCAGGACCCCCACTCCTCCCTAGCTGGGACCCCCTCCTCTTCCTGCCCCAGCCAGGACCCCCACTCCTCCCTAGCTGGGACACCCTCCTCTTCCCACCCAAGCTGGGACCCCCTCCCCTTCCTAGCTGGGACCCCCTCTCCCCAGCCAGAACCCTCCCAGCTAACTGGGACTCCACACCAATTACCCAGCTCCTGCTTAGGGATGTGACCCCTAGACAGAGCATCTCTCCCAGGGCTGGGGAAGGTCTCAGGGGAGCCGGGGCAAGGCCCATGGGGGAGCAGTGTGGGCGGAGGGGGAGCCCAGGTGCGGCCAGGGATTTGACACCTACGGGGTCTGCCGCGACTCTGTCCGCGGGGCAGGAGCTGTGAGGAGAGAGGGGGAGAGACGGTGACTCCCCCGCACAGACACCCCACCCCCACCCCTGCACATGGGGGCACAGCAGCAGGCCGGGCAGGCTCTATGCCAGACACTGGCTGCCACGTCTGGGTCCCGGCCGCCAGGGCAGTTCCGTCCCATTCTGCCGCGCTGCAGGATGGTGGCAGCAGTGGGGAGCTGTAGTGCGAGGGGGGGGTCTCCACAGGGCCTTTCAGGCCTGTTATCTTGGGTGGGTGTGTCTCAGGGGCGTGTATTGTGGGGGGTGCGATGCCGAGTGCATGTCTTGGGGTGCGTAGTGCAGGGGTGCGATGCGGGGTGCGTGTCTTGGGGTGCATAGTGCAGGGGTGCGATGCAGGGTGCGTGTCTCGGGGTGCATAGTGCAGGGGTGCGATGCAGGGTGCGTGTCTCGGGGTGCGTAGTGCAGGGGTGCATAGTGCAGGGTGCGTGTCTCCGGGTGCGTAGTGCAGGGGTGCATAGTGCAGGGTGCGTGTCTCCGGGTGCGTAGTGCAGGGGTGCATAGTGCAGGGTGCGTGTCTCCGGGTGCGTAGTGCAGGGGTGCATAGTGCAGGGTGCGTGTCTCCGGGTGCGTAGTGCAGGGGTGCGATGCGGGGTGCGTGTCTCGGGGTGCATAGTGCAGGGTGCGTGTCTTGGGGTGCATAGTGCAGGGGTGCGATGCAGGGTGCGTGTCTCGGGGTGCATAGTGCAGGGTGCGTGTCTCGGGGTGCGTAGTGCAGGGGTGCATAGTGCAGGGTGCGTGTCTCCGGGTGCGTAGTGCAGGGGTGCGATGCGGGGTGCGTGTCTCGGGGTGCATAGTGCAGGGTGCGTGTCTCGGGGTGCGTAGTGCAGGGGTGCGATGCAGGGTGCGTGTCTCAGGGTGCGTAGTGCAGGGGTGCATAGTGCAGGGTGCGTGTCTCGGGGTGCGTAGTGCAGGGGTGCGATGCAGGGTGCGTGTCTCGGGGTACGTGGTGCAGGGGTGCATAGTGCAGGGTGCGTGTCTGGGGGTACGTAGTGCAGGGTGTGTAGTGCAGGGGTGCGATGCAGGGTGCGTGTCTCGGGGTGCGTAGTGCAGGGGTGCGATGCGGGGTGCGTGTTTCGGGGTGCGCAGTGCAGGGTGCGTGTTTCGGGGTGCGTAGTGTAGGGGTGCGATGCAGGGTGCGTGTCTCGGGGTACGTGGTGCAGGGGCGCGTGTCTCGGGGCTGCGTAGTGCAGGGGTGCATAGTGCAGGGTGCGTGTCTCGGGGTGCGTAGTGCAGGGGTGCATAGTGCAGGGTGCGTGTCTCGGGGTGCGTAGTGCAGGGGTGCGATGCAGGGTGCGTGTCTCGGGGTGCGTAGTGCGGGGGTGCATAGTGCAGGGTGCGTGTCTCGGGGTGCGTAGTGCAGGGGTGCGATGCAGGGTGCGTGTCTCGGGGTGCGTAGTGCAGGGGTGCATAGTGCAGGGTGCGTGTCTCGGGGTGCGTAGTGCAGGGGTGCGATGCGGGGTGCGTGTTTCGGGGTGCGTAGTGCAGGGGTGCGATGCAGGGTGCGTGTCTCGGGGTACGTGGTGCAGGGGCGCGTGTCTCGGGGCTGCGTGTCTCTGAGGCGTGTCACGTGGGGGTGCGCCGTGTGTCCCAGGGTAGCCCGGGATGTTTGGTCTCCGTCTGTCGCCGAGGTACTTACGAAACTGGAAATCGTCCTCGTCCTCGTCTAGAGAGAGGGGAAACGGCGCCTGTGACACCAGCCACGCAGCCCTCCACCCCCCCGGCCCCCGTCACCCGCGGGGCGCCCCGGGCCCCAGGTCACACGTCTGGGCCAGGGGCCAGGGCTGCGCTTTAGGAGAGCTGGAGACGAGCGGGAGAGGCCAGAGGAGAGCCCCAGACCCGGCGAAGGGGCAGAGAACAGGCCTGTGAGGGGCGGTTAAACCTGGGTGCTCAGTGCAGAGACAAGACGACTGGGGGGCCGTGCAGGTAGGCTGGGGGGCTGGAGCCAGGACGGGGTCCGTTGTTCTGCCCCTGAGGCAGGACAAGCAGCGATGGGCGTCGAGTGCAGTCAGGGCGCGTGAGGTCGGACGTTAGCGAACCCGGGACGGGCTGGGGGTCCCCGTCACTGGGGGGTTCTCGGAGCCGCTGTAGGGTTCCTGACCCTGCCTCGGCGTCGGGGCTGGACGCGGTGGTGGCCTCTCAAGGTCCTCTCCAGCCCCACGTCTCTATGATTATTCTCCATCCAGCCTGCCCCCCATCTCACCCCCCTGCCCTGGGGGTACTCACTGTCCATGCTCCTGGGGCCCACAGGAGGCCGTGGGCTTGCGGCGACACTGGTGCTAGCAGTAGGATCTGGGGGGAACAGGAGGGTGAGTTGTGCTGGGGGGCTCTGGCCCCCAGGGTAAGGGGTGGGGCAGCTGCCCTGCACCGGGGACTCACCTGACATGTAGCGTGGGCCCAGCTCCGGAGGCAAGTCCCTGCAATACACAATGGGCAGAGGGGCAGCGTGTGGGGGGCGGGGGCAGCACCGCGGGGGTGGGGGTGGGAGACGGGGAGGGGCAGCTCCGGGTGGGGGGGGGCGTAGCACTTACCTGGGGGAAACCAGCAGCTCTGCGGGGGGGAGATGAGTCAGTGATGTCACCTCATTCACAAACAGCCCAACCTCCCTCCCTCGCCACCCTTCCCTGCCCCTTGTACCCGCCTGCTCCCCATCTCCCCTCCCCCGCCCCTAGCCCCCAGCCCCGTCCCCCCGTCCCTAGCCCCTAGCCCCCCAGTCCCTGTCCCTCCACCCCTAGCCCCCAGCCACATCTCCCCTCCCCTGTCCCTTGTACCCCCCAGCCCCGTCCCCCCTCCCTCGTCCCCCGTCACTCACTTCTCCGGCAGAGCCCGCAGAGCAGCAGGCAGCCCCCCAGGGGGATGAGCGCCCAGCCCCCCACCCAGCCGCCCGCTGTGCCCTCGGCCCAGGCCATGGGCAGCTCTGTGGGGAGAGAAATGGGAGAGAGACGGGTTAGAACAGCAGAGACCCCCCCCTCCGCCCCGTGGGTGCTGCACCCGGGCTAGCCTGCAGTGCCCTGCCTGGACAGAGGGACGGGCCAGACACAGCCCCCCCACAGCTGGCACAGCCCCCAGTTCCTGGCCCTGCAGCAGGCACCAGCGCCCAGCCCCCAGTGATGAAGTGGGGATTTTCTCTTGTTCTGTTGTATGTGAGTCTATGTGAGTCTTACTGTTCTGCATGAAGGCTGTGTGTGCCTCAGTTTCCCTGTGTATTGCACCAATGTCTAGTTGGTGAGAATAAGCATGTGTGACTTTTGCCAGGGTTTCTCCAGGTGCCTGCAGGGATGCTATGGCCGCCCCTTTGTCACCTGAGACCCAGGAGAGGGATGCGACCAGGGGACTCTTGGCCCAGGACTGAGGAGGAGCAACGGGCCAGGCAGCTGGAAGGAGTCGGTCTCGGCTGGCTTGGGGTTCACAAGGAGGGCCAGAGATGGACGTGGCTGAAAGTCACTGATTTCTGTGCTAACAAGCTCTGCCCTACGCTGTGTTCCTGTCGACTAATAAACCTTCTGTTTTCCCGGCGGGCTGAGAGTCACGTCTGACTGCGGAGTTGGGGGGCAGGACCCTCTGGCTTCCCCAGGACCCCGCCTGGGCGGACTGGCTGTGGGAAGCGCACGGGGGGGCAGAGGATGCTGAATGCTCCGAGGTCAGACCCAGGAAGGGGGAAGCCGGGTGAGCTGTGTGTCCTGAAGACAGGCTGCTCCCCGAGAGGAGACTGCCCCAGAGTCCTGCCCGGCTCCGTAGGGAGCAGTTCCAGAGCATCGCCCGGGGACCCCGTGACAGGTGGTGGCAGCGGTGGGATGTACTGCACCCCGTGGGCAGAGCATCCTGCACTAAGTGACAGGGGAGCAGTAAAACGAAGGGGGATTAGCGAGAGACGGGAGTGCTGGAGGCTCCGAGAGGTGCGGATCCAGGAGGCGGAGGAGCCTACGGCTTAACCCCAAAAGAAAATGGACCCCTGAGAAGGGCTGTCGCCCTGAAGGGGGTTCCTCCCAGGGACCGTGGGGAGCTGAGAGAGCACAGGCCTGTGAGTCCGTGACCACTTGGGAACGGCGTGGAGATGGCCTATAACCATCCCCTTAAGAAGGACATTGTAGAGCTGTGCAGAGAGAGGGCCGGACATTGGAAAGCTCCCTAAGGCACAGCTGATTGCTCGGTTGGAAGAGGAGGATCGTTCTAAGGAGCCGGTTCCTGACCAGGTGGGGAGGCAGGAGAGGCTGGGAGCAGCCAAGCGGCCGGGAGACCCGTGTCCCCGACCAGCTGGGAGTCGTCGGTGGATCTGAGACGGATGGAATTGGAGCTGGGATCGAAGGAGTCGGAGGACCATGAGAGACAGGGAAGGCATGAGGCCCCAGAACAGCAGGAGAGACAGCGGCAGCAGGAACTGGCGATGGCTGAGCTGAGAGGCAGAAGGACCTGCCCAGGGGTGCATGGGGATGGACCCCGGGGTGCCAGTTCTGCAGGGAGCCTCGACACTAAATCACTGCCCCAGGTTAAGGAGGGAGGAGATATAGCGCAGCCTGTGGGAAGGGTGGCAATTGGAACCAGGCTGGCCCTACGGAAAGGCTCCGTGTCTAGTCCCCTTCTTGGGTCCCAAGGCCATAGACTCCGTCAGCCAGATGGGTGGGGTGGTGGACAGGCTCCCACTCCTGACCCCAACCTATATGTCTGTGTGGAGTCTCCTGGGGTCAGGCCCCTCGGACCCCCAGTGGGAGCGGAAGGTGATGGTCAATGGGGAGACATTCCTGGGGTGGCGAGACCCTGGGACAGAGTGAATTCTTGTCAGTCCCCGGGTGGTGCAGCCCCACCAGAGGCTGAGGGGCTGTGTGAACTGGGTGAGGGTCCCAGGGATGAAGCCCCTCGCCCTGCCTATGGCCCAGGTCCCTGTGCAGACCCAGGAGGGGTGGGGCTGGCTGGTAGTTGGGGTTCTCCAGGACACCAGATGCGAGACCCTGTTGTGGGGTGACTGGGTCTCTTTGGGGCAGGATCCAGGCCCTGCTCCTGTAACGGCCGAGGGTTTGAATTTGAATCCAGGGAACCAATCGGCGGAGAGGGAAATGGTCAGTGAAGGTGTAGATGACCTGGCTGGCAGAGGGGAGGAGCTGCTAAGCTCGGGATACCTGCCTGCCTGTAACCAGACCCCTGGGGTCGAGTGGGTCGGAGAGATGCTCCCCGTCCCCCTGCACATGGGGGAGGGGGCTCACGCTGGCTTTGATGCTGTGAGCAAAGCAGCGAGCTCGCTGCCTACCCCCACTGGGACAGCAGGGGCGAAGCTGAGCCCAGGGGGATCGGAGACCCAGCTCAGTGTGGGGAACCAGAGCCAGGGCAGGACAGCTGCCAACCAGGGCTGCCTTGTCCAGAGCCTTGGGACAGCTGCCTGTCACAGAGGAGTCTTTTCAGAAGGTGGCCCTGGGTTTGGTGGGGGACGGATGGGAGGGGAAGGCCTCCCCGATGGAGAATCAGTGGTGGAGCATGGACTGACTTTCCGGGAACAGCTCGCTGAGCTCCTGGGTCCGGCCAGGGAGAACCTAGCCAGGGCCCAAGGGAGGCAGAAGGTCCGGTACGACCGCTCAGCCTACGGCACCGGGGACCAGGTGAGGGGTCTCGTCCCGGTGAGGAAGAATAAGCCGCAACCTGCCTGGGACGGGCCCTTCAAGGTCATCCAGCAGCTGAATGAGGAGAACGATGTGGTGGAACTGCCCAGCCGGGCTCACAGCCACCGCAGGGACCAGGTCAACGTGATGGAGCCGTACTGTCCATCCCCTGGTGGGTCTCTTCCCTGAGACAGGAGCCGGCCCCTTGCTGGAATCAGTTCCCCTCTCTGACCAGCTCACCCCTGCCCAGCAGGCAGGGGTCAGAGAGACGCTGCATTCGCACCCACAGCTGTTCTCCAGCCGGCCCGGGCTCACTAACCGAGCTGTCCACTGCGTGGAGACGGGAGCCGGCCCTCCCATCATGTGTTCCCCATTCAGAATAATGGGGAACACAGCCCAGGCCCTGGAGGGAGAGGTCAGAGACATGCTGGCTTTAGGGGTGGTCCAGCCACCCACCAGCCCCGGGAGCCCCGGGAAAGACGGGTCGATCCCAGTCTGTGTGGCCTCTCAGAAGCTCAGTGCCATCACCATGTCTGGTGCCTGCCCCATGCCTAGGCCTGACGAGATCCTAGACAAGCTGGGGGGGGGACGGGGGGACTCGGTACCCCATGACCAGGGATCTCACCCAAGACTACTGGCAGGTGCCTTTGGATCCAGATGCCAGGTTGAAACCTGCTTTTGTCACCCCTTTGGGGCTGTACAAGTCCCTGGTCCTACCTTTCAGCCTCAAGGAGGCTCCGGTCACCTGCCAGCGCCAGGGGGATCAGCTACTGAGGGGGATGGAGAATTGTACCCTAGCCGACATTGATGATATTTGTGCCATTCACCAGACCTGGGAGGACCACATGTCCCAGGTGAAGAGGGGGCCGGGTCGCCTCCAGGATGCAGGGCTGACTGTAAAAGCTGGGACGTGCAAGGTGGGGATGGCAGAGGGATTGTACCTGGGCCGCAAGGTGGGGAGCGGCTGCCTAAAGCCAGAGCCGGCCAAGGTGGGGGCGATCAGAGACTGGCCTCCGTCCCAGACTGAGAAACAGGCCCAGGCCTTTATTGGGATGGCGGGGCACTGCCGGAGGTTTGTGCCCCACTTTAGCTCTGTGTCAGCCCCCATCACTGAGCTATGCAAGAAGGGAAAGCCAGACAAGCTGGTCTGGACCGGGCAGTGCCAGAGGGCTCGCTGCACGCTGAAGGAGGATCTGATCAAGGGCCCTGTGCTGGGAAACCCAGACTTTGACAAGCCCTGTATGGCGTTCTCCGATGCCGCACACACAGGGCTGGGCACGGTGCCGAGGCAGGCCAATGCAAAGGGCGAGAAACCCCATCATGTCCCTGAGCAGGAAGCTGCTGCCCCGGGAGCAGGGCTATGTGGCCATGGAGAAGGAGTGCCTGACCCTGGGGTGGGCTCTTAAAAGGCTGCAGCCGGATCTATTTGGGCGGCGCTTCCCTGTGTGCCCGGACCACTCGCCCTGCCGTGGCTGCACCAGATGAGAGGGGCCAATGCCAAGGTCCTGAGGTGGAGTCTGTCCTTCCAGGATTATGAGCTGGAGATGGTCCCCGTTAAGGGGAGTGCAAATGTTATAGCCAATGCACTGTCCCGGAGAGGGGGGCCTGAACTTCCCCAGGTCACTGGTTAAAGTGACCCCGCTCAGTTCGGTCTCAAAAGGGGGAGAGATGTGAGGAAGCGGGGATTTTCTCTTGTTATGTCGTATGGGAGCCTATGTGAGTTTTACTGCTTTGCACGAAGGCTGTGTGTGCCTCAGTTTGCCTCTTGTATTGCACCAATGTCTGGGTGGTGGGAATAAGCGGGTGTGACTTTTGCGGGGATTGCTCCAGCTGCCTGCAGGGATGCTATGGCCGCCCCTTCATAACCAGGAGGGGGATGTGACCAGGAAGCGAGACAAAGGCCAGAGGAGGAGCAAGGGGCAGGGCAGGGGCCAGGCAGCTGGAAGGAGTCGGTCTCCGCTGGCTTGGGGCTCAGAGGGGGTCCAGAGCCCTGGCTCTGGGCTCCCCTCCCCCCAAGATGGACGTGGCTGAAAGTCACTGATTTCTGTGCTAACAAGCTCTGCCCTACGCTGTGTTCCTGTCGTCTAATAAACCTCCTGTTTCCCCGGCAAAGAGATCAGGTGGCCTCCTGGCCCGGGAGAGAGACACAGGCCAGAGAAGGGGCTGGAGAGTTTCAGTTTGGAGCTGGCTGGGGAAAGCGAGGGAGGCCCGGACCCGGGGTCTGGCCTCCCTGGCTCCAAAATGGACCCGGCTGAGGGGTCCTGTTCTCTGCACCTGCAAGCTCTGTTTGAGACTGTGTTCCTGTCGTCTAATAAACCTATTTTACTGGCTGGCTGAGAGTCACGTCTGACTGCGGAGTTGGGGGGCAGGACCCTCTGGCTGCCCCAGGACCCCGCCTGGGCGGACTGGCTGTGGGAAGCGCAGGGAGGGGCAGAGGAGGGCTGAAGGCTCCGCGGTCAGACCCAGGAAGGTGGAAGCTGGGTGAGCTCTGTGTCCTGCAGACAGCTGCTCCCCAAGAGGAGGCTCCCCCAGAGTCCTGCCCGGCTTCCTGGGGAGCAGGTCCAGGGGGCAGGTGTTGCTACCCCACGGGGTGCCCAAGGGCAGGCAGCTCCCTGGCAGCCCCCATGGGCACAGCAGCGAGCCCACAGGCCGGGTATCGTTAACCCCACGGGTGCCGAGTGCCCACAAGGAAATAGGGCTCAGGGCTGGGGCTGGGCGAGGGGAAAGGGCCGGGCGGTAAGCACTAGCCACACCCGGAGGGGGCTGCCCCCTATTACAGGGGTGAAGGGCAGCACCCCGGCCTGGCCCTGAGCCCCTCGATTCCAGTCCTCCCCTCCCCCAGACGTTTCCAGGATGTGGTGAGGCGGGGAGGGGGGGACAAGGACGGGAAGCAAGCGGGGCCATTGGCCCCACTCTATTAGCATCAATGGGGACAGACCCCAGGCTGGCATCCTTTGGCCATAGCTCCATCAGAGTCAATGGGGCCTGTCCTGGTCTGTGCCCCGTATGTCCCCACCCCGCCCGTGTGGGGCCTGGCTCCCTGCCCTGCTCCAGCACTGAGCTGCCCCCGCCCCCACCCTTCCTGCATGGTGTCACCTGAGCTCCGGGACACAGCCCCCCAGCCCCACCCCTCGTGCCGTGGGGCAGGACAGCAGGGACAGGGCAGCCCCCCCCCGTGCTGTGGGGCAGGATGGCAGGGACAGGGCAGCCCCCCCCCCCCGTGCTGTGGGGCAGGACGGCAGGGACAGGGCAGCCCCCCCCCCCCGTGCTGTAGGGCAGGACGGCAGGGACAGGGCAGCCCCCCCCCGTGCTGTGGGGCAGGATGGCAGGGACAGGGCAGCCCCCCGGCCCCCCGTGCTGTAGGGCAGGACAGCAGGGACAGGGCAGCCCCCCCCCGTGCTGTGGGGCAGGACGGCAGGGACAGGGCAGCTCCCCCCTCGCGCCGTGGGGCAGGACGGCAGGGACAGGGCAGCCCCCCCCCGTGCTGTGGGGCAGGACGGCAGGGACAGGGCAGCCCCCCCCCGTGCTGTAGGGCAGGACGGCAGGGACAGGGCAGCCCCCCCCCGTGCTGTGGGGCAGGACGGCAGGGACAGGGCAGCCCCCCCCCCCGTGCTGTGGGGCAGGACGGCAGGGACAGGGCAGCCCCCCGCCCCCCATGCTGTAGGGCAGGACGGCAGGGACAGGGCAGCCCCCCCCCGTGCTGTGGGGCAGGACGGCAGGGACAGGGCAGCTCCCCCCTCGTGCCGTGGGGCAGGACGGCAGGGACAGGGCAGCCCCCCCTCCCCCGTGCTGTAGGGCAGGACAGCAGGGACAGGGCAGCCCCCCCCCGTGCTGTGGGGCAGGATGGCAGGGACAGGGCAGCCCCCCCGGCCCCCAGTGCTGTAGGGCAGGACGGCAGGGACAGGGCAGCCCCCCCCCCCCCGTGCTGTGGGGCAGGACGGCAGGGACAGGGCAGCTCCCCCCTCGCGCCATGGGGCAGAACGGCAGGGACAGGGCAGCCCCCCCTCCCCCGTGCTGTAGGGCAGGACGGCAGGGACAGGGCAGCCCCCCCCCGGTGCTGTGGGGCACGATGGCAGGGACAGGGCAGCCCCCCCTCCCCCGTGCTGTAGGGCAGGACGGCAGGGACAGGGCAGCCCCCCCGGTGCTGTGGGGCACGATGGCAGGGCCAGGGCAGCCCCCCTCCCCCGTGCTGTAGGGCAGGACGGCAGGGACAGGGCAGCCCCCCCCCCGTGCTGTGGGGCACGATGGCAGGGACAGGGCAGCTTCCCCCCCGTGCTGTGGGGCAGGACGGCAGGGACAGGGCAGCTCCCCCCCTGGTGCTGTGGGGCAGGATGGCAGGGACAGGGCAGCTCCCCCCCCGGTGCTGTGGGGCACGATGGCAGGGACAGGGCAGACCCCCCCCGGTGCTGTGGGGCAGGATGGCAGGGACAGGGCAGCTCCCCCCCCGGTGCTGTAGGGCAGGACGGCAGGGACAGGGCAGCCCCCCTCCCGTGCTGTGGGGCAGGACGGGAGGGACAGGGCAGTCCCCCGCCCCCCGTGCTGTGGGGCAGGACGGCAGGGACAGGGCAGCCCCCCCCCGTGCTGTGGGGCAGGATGGAAGGGACAGGGCAGACCCCCCCCGGTGCTGTGGGGCAGGATGGCAGGGACAGGGCAGCTCCCCCCCCGGTGCTGTAGGGCAGGACGGCAGGGACAGGGCAGCCCCCCCTCCCGTGCTGTGGGGCAGGACGGCAGGGACAGGGCAGCCCCCCCCATGCTGTGGGGCACGACAGCAGGGACAGGGCAGCCCCCCCCCCCGTGCTGTAGGGCAGGACAGCAGGGACAGGGCAGCTCCCCCCCTGTGCTGTGGGGCAGGACGGGAGGAACAGGGCAGCCCCCCCTCGGTGCTGTGGGGCATGATGGCAAGGACAGGGCAGCTCCCCCCCTGTGCTGTGGGGCAGGACGGGAGGGACAGAGCAGCCCCCCGCCCCCCGTGCTGTAGGGCAGGACGGCAGGGACAGGGCAGCCCCCCCCCCGGTGCTGTGGGGCAGGATGGCAGGGACAGGGCAGCCCCCCCCCCGTGCTGTGGGGCAGGACGGCAGGGACAGGGCAGCCCCCCCCCGGTGCTGTGGGGCAGGACGGCAGGGACAGGGCAGCTCCCCCCCCCGGTGCTGTGGGGCAGGACGGCAGGGACAGGGCACCCCCAGCCCCCCACTCTGGCCGGGCGCGTCGCTCACCAGCGCTCAGGGATCCGTCTGTGGGTCTGTGACGGGCGGGTGTGACTGCACATCGCCTGTTCTGGGGCTTCCTGTCAGAGCGTCGCCTTCCCCTGCCCCACAGCCGGCCTGCCGCTTCCGACAGGGCCCCCAGCTCGGGGGCGGGGGGGCGGGGACACAGGGCCCCCCCCGGCCAGCACCCAGCGGGGTTGCTTTGCCTCCCCTTGCCCTATCCTACCTCCTCCCTGCCACACCACAGCCCCCCGGCCTAGGGCCGCCTGCGACCTCCCCCCGTCACCACAGCCCCCCAGCTGCTATGGGGCAGGGCAGCCCCTCTGGCTGTGGGGCTGTGTTTCTTTGTGTGCCATGCCTGGTCCAACGGGGCCCCGATTTGGGGTCTGCACGCCTCCCCCCACCCCCGCGTACGCCCTATGGTCTGGGTGCTGCCCTCCCAGTGTGCCATGCCCTGAGCCCCACGGGCCGTGGGGCAGGGCCAGGAGCCCAGGTTTCAGCTGCACCGCCCGGCCCAGTGCCCCTGACAAACCCTCCTGGCGCAGTGCCCTGGGGATATCAGCACTGTCCCCCCGCCCCCATTGCCCTCTGGGGTGCTGATGTGACCAAGTGGGACTGTTCTCAGTGTTCTCTCTGAATACTGGGTGGGCGCCTCAGTTTCCCCTAGGCCTTTCTTAAGGATCCAGGTGGTGAGATCAGGGGGTGTGATTGTGGCAGAGCCCTAGAGGGCCAGTGTGGTGGTGTCTGCACAGAGACTGACCGACACCCTGTCTCCTGGCCACTGATGGCCTGGGCCCCTCCTCTGCAAAGGTGCCAATGGAAGGTGTTGGGGAGCAAAGATCAGGTGGCCTCCTGGCCCGGGAGAGAGACACAGGCCAGAGAAGGGGCTGGAGAGTTTCAGTTTGGAGCTGGCTGGGGAAAGCGAGGGAGGCCCGGACCCGGGGTCTGGCCTCCCTGGCTCCAAAATGGACCCAGCTGAGGGGTCCTGTTCTCTGCACCTACAAGCTCTGTGTTAGACCATGTTCCTGTCGTCTAATAAACCTTCTGTTTTACTGGCTGGCTGAGTGTCACGTCTGACTGCGAAGTTGGGGGCAGGACCCCCTGGCTTCCCCAGGACCCGCCTGAGCGGACTCGCTGTGGGAAGCGCCCGGAGGGGCGGAGGAGGCTGAAGGCTCCGAGGTCAGACCCAGGAAGGTGGAGCCGGGTGAGCTGTGTGTCCTGCAGACAGGCTGCTCCCAGAGAGGAGACTCCCCCAGAGTCCTGACTGGCTTCGTGGGGAGCAGTTCCAGAGCATCGCCCGGGGACTCCGTGACAGTGGTGTGGGGACCCGTTCACAGTGCCTTGGGGGGATGGTGTGGCTCCCCCGGGCAGGGCATGGTGCGGAGATGATGCGGCTCCCCCGGGCAGGGCAGAGCACACTGCGGGGACGGCTCCCCCGGGCAGGGCACGGTGCGGAGACGATGCGGCTCCCCCGGGCAGGGCAGAGCACACTGCGGGGACGGCTCCCCCGGGCAGGGCACGGTGCGGAGACGATGCGGCTCCCCCGGGCAGGGCAGAGCACACTGCGGGGACGGCTCCCCCGGGCAGGGCACGGTGCGGAGATGATGCGGCTCCCCCGGGCAGGGCAGAGCACACTGCGGGGACGGCTCCCCCGGGCAGGGCATGGTGCGGAGATGATGCGGCTCCCCCGGGCAGGGGCAGAGCACACTGCGGGGACGGCTCCCCCGGGCAGGGCACGGTGCGGAGACGATGCGGCTCCCCCGGGCAGGGCAGAGCACACTGCGGGGACGGCTCCCCCCGGGCAGGGCACAGTGCAGCTGCTCCGGGCAGGGCACGGTGCGGAGACTATGCGGCTCCCCCCCGGGCAGGGCAGCTCCAGGGGGGATGGGCCAGCCCAGCGAGGATCCCGGTCACTCCCACTAGGCCAGGCACACAGAGAAAACAGCTCCTGGCGGGGATGGGGGGCGCTTGCAGGGTGCACAGAAGTGCCTCTGTCCCGCTGCCCATCCTGGTGAGAGCCAGTGGGGGTCCCGACCCCAGGCTCTTGCCTGGGCCCAGGAGTGCCCCCTGCAGTAACATCCCTGCCCCCCTGCGGATCCCTGCCCCCGGCTCGCGGCCTGTTTCCGCCCTGTGGGGCCAGGGCCCGACCCCCTCCCCGCTCAGGGCACAGACCCCAGGGTGGCCGGTGCCCCCCATGGCCGGCAGCTCCGAGCTGGGGCAGAGGGACGGCCGGGGCCAGCCCAGCCCCTCGGCGGGAGAACAAAGCCAGGCCCTGGGACAGAGATGCGGGCGGTACCTACGGCTTTATTCAGCGACCCGAGGCGCTGGGGTCGCTCAGCGCAGCGGGGGGGGGGGGCGGGGGGGACTCCCCATGCGGCCCATGTGACCGCGCGCCCATGGTATCTGGGGGGCCCAGGCTGCCCCCTAGGAATGGGGGACATGGAGGGGGGGAGACCTCAAAGGATGCTGGGAAATTCTCAGGCTATGTCAGAAAAGGTGCAGAACCAGCATTGAGTCAGGGAAGGGCAATAAATTAACGATGGTGGCTGGCGCGGAGGGAAGTCTGGGGGGAGGGGGTCTCAGTTGGCAGAGGGAGCCCCAAGTGGGGCTTTCACAGGTGGTTTCTCAGGATGTGGGGTGCAGAGGTGTGGCCAGCCGGGGGGTTTCTCGGGCCCCCCTGTGGCGAGGTTCCTGGAGGCTCATCCAGCTGTTCATTCGCTCCTCGAAGGCAGGTTCCCCGCAGAGGGGCAGGGGTGTCGCTCTCCAGAGCTGGGGGTCTGCCTGCAATAGAGAGCCATGGGGTCATGCGGGGCGGGGACGGGCCTGATCTGGGCCCCGACGCTGGGGGGACCCAGGCAGGGCCAAGGTAATGGGGACCCAGGGTGCAGAGACAGGTGGGGACCCAGCCCCTCCAGCGCGGGACGGCTGCAGCCCCAGCCATGGGGGGTGAGAGGTGCAGGGGGGACCCCTCCCAGAGTCCTTTGTGGAGGCTCCCACGTGATGCAGTCAGAGCAGGTGGCCCTGGGAGTGCTGGGGAGGGGTCAGGGTTTGGGGTGCAGGGCACAGGGCGGAGATGGGGCAGGGCAGGCGTGGGGGAGAGGGGGGCGTCAGTACCTCGCGCTCAGCGGTGCAGGTTCTCGTAGTCGGGGCCGTCGTCCTCGCTCTCCCGGTTGCTGGCGCCTGTGACAGGAGCCAGAGGGGATGAGACGGGGCTTCCCCAGAACTGCCCCCCGCCAGGCCCCACCCTCGGGGCTCACCAAAATCCCTCCAGCCCCCACAGAGCTCCCCAGAACCCCCCTGGCCCCACACACGGGGCTTCCCACAGCCCAGCCCCCTTGGGTGCTACTCATACATCTTGCTTGTAAGGAGGTCCCTGGGGCCCCAGCGAGGAGGGTTCCTGGGAGGAAGGGTCCCCCAGGCTTGGGGACGCCCCCACTCACCATAGCGGAGGAGGGGCAGGTACCCCCCCCCACACACTCACCATAGTGGGCGTCAGGGATGCTGGATCCAGGCTCTGGCATGTTGACGTACTCCAGGCTGTCAGCTGTGGGGAGCGATCGGGGGCAGTGAGCCACGGGTGTGCAGGGGGACCCCTTGACCAGGGATGGAGGAACTGTCCCAGGGGACCCCAGTGCACTGGGGCCTGGGGGGTTCAGTCCCCACTACCATCCCCCCATGCACTGGGATGCCAACCCGGCCCCCGGGGGACCCTGGGGTGGGGGGGTCAGTCTCATCTCCTCCCCCAACCCCTCCCCTGCTGCTCCTCCCCACAGGCCCTACCCGGGAATTGCCCTCTTCCTCCAGTCAGCCCCAGTTCCAGGATTCCCCCCCACCCCCCTGTGCTGGGTCAGACACAGACAGACAGATGGGGTTGGGGGTCCCGCACTCACCCAGCGACTCCCTCTGGGCCTCCGGCACGTTCTCGTACTCATCCCCCATTGCCACTGCCAGAGAGGGGTCAGTGAGGGGGGAGGACCTGCTCTCCAACTTCTCCCTACAGCAGGGACCCTGGGAACCCCCCAGCCCTGCCCCAGCTGCTCCCCATACCCCCAACCCCCAGGCCCCAAGCTGGAACCCACCCAGAGATGTTCGGGTCACTCCTCTCCCATAAATTACACCTGGATCCCAATACAGCTGGGCTACTGGGGGCTGGGGATACACCCAAATGGGGTGCGAGGGATGAGATAGTGACCAGGGCAAGAAGGGGTCAGGTGGCTGTTTCCTCCCCTTGCCCCCACAGCGCAATGCCAGGGGGCAGAGGGAGGTTAATGCTGATCACAGGGGATGGTGGAACTGCCCGACACTAGATCTGCTCATAAACAGTCCCGGGGACTGTATGGGCCCAAGCCAAGGTTGGGAGACAGGTACCCAGAGTGGCCCTCTGAGGTGTCTCTGCTCAGGCCCTGTGGGAGATGGGTGGGCTTGGCAGGGGCCCTGACTCACCTGAGGACACGCTGTCCCTGAGCTCTGGCCCCGAGGTGACCACCTCTTTGGGGGACGTCTCCGTGATGCTGTCGGGAAGCACCTCCCTGTGGGGGGAGGGGGAGGAATGGGAAGGGTGAGACTGACCAGCGAGAGCATCCACCGCACTTCCGGCTCTGACCCTGCCCTGCCCCCCACCCACCCACAGCAATGACCGCTGTGACACCCTGACACCCCAACATTCACCACGGTCATGTAATTAGGATATGTTCTGTACAAAGTCTGCTTTGTGAGGTATCATTCTAAAAGTCCTGATCTGCTAGACAGTCGTATCCCGTTGGATTGTATGTGCCAGCATCGTACGTGAAGTTACGAAGCTGGGCTACGTAGGTGTTACTGAAACACGTGTGAGGTTGAGAACACCCACAAGCAGCCTTTCAGGTACAACAATGTTAGTGGCTTATTGAGGAAATACACACAAGCACCAGGATTACCCCAGGAACTGTGTACAACAGACACCTCTCCGAGACAGCACTACGCAATGGGAACTGTCTGACCCAGCTCACAGCAAAAGAGCTTTCCAGCAAGTGGGGAGAAGGTAGAAAAGGGGGAAATGACATCATGTGGGGACCTCACTCTCCCTGCAACACCACACCTGGAAACCCCTGAGGGGCAACGACTGATGGTCCCAGGCTAGAGGAAGTTTTAGCCTGTGTATGAAAACCTGGAAAAACCAAGGCCTTAAGAATCTGCCAGCCTGTTTATCACTCAGGGTGAGAATTTGCTAATTTATATCCTACCTCTCTAGTGTGTTAAGCTCAGTTTGCAGTTTTACTAAAATAATCTGCCTTGATCTGTTT